>NC_134601.1:47990970-48300137 GCF_037038515.1 Microtus pennsylvanicus
ATCTTCTCAACTCACAATTTTTGACTTTTTAAATCATTCTTTAATTCTAATAAAACACTGGAATTAACCTTTTGTCATACATAAAAAAGAAAGGATGTAAGATAATTACTGATGATTGGCATACATAACAGCATGTCATAGAAGCAATGGTGACACTGCTTACATTGTGAACAGGCTATGTTTTAGTAAGACATAGTTCTATAACCTTAAAATTAATTAAAAACAATTAATATGTTAAATGTAATACTACATAAATAAACACTAAAACACCTAAACTTTGAATGAATATTAGGTATTCTTGTGGAGTTTCTTGCTGCATATCCATGATTTCTTAACTTTGGGCATGTTTCTGACTGTAATCAATGACCAACTGACTATGAATTGAAATGTCTGAAATCTGGCAAATTAAGTATTTTCACCTTTGTTTTCTCGGGTATTTCTCATAGTGATGAAAGTCTTACATGATAAAGGAACTGTGTCATCAAATCTACACAATTAAACCATAAAGTAATAAAATGTATGATTTGGGGATATGCTTATGTGTGAATGAAATACAACTACATATTTCAAATAAGAAACCTTACTCGATGATAATAACAACACCTACACAGTTACATAGAGTTCTTTTCTTTATTTATTTTTGTTGTTGTTGTTGTTTCAAGACAGGATTTCTCTGTAGTTTTGGAGCCTGTCCTGGAACTAGCTCTTATGGACTAGGGTGGCCTAAAACACAGAGACCCACCTGTTTTTACCTCCCAATTGTTTATGTCGAGTTATAGACAAAGAAGCTTGGCAAATTTTCCTCTTTAGTTCCTTAAAGTTTTAAAATATTAATATTCACTTAAGCATTGCTGTTCTCTTAATGAAGGAATCAATTTATTTTGAAACTCAAAATAGAACAGTGTAAATTAGCATGCTACATGTAAATTTGGAGCTTTATGTTTTTTTCTTTGTATCAGTCAACCAATACAATCTGTAATGAAGTCACATGTACAAAATCAAGTCCACATCAATTGTTTTTAAATCTCAAAAATATCTTGGCACAGGTAATCACCTTATTGATGAAGTTGAGACAAGGCTATCATGTTTAATTTGAGGCTAGATTCAACTGCACAAGGAGACTCTTTCTCTAAAACCAAATTCAATAAAATAATACTAAAATCAATAGAACTAGCTACAGGTCATAATATTAAATGCGTATAGTAGAGAATCCAATGTGGTTTTTTCAAAATGAAAAATATCTGTCATGTACTGTATAACTGCTAGTTTTATTTCAAAAATAATATTTTAGAAAGAAAAAAGGGAAATGACATTCCCTTTTATCATGAAATTGCCCTTTAAAGATATTTCCAAATGTAAATCATAAAACTAAATAATTGAATTAAGTATGGTTGCGTTTATATATGTAATGAATGATTTATCCCACCAGCACTTGGCAATAAAATTCTATTTATAGTAAAATACAGCCTTAAATATATCCATGGCTTAACAAACAACTTTACAACATATTTGATTGCATATTTTCCTGATCATTTAAATTATATGGTCCATGGTACTGCATGTAACAAATGACTATAATCACAATCACCGAAGTTGTAACGTTGAAGTTCTAGAACAATTTATTTCAGAAGAAAAAAAAACATTACCATTGCTTTTATATTATATTTTTCTATTTTAATTATTTTCAATTGTTTTAAATATTCTAAAATTGTGAGACTTTCTATTTAGACTCCAAGAGCTTAATTGTTGCTTTACTCTTTTACCTCAATGAATGTCTACTATACACAGTGTAGGTAAAATATCTAACGGTCAAAAAATTAAGAACAAAACCTTCTATAAAACCTAAGATCAAATCCTAACTCAGGCATCATACTAAAATTGATATTTAAATATGAATTTAACATTATTTATGCATATTTGTAAAGAATAATAATGCCTTTTACCTATACTTATAATTTTAGGTATATCAATGTTACTTTAATAACCTTTTATTTCAAAAAATTGTCAATTTAATCAAGTAAATACATTGGGATTTTATTCTAAGAGTGATTTATACAAAGCTATGGTTTTATTTTTCATGTAAAATTCACTTAAATCGTATAGAGAAAGTATTCTGTTTTATTTGCCTACAAAGAGGTTTCCATACGCCCTACTCTGGAATGATATTTGTTTCATATGGTTATAGTTTTTTAGTGAAACGATATTTGTTTCATATGGTTATAGTTTTTTAGTGACTAATTAGTTTTGCATTCACAGTTGCATATTATTTTTGCATGCATATTATGACAACATTAGTTTATTTGCAATAAATAAACAAAAACTTATAGAGAAGATTCTGAATCCATCCTGTTTCAGCATTATCAATAATCGTTACAAGTTGCCTAGTTTTTTACAGCATCAATAATGAGTTGATGCATAATCAATGTGTTCTCATAATACTTTACTTTTAATTAATCTCAAGGATAAGAAATTGATGTTTTTCTCCAATTGTTCAAGTTTAACCTTGAAATTACATTTTTATGTTTTCTACTTTAGAAATAAAGAAAAATTATAGGGATCATCAATTTAATCTGTTATTCGTTTTAAGAAATGAATAAAGATCAGCTATTCCCTGATGTCTATAGCAGGGGAAATTGGCATATTCATTAATTATGTTTCTACTTCCATTTTATTCCCATAACTAATTATGTCAAAGTTTTCTGAGTTAATTATGTACCATATAGTCATTTCTGCCAGCGATAGGATAAAGGAACCCATTTTGGTGTAATGCTATATATTCCATCCATAGTAATGCCAAATTCATTTCAATATTTACCCTATGTGGCTTTATTTTTCTTAACATGTTCATTAACATTTAATCAGTCAATATTCAGCCACAAATGCAGAATTAATACAATAGAAGATACATGTCTTATAGTTTTGCTGGATATATAACATATACATACAACAATGCTTCTGATTCATTATGTATAAATAGGAGAATTTAATTTTGTCAGAGATAAACCAATTTGAATCATACACAATATACTGTATATAATAATACACTGCATATAATAATGTAAAAACCTTTATTTTTCAAAATGCTTTGGGAAGACATTGTGTTTTGTTGCAAAAGGAAACAAGAACCTGTGGATACCTTTAGTATTAATGTGTATCAGGTTTGATTGAGGGAGACCTCCTGAATTGTCACAGGTGTTATGTACATCGACAAAAGTTACAGATTGCCTTCCCAGGACTTAGCCATTCTTTCAGTTTCCTTAGGGATCCCTCAAAACAGAAAGCAGTCTAGGGAACATGATGCTCACATTCCCAAGGACTGGGTTGGGTAGTTTTGGGTTATTTAATGGGTTATGGATATTTGTTATCATTTAGGGGAATATAGGAGGACTACCATTTATCTCAAATATATTGCATTGACATAGATTTTGGTATACTGATACAAATTTAAAGTTAATTTTGTTAGGCTGTATCTATGTTTCTATTCTTATTTGGGGTATTATGAAATTAGCGTGTTCATTAATTGTGTTTCTATTTCCATTCATAGTGCTTATGAAGCTCATCTAAAAATGTAATGAATAATTAAGAAATGATGTTATCATATTGTAATATTAAGTATGTTTCCAAGGTTAAATGGGTATATTTTAAACATATAGATGATTTTCACACATTTCAAAGTATTATAGAACATGGAATTCAAGACGTTTAATAAAGTTTTTCATGACAATGAGAAAAATATACTCCTGGCAGCACTAGTTTACTTCATAAAAGAATGATGAGCATGGAAGAAACTGCATAAACAATTTAATTTCAATGTGGCAAGGTTAGCCATTTGGGCAAGAAACTGCTCTTGCCTTGACTGCTGGCAGTATTCTGTATAGACTGAACAAGCAGGACACAGTGAAAATACTGTTGAACTTTGTCAAGACAAGGTAAACAGTCCTTCAGAATTCCTGCTTCACAGAATAGTCTGAAAGATATTCTTTAAGACACAGAGCAAAATGACTGATGAGCTTCGTCCAACACAAGGTTGGAAGGTCCTTTAAATTTACTGATTCACTGAAAATCTTGCCAGATATTCTAGGCTTGTTTATTGAAGACCAGTTCCTCAACATCAAAGAGGAATTATGAGTAACTGTTCAAGCAACCAGATGTCTATGCTGTTAGATAATATTCCATCCTTCCAGAGTCTTTGGTGGAACTAAAAGCTAAATAGTTGACTTATTGCTTTCCTTAGTTATGAAAGAAAGTAAATTATGTATAAAACTTTAGAATCATTAAGATAGATAATGGTATATTTTCTCTGAATTTTATAAACACAAATAGACTGAATACTGTAAATGGAATTCTTACTTGATAATTGTTTAATGATGCAATGATGTGTTACATTTTTAATTTTGCATCTTTAACGCCTTTACTTTGCCTGCTTAAAACACTTAATTAGGCTAATAAAGAACTGAATGATAAATTTTAGGAGGAAGCTCTGTTTGTTTGTCCTGCTGCCCACTTCCTGGCCACCTTGCTAGATTAGCCCCAAAATAACCACACCAAAACTATATTCATTAAATCACTGCTTGGCCCATTAGCTCTTGCACTTTATTGGCTAACTCTTACATCTTAATTTAACCCATTTCTAGTAATCTTTGTATCGCCACATGGCAGTGGCTTACCAGCAAAGATTCGGCATGTCTGACTCTGGCGGAGTTATGGTGTTTCTCTGGCTCTGCCCTTCTTTCTCCCAGCATTCAGTTCTGTCTTCCCTGCCTACCTAAGTGCTGTCATATTAACAGGCCAAGGCAGTTTCTTTATTCATTAATGGTAATGACAACACACAGAGGGGACTCCCACATCAACCATTAGCTAGGCAGCAGAAAAAAATAGGTGTGACTGGCATGCAGATAGAATAAATGGGAGGAGAAATCTAGGGAGAAGAGCAAGGAAAGAGGAGAGGGAACCGAGAAAAGGAGGAGAGAAGGGTTTCAGTAGCCAACCACACAGCCACACAACCAGTCAAGAAGAAGGAAAAAGAGATATATAGAATAAAGAAAGGGAAAATCCCAGAGGCTATATGTAGTTAAAGAGAAATGGAATAATTTAAGTTAGAAAAGCTGGCTAGCAACAAGCCAAGCTAAGACTGGGCAATCACAAATAAGAATAAATCTTCATGTATTTATTTAGGAGCTGGGTGGTTGTGGGCCCCCAAAGAGGGGAAAAACGTACTACAGAAATCAATCACTGAATTTATAGAATTGTTTTTTCTATATCCTATTCTCAGGAAGGAACAAAGATAAATGATAGCCTATAGGCTTTTGGCATAGTTTTATAATATATTTATACTTTCACAATTTCATACATACATATGTGTATATATCTACTTTCTATACATGAATAAAATGTCATTAGATCTAATTAGCTCTCATTATCCTCACGCATACCCTACCATTGTCATCATATTTCATTTTTCCTTCAATTCTCTATCCTAGTTTTATGGTGTGTATTTGTGTGTGTGTGTGTGTGTGTGTGAGAGAGAGACAGAGAGAGAGAGAGAGAGAGAGAGACAGACAGACACACACACACACACAGACAGAGACAGAAATAGACAGAGACAGAGAGACCTACTACATTTAATTAGGGCTACCTGCATAAACAGGGAATTTTTAATTAATTTATTTGTTTGTTTTGAAATATTGGGCATTAATCCCAGGGCCTCAAACATACTAGATCCTTTAGCAGTCTACTACTGAGCTACAATCTTAGCTCAAAATCGTTTTTTGAAGGAAGTATAAAATTCTAAATTACTTCTACGTATTTATATAGTGTTTTACATGCCTGGTATATAATAAAAATTGAAGCTATGTTAGTAGATACCACACAGTAAACAATATTGACAAAAAACTAAATGAAAGTCACTTAAGAGGCATCTTAAATATTTGTATTGCCAGATGCAAATGTTAAACATATTAGAAATAATATAAGTAAAAATCTCAAAGACTAAAGAGTTACATAGAAAAAAACATGGATAAATCTTTTTTTCTGCTATGAAATGTAAAAAGATTTAAAGTTGCCACTTCATTAAAAAGTACACAGTTAGGCAAACTTCAAAATGACCAGCTCTTCATAGATGAATCAGAGAAACATCTGTCCCAATTCCAATAGATAGAAAAATAAAAATACTGGCAATGTGAACAGAGCAGGAAGAGGTAAGTAGAGGCTTGTTCTGGTATGAGTCCAGGAGTAAGAAAATTTAAGCTATGAACTGGAAAAAAAAAAAAAAACTTGAGGCTCATTGTCCACAAGTCTGAAAGACAAAACTTCTAGGTGGAGCAAATACTCACAACTTTCTTATTTTTCCCAGTAGCCTTATTAATTGCTTTCAGTGACTATCAGGATATAGCTTTCTCAAACTTTTAGTTGTCAGAGGGGAAAAAAAACAAATTTTTTTCTGATGTATCACAATGTTATATTAACTATTAATATTTCCTATTGTTAATAAATTATTGATTGAAGGCTAGTAAAAGTTCTTGTCAACAAGCCTGGTGAGTTGAGTTTCATCCCTGTAATCTTCATGGTAGGAGAGAACCGATTTATGTAAGTTTCCTTTGATATCTCCAAGTCACTGTGTAACCACAAGTTTGGAACTAACCATCAGAATCTCATTGGTTCACTAGTGCATACACAAGAGTTGGTACACACAACTATATACTATGCTTTTCCCTCTCATATAATCTGTTAGTTGCTAATAAACTAATGGTAAATCATAAAGTTCCCTGAGTCATTTCTACCTCCATAGCTGAGTAATAAGAGGGCACAACTTGTGTGGACCTAGTTCCACAAGATGCATTAAAATTCGTTTATTTTTACTACTTAGCCTATTCAAACTGCCATAAGAAAATACCATGAAAGAGGTAAAATATAAACAGTAGTTTGTTTCTTGTGGCTCTAGGATGTGAACACTTCATGGTCAAGGTAATGAATGAATTGCTATATCATAAGGTATCATCCGTGATTTTTTATTTCTCTATTTTTTTGTGGTTTTGTTTTGTTTTCGAGATAGGGTTTCTATGTGTAGCTTTGAAGCCAGCCCTGTAACTCACTTAGTAGACCAGGCTGGCTTTGAACTTACAGAGAAGTGCCTGCCTCTGTTTCCCAAGTGCTGAGATTAAAGGTATGTGTTAGCAGTGGTTCTCAACATTCCTAATGCTGAGACCCTTCAATACAATCCATATATTGTGTTGAAACCAAACCATAAAATTATTTTTACTGTTACTTCATAACTATAATTTTGCTACTTTTGTGAGTCATATTATAAGTATCTTATATGCAGGATATCTGATATGGGATCCTGTGAAATAGAATGTATGTAGTCTATTTGCCAAAAAGGTATTTAATTAGTTTTAAAATTTTACACTTTCACCATCTCTTTTACTATGCTGTTCTTTTAATATTAAAGAAAGAATACTTAGTTTTGAATACAATTTGAACTTTTATACTCTCTGTATTGGTGACTTTTGAGGTTGCTATTGACAAATAGTTTGTGAAAAAAATTTATGGAAAGGGTATTTATTTTTGTTCATGGTTTAATGATATAGTCCATCATGGCTGGGAAATTATGACAGCAAGAGCATAGGAGAACTGGTCATATGGAAATTCCAGAGAGGAAGTAGAGAAAGAAGAATGCTGGTACTCAATTCAATTATTCAGTCACGGACTCCAGCCAATGGAATAGTGCTTCTCAGATTTAGGGTAAGTCTTCCATCCTAACGTAAAGTTCTAAGAACTTATTCTGGTAGACTCATCAGAGCTGTGCCTTCATTTGACAATGGTGATTAGCTAATATTCTTTCTTCACATTAGTTAATTTAAAAGATTTAGAGTGTGTGAACATTTGCATGAGCTCATGTCCAGCACATGTATGCAGGTCACTGTGTAGATCAAACAAGGATGTAGAATTCACTAAAACAGGAGTTAGAGGCAGTTGTAAACCACCTAATATGGGTTCTGGAAACTGAACTTGAATCTTCTCAAAGAGCACCATCAGCTTGTAATCACTGAGTCATCTCCTTAATCTTTGGCCTTTTAAATTTGATTTTTATATAGTCTTAATTCTCAAAAATGTTTGAATTGAATGAAGTGTTTGCTATACCATGTTATTTTGGATATCACTAAGACAACTAGATGTGGTGATGTAATAATGCTTATTCACCTCTTACGAGTAAAGATCAACACTATGCTTCTTTGTATTTTCATATTATCATTTTTTCAAATCCATCATCTTGTTATTTTTCTGATTTTTGGTAGTGAATAATATTTCATTAGATCCTCAGAAAAAATAAATGCTTAAAATTGAAAGGAAATTTTGGTCTTCAAATAAAATGTGCTGTTATTCTTGTAAATATGAAAGAAACAAGTTCATTACAAAACCTCTGGCTACAAGAAATCATTTACTTAAGTTATGGATTAAATATATTACTTGATAATATTGTAGAAAGTTTCCTGCTTTTTCCATATTATATATAATTAATGTATATATGCTAAAATAGTTGGATTATAAATCCATTTTAAGGGTTTCATTACAAGCAAATTATAAATTTTTAATTTCTTACAAATAATACTAGTAGTTTCACTTCATGTACTAAGTATTTGGGTGGATAAAAGTAATCATTTTTATTTATAACACTTCCTTCCCACTAGCCCCATTATCACAACGACAACGTGAAATGCATTTGAGGTGAAAAGAATAGCATATCTTGGCAATGTAGCTTAAGTCAATTTCCTACTCATGCAAAATCTAAATGAATCAAGTACAATGTGTTTGAAAATGTGTTGTGTTACTTTATTACTTTGTGATATCCTACACAGGAAATTGTCTATAATTGATTCTCACTGTCAAATCCAGTTTCCAGCTGTGAAGTTGGATCCCACCCATTCATTTAATGTGGATAATTTTTTTTTATCATCTGTTGTTTGGGGAACATAAAAATCTCATGGAAATGCTTTTTGCATCTCCATTTCCTTGCGCTATGAACATTTAAAAATAAAGAGATAGCTAAACCAAGGAACATAGTGAATTAACATTGCATAAATGTAAGACACATAAAATAAATTTAGCATCATTTTAGGGTTTATTGTATGACATATACTGTATGCTTTGTTACTCATCTATCTGCTGTCTCTACTTCATACTTTTATAAAAATATTAATATCTAGTTAATGACATACAATCCTTGTATATTTCTGATATACAACTTTTTAATACAGTCCCTGAAATAACTATATCAAATAGTGTTTACTTAGTTGCTCTGTTGTCTTGGATTAGTTTTTCACAGTCAGCCTCATTCGTAGACAAAAGTGAGGCAACCATGAATGAGATTGGAGATAACTCCAATTATCATACTGTTCACTTACTTTAAATCTTAATCAAAAGTGTCCACTCCTTTTACATCTGGTTTTGTTTTTATAATCTTTGTGTATTATTTACAAGAGTTACATTCAAAATTTACAATAGGGTCACTCCAAAAGCCTCTTCTAAAGTTCAGGTCTATAAATCTTTTCAATTTGATTTTATATTTTGCAAAGATTTATAGTTACCCCTTTGGCTTCCAATGCTTCTCCAGTCTTCTGAGAGGCAGTATTCATTGGAATCATCCCATTTACCAGAATCAGTGATGATTCCCTAGGACTGAATCAAGGCCAGTAGTAAAGGCACAGCGCCACCTAGTGACTAAAACAAGCCATCAAGAAAAGAAGGACATAGTGATAGATACTCTAGCAGAAAGAAGTTTTGGAACTGAGGACAAAAGTATCAGTTGATATTTGACAATATATTCTATATAGGTATACTAGGAATACATTTTAACAAGTAGCACTAGTGATACAGGTTGCACACATTGAACTACCTGCACAAAAGATTAGAGAGTAGAAATGGTAGTATAAAGCCATGTTCAATACAAAAGCATCCATGCAGTAAGCAAAAGAAAACAGTAGAATAATCAATACAAGCGAATTTAATTTTAAAAGGTAAATTAATAATAATGAACCATAAGCTACACAATAAAAAGTAAAGCACTTAGAAATAAATAAAATGAATATGTTACTATGATATTTGCAGAAATCGGAAAATTATAAGGAACATTGTTCAAAATTAAGTCAACAAAATAAAATAAATGGGTTAGGCACATGAGAATAATAAAAGCAATCATTAAAATAGCACGTTTACAAGACATATCAGCAAATGGCAGTAAATCCCAAGACAGAAGGTACTAAGACAAGAACAGTGTCAGTATTGAAATAAACCTGATACATACAGTGTTTCCTAGGCCAGTTTGGAAAGAAAAAAGAAAATATTATTATACTTGCAACAAATAAAGAGAGAAAAAAATCTTGTATTTCTAAAACACCATTTTGCTGTAGTCATCCATTGGCTTTGACTTTCATAACCATTTTGTTCCATTTTCCATGGTGATCCTTGAGTCTTGGGTAAATTGGATGCTGTATAGATAATCTGTCTAAGGTTGAACATACATATGAATTAACAGTAATTCTGATAGCATGCACAAAATCTAAGTAATATCAAGCCAGCCAAATTACCATACAGAAAGACTTGGTCAAAAAGTTCCACCTTTGGCTAAGGATCTATTAACAATAGATAGCTGAAATACTGGCAACACTAAGAGGACTCAGTGGGTTTAAAAAAGGAATATAAGGAATTTTCAGGGGATAATATTAGGCCAGAGAGGAGAATAAATGAGCATGGATTATATTCAAATACATAAATGAATGTGTTAAATACTCAAAGATAATGCAAAAATATTGTCTACAAATAAAAGATGTAAACAAAAAGTATTCATTTCTATTATAATGAAGTGACATACATAGATAGTAGTAAATAGCCATGACTATCTCATGAAAATTCACATATAAACACAGTTGTAAGTAGCATAGGCTAATTCTTGAAAGAATAGAGTGAGTTCAAAGATTGCGTAGAACTTTTACTTATCATATTTCCATGGCAAAAGCCCGTGCATAATTGACTTACACTGATAGATGCCTGCATATAGCACTATCTGGTTTAGATGTATACTATGTCCTGATAAAACATGTAGTCAGAGCCAGGAATTTGTAATCTCCTTCGTTGTTTATATCTCCCTCTTTCTCCTAGTCACTCTTTTCTTTCTCTCTCCCTTTATATTTTCATTATTCTGATGTTGCAGTTCTCAGAATAGTGTGTAGTAATAGGGGCGACGGCGGGGCTGCGTCCCCAACACCCCAAGCCGCCTGCCCTGCCCGGCTAGCTTATGCCCCGAAATAATTACACAGACACTGCATTCATTTAAACACTGCTTTGGCCCAATTTATGTAGCCTCTTCTAGGCTAATTCTCACATATTAATTTAGCCCATTTCTAATCATCTGTGTAGCGCCCCTACGTGCCCTTACCGGGAAGATTCTAGCCTAAGTCCATCCTGGGTCGGAGCTTCATAGCGTGCGTCTTCCCTGGAGCAGGTAGCATGGCGTCTCTCTGAAGCATCTGCTCTGGAGAGGAGAGCTGCGGAGTCTGACCTCACTTCCTCTTCCTCCCAGTGTTCTGTTCTGTTTACTCCACCCACCTAAGGGTGGGCCTATCCAATGGGCCTAGCAGTTTCTTTATTGCTTAGCCAATGAAATCAACAGATTGTTATGACACTCCCACATCACTTCCCCTTTTTCTGTTTAAACAAAAAAAGGAAGGCTTTAACTTTAACATAGCAAAATTACATATAACAAAACAGTTATCAAGTAAAAGTTACATCAGAAACATTTATACATATAACAAAATTGACCGTAAATCTCTATCAATAAAGCAAAATCTATACTAATGCAAATTATTCATGTCTATATCATATCCCCCTTTAAATGTAAAAGAACATTTATAAACCATATTTGGGAAAATGGGCGCAGTTTTTTCTCTCCAAACTGCTTCCTGCTGAATGGGGGCGTCGTTAATTAGGTCTTTCATGGTATAACCTGTGTGCTAGTTTCATCTCAGTTGGCAGTTGAGCAAAGCAATTTTCTGAAGATGTTCACAGCAACCCTTCAGGAGGACGTGGTCCATCATACCAAATCGGAATAGAAGAAATCCATAGAGTCTCATCCTCTGTGAAAACAAAAGAAGAATCTCTTTTCCGAAGTATCATATCCTTAGATCCAAATTCTGAAATCATACCCTCATGATATTCGTTCTGGTTCCACTGGGCAGCCCATATAATGAAATGTCTCTCTGTACTTAGCTCCTTCACAGTCAAAAATTTTAAAGAAAACACAATGTACATAATCCAGACTCTCTGTGAATTTTCCATCTTTACGCGGCTTATTTTTATTTATATCTATAACTATCTGTACTCTGTCTCTTTAAAGACTTTACTTTTACTTTTTTCTTTTTAAACCATTAACTTTATTCTCTATATTCTTTTTCTTATCTCTCCCAAGCCAACGTACATTCATCCAACAGTGTGACTCATTTAGTGGTCTGAATCTGTCCTATTGTGAATCTACAATTTTTTACTACCCAGGAGCACTTTTGATTTGCGCCTAGGCGCTTAAGAATCTAAGCTGTGACATTCCTAGGTTAATTTTTTGCTTTTTGAGCATATATCTTTGACCTGTAGACCAGGCTGTCTTTGAACTCTCAGAGATCCGCCTGTCTCTGCCTCCCAGGCATTGGGATTAAAGGTGTTTGCTACTACACCTTGAACTCACAGAGATCTGTTTGTCTCTGCCTTTTAGGCACTGGGATTAAAGGCGTGTGCTACCACACCTTGAAGTCACAGAGGTTTACTTTAAGAATTTTAACTTTTAGTCTGCATATATTTTTAACACACAGTAAACCATTCAGAAATTTTCTCTGTCTTTGAATCTCTCTTTACTGTATATCTCTCTTTTTCTGACCACAAGAGCCTTTAAATTACTGAGCAATATCAGTAGGACTAAAGGCGTGGCTTTGCCGGCTGGATCCTTAGCTTTCCAGCCTCATGGCTGAGGTATTGGCTGTAGCCATGTTTATAGCCACAACTGGCATTTCAAGGTCCCTGCCAGCCAGCAAGCTACAACAGACAACACTCAAGTCCTCTCTCAGTAGCCGGCCCTCCTGCCTCCAACAGTCAGAAGTTTGCCCTGGCAGGATGGCCCAGAAAGCCGGAATTTTTAAACAGCGCAGCTTTTTTCCTGCTACGGCTGAAAACTGAAAAGCATGCGTTCAGCTTTTCGTCAACACCATTTAAGTGTTTCGTGGCAGGACCTCTTAATGAGCTGCAGGGTTTGCAGCTGAAGCTGAGTCAGGAAGCCTCTCTTAGATGAGGCGCTTGCTTGCCTCTAGCAAGCAGAGTAGACCCGAGAAATTGCCACAAGAAACATGCTTTACTCTATTCTTTTCCAAGCTTTCTCAGGATTTCTGTGGACTCAGCCACACGTTTGGGCGTCATTTGTAGTAATATGGGCGGCGGCAGGGTTGCGTCCCCAAAACCCCAGCCACCTGCCCGGCTAGCTCAGTCGGTAGAGCATGAGACTCTTTATCTCAGGGTCGTGGGTTCGAGCCCCACGTTGGGCGCCATCTGTAGTAATAGGGGCGACGGCGGGGCTGCGTCCCCAACACCCCAAGCCGCCTGCCCTGCCCGGCTAGCTTATGCCCCGAAATAATTACACGGACACTGCATTCATTTAAACACTGCTTTGGCCCAATTTATGTAGCCTCTTCTAGGCTAATTCTCACATATTAATTTAGCCCATTTCTAATCATCTGTGTAGCGCCCCTACGTGCGCTTACCGGGAAGATTCTAGCCTAAGTCCATCCTGGGTCGGAGCTTCATAGCGTGCGTCTTCCCTGGAGCAGGTAGCATGGCGTCTCTCTGAAGCATCTGCTCTGGAGAGGAGAGCTGCGGAGTCTGACCTCACTTCCTCTTCCTCCCAGTGTTCTGTTCTGTTTACTCCACCCACCTAAGGGTGGGCCTATCCAATGGGCCTAGCAGTTTCTTTATTGCTTAGCCAATGAAATCAACAGATTGTTATGACACTCCCACATCAATAGTGGAAGATGCCATATTATGTGTCACTCTCTATAAAAGCACACTTGCTCAGAAAAGAAAGGTTTTTGCAAAGAGATGGTTGACAGAATGAGAAGTATATAAGACAACAGAGGTTAGAATAATTGCAATGCAGAATATACATATATGAAATTGTCAAAGAACAAATTTAATTAATAAAAAGTAGAAGACATTTAACATCTTAAAAATTCAACAATATGCCACGAATGAATTTAAGTTACTTCTGAAGATATTTCATTTTAGTGAAACCATACTACATGAATACCTGTTCAACTTTTTGAAAACACAAATACCTCAAAATTATCTGAAATATTTTTTTATTTTTATCTGTATGTATAAATTTACTAGTAATACAATTTAAGTGAAACTCTTTTAACTCAAATTTCTGCTATGAATTGTAGAAATCATAAATTATCACTAGAGTTTAATTTCTCATTATAGAAACCTGTTTTAGGTTATAATCATATTTAGAATTATTAAAGGGGAAAGTACACCAATCATGAACATCTTTGTCTTAATGTTTCTTCAGAACTTACTAATGTAGTATATTCACACATTAAACAATGTTTAACTGTATGAAGAAAACTACCCTTTATTTTTTCCTTTTGATATTTTTACAAGTGTAGATCAGTTGGATTTACTCTATTCTTATTATAGTGAAATAAATTATGTACATATGTTTAACAATTTTTACATAGTAGAGATTTGAAATGATAAAACAATAGTCTCCTTCAGTTGTGTTCCCCTACCATTGTCATTTATTGAAATCTAGAGGTAAAAGCTACCCTCTGAAAATACTGACTCTGTCCTTCTAGTAATCAAAAACTTTGTATTTTTTTTAGTTCCTACTCTTTGTCAATAGAAATCTCATGGTAAATTTACAAATCATCAGGTTTTTGGGATTATGCATGAATTCAGCAGATATCTTTTGAGTTCCTATTTTGTGCCAGGGAATAGACTAGATACTGAAGATAAGAAGGAAGAAGGATGACTTGACTTCTGACTTCATAGTACCTATATTATAATAAATAAGGGTGCCAAAATGTTGAAAGAGGCCACTTATTTGTTTCCAGCTACTAGTCCTGAAATAATCACACAAAAACTATATTATTTAAAATACTACTTGGCCCACTAGCTCTAGTTTCTTATTGGTTAACCCTTACATCTTAATTTAACCCATCTCCATTATCTGCAACACCATGAGGTTATTGCCTACCTGCAAAGTTACAGCATTTGTCTCTGGCAGGACTACATAGCTTTTCCTCCCCTATACTGCTGCCTTTCTCACAGCATTCAGTTTAGTTTCCCCCACCTCCCTCTGTTCTACCCCATGAGGCCAAGCCAGTTTCTTTATTCACCAATGGTATTCACATCACACAGAGGGGAATGACACATCTCCAAATGATAAGGCAAGTAATAACAATATTTATATTGTTGGTAAAACATAACCCAGAGGAACAAAACAGGTGAACTTGCTTTATGTATCTTTTGTACTTTTTTCCAAAGTTTTTTCCTTGAAGACACTAATACAGATTATTTTTTTCATTTAAAATAATTCTTAAAGACTGCTGTTTGATTTTGAAAGTGAAATACTTTTAACTATTTTCATACAAAGATCTATATCCTAGAGAGCTCAGATAAAAATTCAAAAAACCCTAACAAAATCCTAAAGAAAATGGCCAAACTATAGTCTGAATGAGTCCTTCCTTTCAAGGATAATTTGATTATAAATTTCTTTCAAATTCAAATTTACTATGTCATATTGTTTTGTATGTATTTGTATATGTGTGTTTATGATAAACAAGGTTGAGATGGGAGGGAGAGAGGGAAGAAGAGAGGGAGGGAGAGAAAGAGGGACGGTGAGAGAGAGAGAGAAAGAGAAAAAACTGGTAGCTGAAAAGATAAAGTACAATGTAACATAATATGATAAATATAATAGCTTGACAAAACTCTCCAGAATGAAAAAGGATATCTGTTTAATGCCTTGAAAGTTGTGTATAAAGTCTCAAAAAATGTTTATGTCCCTGTTTCTTGTTTTAATTCACAAGTTAATGGTATTTCTCTTAGATACCAAATGTAAGACAATTTACAAAGAAAGGTGATATTCAAAGCTCAATTCTACAAAACACTTGTCTGGAATGTTTATTCATAAATTACAACATTTAGATTGTCAGTGGTGTTACCCAGTCTTAGATACCACATGCTACAACACAGAGCAGCCAGGTAAGATAAGCCCACTGGTAAAATAGAAGTATGACTATTATTTAGTAAGTAACTATTTTTTTGATTGGGTTTTAGAACTGATCCAAAAAAGGCAAGTTCTTACCTCATACTGTCAAACGCCTGTATCTGGGAGCATCACAGGCCCTTCAATAAATCTGTTACATAACTATATAATCATTCTGCTTTCTAATTTTTATGATTATACCCATAGACCTGGCTGCTCTCAACCTTAGAGAAACATCTTTTTGCAGTGGGCAACAGACAATGCAGACTTATAACTAGACAAAGTGCAGAAAATTTAGAGATTATTTGGGCCCAGCACTAAAAGAGAAATATTTATCAAACTCCTCACACATCCCACCTTGACAAAGGCTTATGAAAAATCATGAAAGAGGAAATCCTCAAAGAAAAAATATAAGAAAATATAAACAAAATAAGATACACACATTATTTAAAGATATATGCAAGTAAGATCATAACTCTGAATAAAGTTAAGTATAAATCAAATAAACATTTCAAATTCAGGTAAAATTTATGTGTGCATACAAACATCCTTATGAGATGACCTTGAAAATATATTCTGTTATCGAGAAAATTTAGTCCCTCTAATTTATCTCAGCGTCCATAATATTATTGTACATTTTCAACAATTTATTTTTAATAGTTAGCTTCCAATTGTCACAGAAGAAACATTGGATATTATTTATTTAAGTATTTTACTGTATCTTCTTCTTTAATGTCAATACTTTGTGTGTGTGTGTGTGTTTGTGTATGAGCATTCTCTCAATGATAGTACATGAGTTGTGCTTTATTTATTGTTTTTACTAATATGTACTTTGATTCATATTTTCAAATAATGTCTTTAATTATTCTTAAAATGTGCTGACCTTTTCTTATTCTTGATTTAGAATGATGACCAAACTCTATTTTTCAAATTTCTTTGTTGTTTAGAGTGCACAATTGTTATTTTTAGCATTTATTTTTGGGAATTTTAAACAAATTACCCCGTTTATAGCATTTCTACCCCAATTTTCACTGAATCTTAAGCTGTCCACTTCCTTATGTCCATAGCTACTGTCCTCTCATTTCATGAACTCTTTTGTGTATGTGTGTGGCATATGTGTGTGTATGTGTGTGTGAGTATAAATACAACATTTTGAGTTCATTTAGTTTTGATCATATGTATATATGCTTTATATTGATAACTTAGGTTTGTATCAACTATTAGACTGTTTTATCTAGTAGTGGGCCACTGTGAGATTTTCTCCAACCATGCTTGCATGCCAATCTTGTGGGATAGTGTTCCTTTTCATTGTAAAGATTTGTTACTCATTATTAGTTTAATGAAGTGCTGATTGGCCAATAGCCATGCAGGAAATATAGGTGGAGAAACCATACTATGAAAATTTTTGAAAGAGACGAGGCAGAGAGTCAATCATCAGCCAGATGCAGAGAAAGCTAGATGAAAATTCCTTACTTTGCAAAGGTCCTAAGCCACATGGGTAGACATAGACAAAAATTATGGGCTAATATAAATTGGTTAAAAGTTATTATGGATAATGGTCAACAAATCTAAACAAAAAATATTAGATTTAGAGTTCTTGTTTTAAAAAGAAAAAATAAATAAGGAAATGCTGTGATGTAATGCTCTTGTACACTGTAAAGATTTGTCAAAAAACTTTTCTCTGCATATCAACTCTTTATTCACTCTTCATATCTTATTTAAGCACCTTTTTTCCCCTCATGTTTCATAAGTATAGCTTCCTGACGTTTATAGGAGAAAAAATGCATCAGCTGTCCTGATCCTCTGTTTCTTAAAATATTTCTGTCTTTTTCCTTGTCTTAGGTTTACGGGTTGTATTGAAGATGTAATAGTTGGGGCTTGGTAACTGAGACTCAGATATTCTCTCTATTTTGACTAATTGTGCCTTTCTATTGCAGTTTTCCTCTACTGTGTAAAGAAGTTTCCTTGATGAGGAGTGCTATACCCATCTAAGAATAAAAGTACTGCAATTTAAAAAGCAGTTGTGAGTTCTACCAGATTATGAATGTAGCAATAGTAGTTTCTCATCCATGTCTTGCAGTTCTCTTCTTTTATGCTCTTATATGACACTATTCCTGGGGAAACATGAACAGAAATTGACAACACACCAAAATATGCACACCATCAGACTCCACCTTGGAAAATCAATTAGATTTACTGTGATTACTTACAAAAATATGAGTGAAAGTTTACTTTCAGAAGCAGAAATTACTCAAAAACCACTAGATAAACCAAAAACCAAAGCCCTTTCAAGCCTAGACAACAAGCCAAAAAAGTTGAAAACCTAGACTGCACTGTCCATACTACAGGCAGCTTGACAGGTCAGCGAGTAAACCTTCAAGTGGCTTAGTTGGTATGAGCCTCCTCTTGGCAGTTTGGCCAGTCTTTAATTCTTCAAAGCCATTCTGTTGGTCCATGGTTCTTTCAAGCTGCTTGTTGTGACTTTTGTTCTTCCAGGCTGTTTGATGATCTCCGATTATTCCAGACAGTTTGGCTAGTGTCTGTTTTTCTGATCAGTCTCAGTATGGTAACCGACAAGTGACTCAGTTTCCATCTGGAGTCCATATTGACTTATAAATCATTTGAGTTCAAGCTTGCTTATTTAATTCTTCTTGTGAACAGTGAAAAAGTTCTGATTAAGTCCATGGGAAAGAACACATTATCTACTAAGACCCAGGCTGATGAATGCCAGCCAAAGGCACATCCAAAAAAAATGCTTACTGCTGGAAGGACGCACATGGTAGTGAAACTGCTTGTGCTTTTTCCCAAGGACAGTGCAGGGAGGTGGTTAACTGACTATACTGGTCATTTTTCTACCTTCTACCCTTAATCTGTATATAAGCAAGTTCTGAAATAAACTGAGGGTTGTGCAGTATTTACTGGCAGATCTCTAGAATCTACCCTGTGTTTCTGTCTCAATTTCCTTCAATCTGATATTTTCTTAGTTTTACACTTTGCTGGAGCTCAAATATCTTAGTTCTTCCAAGCAGAGTTTCTGCTTGTAATACATCATAATGAGCATAGAGATCCACAGCTGAACAATGTGCACATAGAGTGAAAGAAATTGGAACATTCAGGTATAATATACCCTTCACTGAAGGATATAGATATACTTCTTTACTGAAGGATCAGGCATCTGTGTGGAATAGAAGGCAGAAAGACAGTAAGAAACAGAGGAGATGGGATACTCCAAGGAAAAAGGCTTATTCAAGATACTAGAGGGTAGCTGCACATATAAAGTTATCGTTGGTGTGACAGTATGCTGTCAATTTTTGCTTATATAAGAGTGACTCTCAACAGTCTTTAATGCTTATATATTCTTGGGGAATCCGAGCCCTATTTAATGTATTCAGTTTCAATGGCTGGCTCCTTGAAGCTATTTTGAGTTGTTTGTTACTTCTTATTAAGCTTTTCTAAAGGGAAAATGTTTTGATCTTGAACAACATATGCTTTGTGTATCTTTATTGATTTTATTCATTCATTTAGAGTTACCCAGTTATTTACTCATTACTGTGCTTAGCTTGAACTTTGGACATTGCAAAATTGCTTCTGCCATTGAGCTAAGTTTCCATATCTTTGATTTTGTTACAGTGTTTCACTATGTTTACAAGCTAGTCATGAGTTCAGTTTGTAGTCCATATGGACTTTCAAATTATGATTCTGTTGCCTTGGACTTCCAAGTAGCTATAAGGTCCTTGTCTACGTTTTTATTTATTAATTTTTCCTGCAGTTTACTGAGTTTAAATATGATTACTCTGAATTTCTAGTCAAGAAGTTATATTTTCCAGGTGGTGGTGATTGGGATGCATAGACAGGTGGATTGCTGTGAGTTCAAGGCCAACCTGGTCTATAAGAGCTAGTTCCAGGACAGCTAGTACTGTAACACAGAGTAATTCTGATTCAAATAACCAACAAAAATAAATTCTATTTATAAATCTCTACTTCTTTAATGTTCATAACTAGAGTTTTTCGTTCATTTGGTATTACTATTTCCCCCTGACTTTTCATGTTCCCAATGACTTTGCACTAGTGTTTGTATAGCTGCAAAGAGTATTCTCTTTCATTTGTTTTTGTTTTCTTCAGTCAAGGATTCACTGTGTAACAGTCCTGGTCGTCTTGGAAATCACACTGTAGATCAGTCTTGCCTCAAATTCAGAGATCTGCTTGTCTCTACTTCCAAAGTAATAGGATTAAAGGAATGTGCAACCACCACCCAGTTCTCTTTCAGTCTTTTAAAACTGTTTATATAGAGTCCGGTCTCATCCCATGCTTATTCAGTCCCAGTCCAGCTGGCCTTGATGAGCTCCCAATAGATCAGTTCCACTGTCACAGTGGGTGGGAGCACCCCTCGTGGTCCTGACTTCCTAACTAATGTTCTCCCTCCTTCTGCTCCTCATTTGGACCTTAGGAGCTCAGTCCGGTGCTCCAATTTGGGTCTGTGTCTCTATCTCGATCCATAGCCAGATGAAGGTTCTTTAGGTTGCGATCCTAATGCATGAACTGGCTTTGTGGGAGCCTAGCCTGTTTTGATGCTCACCTTCCTGGACGTGGTTAGAAGTGGGAGGACCTTGGACTTCCCGCAGGGCAGGGAATCTGGACTGCTCTTCAGTCTCAAGAGGGAGGGGGAATGGAGTGGAGGGAGGGGGAGAGGAGAGGGGGAGGAGAGTGGGGGAGGGGGCGATGTGTGGGAGGAGGGGGGAAATGGGAAACGGGGAGGAGGCAGAAATTTTTTTCAACAACTAAAAAAAAACCTGTTTATACAGTTAAAGATTTTCACAATTCAGCTCAATTACATATTTTGGGGGTTTCTAAAGAATTTTTATATTCCTATAAGTGTATACTGCCTTGATCTTTATCCCTCCTACTAAAGAAAATCCAAGTGCTTTTTTTCATTCACACAGAGCTATAGACTTACCATACCTTTATTTTGCAATAATGAAAACACTGTAATCCTCAAACCTACTTCTTGACTTCCCTCCTACAATGCAAAGACTGTCTGATTTCTGGCTATCTGTAAGAGTTGTGTAAGTTTCTTAGTATCACACAGTTCTTCTTCATGTGGGAGTTCACTAGAGTGCTGGAGGCTAGATTCAAGTTTTTCTTTCTCTCTGAAGGAGAATTCACAAGATTACTCAATATTTTTCAGTCCTGAAATGCCCTGCTGACTGAGGAATGCCCCCATTCCCTTTCTTTGTTCTTAGCTGTCCACATAGTTTTATGTTATTTGCTTTAGTGCTCCAAATATGGTGAGAAATGTGGGTTGCCACAGCAGTGTTCAAAAGCATGAGTGGTCAGATTTATGTTCTACTAACTCTTTCTACTGTGGGAGAAATGTGATGAGTGGAATTTGATGGATTTAGCTGGACCAGATCTCAAAGTTACTAATACAAATGAAATGAAATTAATCTTCTTATTCATTTTAAAAGTGTTTATTTTAGTTTTCTATCCATCTGAGCTGTAGTAACCTATCTATATTTCAGAGTTTAAATAAAAGTAATTAGGAAAATGTACACTCTTCAGTTAGAAAAGACTGAGATGTTTCTATTTTTATGAACCCTTTTTTATTTATAAACTTCCATCAAATTTTTAAAATTTATGATTATTTTTAAAATGTTGTACATAAATAGAATCTGTTGTAATCCGATTCACCACATCATTGCCATTTCTTATCATTCTCACATTCATTTTTACTCACTTATTATAACTAGTTAACTCATAACCTTAATTTTTTATGGTTCAATACAAGTCTTGTTAGAACTCTTGAGTATTCATGATTGTGATTGTGATACCATATCCAGAATACAGTGTGTTTGTTACTTCTCTATCCTCTGACTTTTCCAATTATTCTATTCCCCTTCAATATTATTTTGTAATTGTTGGAGGAGTTGATACAGATGTCATATTTAAGACCAAACACTTAACTGTCATTAATTCCCAGTACTTTGACCAGTTATAAGGCTCTGAATAAAGGATTTACCATCTACAAAAAGAATCTTTTCTGATTCAGGCTGAGAATTTCATTAAATTACATGTATAAACATAAATATCTATGGAGTGATTCACCTGCATTTTCTGTTTAGCAAAATATCTGTCATGTATTTTCCTCTAAGTTATTTTCTCAGTCATGGAATTTTGAAAAAAATATGCTACCAGGAATTCTCTTGTATGGAGTAGTCCTTAAATCCCATTGGAATGCTGTGTTGCCACTATTGTACAACTGAGCACATAATCCCTAAAAGGGTTGAACACAGCATTCTGGGTGCAGAGAACTTTTAAAACAATTGGGTTCACCTTATTTAGAGAAGCTAAATAAGAAGGTGAACCCAAAGAAAAACATATAGTTATCCTCCTGGATATTGGAAGTATACAAGATTGCCAGGCAAAAGTGGGGAGCACAGGGGTAGGGGTGTGGTGGGGTTAAGGGGAGATGGGGAGAGAAAAGGGAGAAGGGGACGATGGGGAGAGCTTGGGGGATTGGGATGGTTGGGATGGAGGAAAGGTGGATATGGGAGCAGGGAACTATATATCTTAATTAAGGGAGCCATTTTAGGGTTGGCAGGAGACTTGACTCTAGAGGGGTTCCCAGGTGTCCAAGGGGATTTCTCCAGCTTGTTCCTTGGGCAGCAGAGGAGAGTGAACCTGAACTGGCCCTATCCAATAGCCACACTGATGAATATCTTGCATATCACCTTAGAACCTTCATCTGGTGATAGATGGAGATAGAGACAGAGACCCACATTGGAGTTCTGGACTGAGCTCCCGAGGTCCAAATGAGGAGCAGAAGGAGGGAGAACATGAGCAAGGAAGTCAGGACTGAAAGGGTTGTGTCCACCCACTGAGAAGGTGGGACTGATCTAATGGGAGCTCACCAAGGCCAGCTGGACTGGGACTGATGGAGCATGTGATCAAACTGGACTCTCTGAATGTGGCTGACAATGAGGGCTGACTGAGAAGCCAAGTACAATGACACTGGATTTTGATTCTACTGCATGTACTGGCTTTGTGGGAGCCTAGTCTGTTTGGATGTTCACCTTCCTAGATTTGGATGGAGGGGGGAGGGCTGATGGGGGAGTGTCATATATCAATCTGTTGATTTCATTGGCTAAGCAATAAAGAAACTGCTAGGCCCATTGGATAGGCCCACCCTTAGGTGGATGGAGTAAACAGAAAAAAACGCTGGGAGGAAGAGGAAGTGAGGTCAGACTCGACAGCTCTCCTCTCCAGAGCAGACGCCTTCAGAGAGACGCCATGCTACCTGCTCCAGGAAAGACGCACGCTATGAAGCTCCGACACAGGATGGACTTAGGCTAGAATCTTCCCGGTAAGCGCACCTAGGGGCGCTACACAGATGATTAGAAATGGGCCAGAGCAGTGTTTAAAAGAATACAGTGTCCGTGTAATTATTTGGGGCATAAGCTAGCCGGAGCAGGCGGCTGGGGTGTTGGGACCAGCCCCGCCGCCGTTCCTGTTACTACAGAGGGCCTTGGACTTGCCACAGGGCAGGGAACCCTGACTGCTCTTTGGACTGGAGAGGGAGGGGGAAAGGAGTGGGGGGAGGGGGAGAAGGGTGGGAGGAGGGCGAGAAGGGTGGGAGGAGGGGGAGGGAAATGGGAGGCTGGGAGGAGGTGGAAACGTGTTTTTTTTTCTCCTTTTCTCAATAAAAAAAGAAAAAAATCAGTTGAATAAAAGAAAAAAAAAACAATTGATGAAGTCCTATTCTAGAAATTGACACCAGATTTTCCGACAAGATGAAAGCTACTCAATACGTAGGAATCTTCCAAGTTAGCTTCAGGTTTAATTTTCTGGGTCATGTTTTCAAAGTATTAGGGGGTTTCAGCAGTATATTGTTACTGTCTCACTCTGGTGAGCAAACAAGAACTACAGCAATAACCAATATTTTGTAACAGACCTCTAAGAACTCCATAGACAACAACCATAATCAGATATCCTGTAGCTCTCATTGATATTTTCTTGTTAAAATTCTATATTGTTTGTGCTTTAATAAATAAAGCTTGCCTGAAGATCAGAGTGCAAAGCATCCATAGAAGTCTACTATACAGGCCAGGCAGTGGTAGCAGAAACCTTTAAACATAGAAACCACACTGGCATAGGGGTTGGGCAGTGGTGGTGCAGTCCTTTAATCCCAGAACTAGAGAGCAAAGTAAGCTGGGAGAAGACAAGGCTTACTTGCTCAGTCTGAAGATTTATGGAGTGAGGATTGCCCATATTGGTTTGAGATAGAAGTAAGGGTCAGTGGCTGGCTGCTTTGATTTTCTGATCTTTGGCTTGAACCCCTATATCTGTCTCTGGGTTTTTATTATTCATGTTACAGTCATTATTATTCATTTATTTTACATCCTGACCATGGTTTCTTCTCCCCATCATCACCAAATACCACCCCAATCTCTCCTCTGTCCCCCTCATCCACTTCTCCATTTCTATTCAGAAAAAGGCAAGTCTTCCATGGATATTTACAAAACATGGGAGATCAAGTTTTAGGAAAACTGGACAAGGCAAACCATTATGAGTATAGGATCCCAAAAGCCAGCAAAAGAATCACACACACACCCTGCTTCCACTGTTAGAAGTACCATAAGAAGACCAAGCTACACAACTGGAACATATTTTCATAGTGCCTAGTCAGTCCCATTCAGAATCCCTGGTTCTCAGTTCACTCCCTATAAGTCCAGGTGTGTTCTCTTATGATATCCTTGATCCCTCTGCCTCCTACAATCATTCTTCCCTCTCTTCAACAGGATTTTCTGAGTTTGCCTAATGTTTGACTGTTGGTCTCTGCATCAGTTTCCACCACTTGCTGGTTGAACCCTCTGTGATGACTCTCAGGCTAGACAACAAACTCTGAGTATAGCCGAAAATCATTAAGGTTCACTACACTGCTATTTTTCCTCCAGAATTTTTGGTTATATCCTATGTCTGCGGGCCATCCAGTGATGTGGGAAGGTCATTTGTCTAACGGTTGATTTCATTGGTTAGCAAAGAAACTGCCTTGGCCCTTTTGATAGGACAGAAAATTAGGTAGGTGGAGTCAACAGAACAGAATGCTGGGAAGAAGGGAAGTTAGGCAATTGCCATGCTTCTCCTCTCTGGGGCAGACACTATGAAGCTCCAGCCCAAGATGGACGGACACTAGAATCTTCATGGTAAGCCACCACCTCGTGGTGCTACATACATTAATAGATATGGGTTAATCGAGATATGAGAGTTAGCCAAGAAGAGACTAGAGTTAATGGACTAAGTATTAAGGCTCCAAAACCACAGAGAAACCCTGTCTCGAAAAACCAAAAAAATAAAAAATAAAAAAAATAAAATAAAATAATACAATTTGTGTGTTGCTATTTTGGGACATAAGTTAGCCAGGTGGCTGGGAGCTGAGCGGCAGGGAAGCGGCCAGTGCTCCTTACTACAATCCAGCTTCTGGGTCCTGGTACTACAGTCAGTGTCAGAGGTGAGCTCACTCTTCAGGCATGGGTCTCAAGCTGTATCAGTTAATAATGATTCATTTAACAATCAGAAGTCAGTTGATACTGTCAATATTACACCATTAGCAAAAGCATTCTGTTATTGTCTTGATTTTCCAAAATAACAGTGAATCTCACTAACATAATTGCTAAGGACTGAACACTGTGTAACCTACATGATTATATATCATACCTACTATTTTGATATTTGCTCATCATAAGAAAAATCAAATATACATTTTATTTTCTGGCTACAGCAGTAGATAATTTAGCCTTGAGAACTTTGTTAGATTTTCCCTTTTCAAGTATATGTGTGTCACCAGTCTCATCATATAGCCCATTTATACTTTTGTACCCGATTTGAGATATATTTTTAAAGGGGTTGGAAGTCAATGCAACTATGGAACAGGAATGCATACTATGAAAGTAAGATAAGTGCATATGGCAGAATATGAGTTATCAAGATTAATGCAGGTAAAACTGGATATGAGCATTTAATGGTATTTATGGGTAGATATACAGAATATGGTTGGGAGAGGCATGGAGAAGATTTGAGCAATGGAAACTAAGGTACAGTTAGAAATAAGTAACCCTGTATACTTTTATTTAACTTGCATTTCTGGAAGTAAATGTTAGACTGTGAAAGTAATATAAAAATCAGAGTGAAACACTTTGATCCATAAGTATGTGATGTCCTTAGGAAACATCAAAACCTCTAGTCAATAAAGTATTAGTTGCATAGCACCAACAAATTTACACAGTTAGGAAAAACAGATTCCTACATAATTATATAATGATGTGGTATTTCCCTCTGTATGCTGTGATTAACACTGATAAATAAAGGAATTGCTTTGGGCCTATAGCAGAGCTATAGGTGAACAAAGCTAGGTGGGGATAACTAAACAGAATGCTGGAAGAAAGGAGGTGGAGTCAGAGAGAAGCCATGTAGCCATGCCAGAGATGGACACCGGAACTTTAGCAGGTAAGCCACAACCATGTGGCAATAAACAGATTAATAGGAATGGGTTAAATGTGTAAGAGTTAACCAATAAGAAGCTAGAGCTAATTGGCCAAGCAGTGATTTAAATAATGTGGTCTCTGTGTGATTATTTCAAGTCTAAGCAGCCTGGAGCAAACAAGTGTCCTCTACCTCCAACAATATAAAATAAAAAAACTAAAAATAATCATAAACAAAAATAATCTCTATCAAGAAAAAAATAATGTAATAGTTTTACATAAAGATCTTGAATAAAATAATATAGTCTTTCATAAAGAAATTATGGAATAATAACTTGAAATAAAATATAAAATTATATGAGGAGTTTAAAGGTGAGGTGAGTAATTTTAATGGTACAAAAATACTCAAAGTTTGTACTAGTCAAAATATGAAAATTAAATAATGTTTTTATTTATTCTTTGAAAATTTTATGCAATGTATTTAGATCATATATGTCTCCTCTCTCACAACTTTCAGATTTTCCTCCACATTTTTTAAAAGAATGAAATAAGTAATGTTGATAAATTTAAGACTAGTAACTGCAAATATCAGATATATTTAAATTCAATATGCTCTTAGGAGTAGAATTTATAACGACTCCCTTGTACATGTCATCCTGTCAAATTACTTTTTCCCATATAAAAATACCAGTATGATCTTTTTTATTGTTACATGATAGAATAGTTTTACTAGTGACAGAACAGAACATCTCTTGAATTAACTCTGTAAAAATCATCAGACATCAAGAATATATATTTAGAATTACTCTTATTCAGTGTTATCCTCAAAATATTTGCCTAAATATTAAGAATCAAAGAAAAATGTGAACATCCTCAAATATACTTTCAAATGTCAAATTAATATTCATAAAAGAGGACATTTACAGAACAACTATTTTGACTTACTCAAGTTAAATAATTGCCAAACAAAACATTTTAAAATTAAAAAGCAAATATATTCTCTAATGCTAGACAATAATGAAATGTTTGATTCTTTATTTACATATTTTAATTAAAAATGGTCCAGTAATTTAAATATGTGGCGTTATACTCTCTCATTAAAAAAATACTATTCAAAATAATATTGCAATAGAATTAATTATTATTCTATTTTTGATATTTCAGTTTCTTGAATCATATCATAAATTCCTTATTGTTACCCTAACAATGACAGGCAGGAGCTGATGTCACAGTAATTGTCAAATAATAATTTGATCCTATTTTGTATATTCTAACGGATTTTTAATTTTGAAAAGGACTATAGTTCTTACTTTTACTTTCTTCTTTACTCAAAACATAGTACAATGAAAATAAGCTAGTATGGTTCATCATTATCTTAAAGGATGGGTATGAAATTATTATTGAAAAGAAGAGATCATTAACAAATCAATAATAATAACATTGGAAAAGCTAGTTAATATGGGAAGAGTATAAAATATGGTTGATAATTACATTAAAAGTGACACAAAATCAGGTTAAGTTTTAAAATAAGTATTATCCTATATAGGTAAATATTGAAAATAAATAGGAGTTCTAGGTTAAAAATATCTATATTATTCCTAAATTTTCACCTGTGGTTATCCAGTTATGTCAGAACCATTTGTTGAAGATGCTTTCTTTTTTTTCCATTTTATGTTTTTAGCTTCTTTGTCAAAAATCAGGTGTTCATAACAGTGTCGATTAATATCCAGGTCTTCAATTTGATTTCATTGGTCAACCTCTCTGTTTTTATGCCAATACCAAGTTGTTTTCATTACTGTAGCTCTGTAACAGAGCTTGATTTCAAAGATGGTGTTGCCTCGGGAAGTTCATTCATTGTACAGCAATGTTTTGGCTATCCTGGGTTTTTTCTTAATCCATAGAAAGTTGAGTATTGTTCTTTCAAAGTCTGTGAAGAATTGTGTGTAGATTCTGATGGGGATTGCTGTAACATGAAGGGGAACTTCTTGTTGGGGGTTTCTGTCCTGCCAAGTACCCCCAACTGTTTAGCCACAAAGAAAACCACCCAGTGAATGGCCTTTGGAGAATGCATGGGACAAAAAGACAGAGTGATAAACAAATAGCCGTCAGCCCAATTAGGGAAGAGATGAGTGTGGTAAGCCATGGGGACCAGTTAAACCAGTTCTCATAGGGGGTCCTTGACTTAAACAAATCAATATATTTCTCAACTTGTCTAGGGTTCTTGTAACTCTACCAGAATGGTCAGCATAGAAGCAACATTCTTCCCCAAGTGCCCTGCAAATTCCTTCTTGTTCCATAAACAGGAAGTCTGAGACTTGCCTATTCTGTAAAGTTACCCTTGCTAGTGAATCCAAAGACTTTTGTAAATAATGTAATGAAGTCCCTGTCTTTTCCAAGGTCGCTGTCAATTGTGAGTGAAATATTCTCACTTCTTATTGTAAAATCACAAGAGAGGAGGTGCCCAGGAAAGTCCTAGCCACCCCTAGCCCTATCAACGTGGTAACAGCCAGGGCTACTAGAAGCTCTCTCTTATGCCTTCAGCACAGGAACTCTTGAATGTGGTAAAGCACGTAAAGGAAAATTTTTCAAGAAGGCAAGTATCATTATGCTGAATTGATGGAGGAGAGTCTTCTGGCTTGTGTTAATTTCATTGGTTAAATAGAGAGACTGTCTTGGCCCTTTAATAGGACATAAAATTAGGTAGGTGGAGTAAACAGAACAGAATGCTGGGAGAAAGAAGCTGAGTCAAGGAGTCGCCATGATTCTCCCACTCCAGACAGACGCAGGTTAAGAACTTCTCTGGTAAGCCACCTCGTGGGCTACACACATTAGAAATGGGCTAGTCCAGGTGCGAGAGTTAGCTGAGAAAAGGCTAGATATAATGGGCCAAGCAGTGTTTAAAAGAATACAGTTTCCGTGTAATTATTTCGGATAAGGCTAGCTGGGTGGCGGGAAGCAGCCTGCAGCTCCTATTACAACACTGAATGATCAGCAGGTCAGACAGGCAGGGAGTAAACCCTATCTCTTGGCAGATGCAAAAATACCCATGATCATTGACACCCTCCATGAAGCTATAGACCCATTAGCCACTCACAAGTGAGGTTAAAATGAGGGTGTCTGGTGTTTGGCATACATGTTGCATTCGACATCTGCCAAATGGAGATAGTCAGGTCCAACATCTCTCCCATTTCGGGGGTTTTCCCATCTACAGACATCAGCTTTATCTAGTATCTCATAAGAGTCATTTACCCCAAAGGATTCAAAGTAGGGGGGGGGTAGTGGCTGTCAGCAAAGCCAACAGGCCTCAGTGGCTTCGGGGTGGGTATGGTTTAAAGCCATAAAGGCTATCTTAATTGTCTCTATTAAATAATGTTGGACTTCTAATCCCCCTACATCTCTAGACAGCTTGGTGAAGGATACTTTAGGGGAAGATGATGGGGAGGGTGAGGTATGTAAAGTTGAGGTATATACAGGTGTGTTCCCCATGGGCATTAGCTTGGAAACAGGCCCCAGCAAGCAAGGAGGGTCCTCAGGAAGTATTTCCATTTTGTAGCATGATTGTAAGTCCATGATCATATCCCTGTTGGAATAGCCTTAATCCCTACATCTTCCCAGATAACCAAGATAGGTATCTTTTTTCCTTGATCTGTAAACCTTAATATCAGAGGGTTACATCTAAATGGAGTGCATCTTCCATATCGGGAGTTCTGGGATACACTGGAGATCATTATATCTCCATGCTGTTTTATCCAATGTCCAGTCCTAATCTGCTTACATCCTCAAGAAGGACAATAATAATCAGGAACACTCTCCCCGCTCCGCAGTTTCTAATAGCAGAGGCAGTCCTGTTGCTTCCTGGGTGTACATAAAAGGGTGCCTGCAGGAGGGCATGTCTAAGGACATGAAAACACCCAGGCTCATTAGGGTAAGATGTCTGGGGTAGGTTGTGCCTCTGAGAGCCTCTGCATTCAGGTCTCACTTCAATCCCTGGAACCCAGTCTCCGATGTTTCAGCTCTCAAGTGCCGAATCACAGAGGTCAAACATTAGGTCAGGCCACCATGTCCAGGGTGTCGTCATCTGAGGAGTATGGTTTAGGATTCCTCCAGTGCCAGCACTCGACAAGATCCAAATTACCTTCTGTGTTTGTTGGTGGCTTGCTGCCTGGACCTCGATCCCTGTGTGAAATGTTAACATGATTATCACAAGGAGGGCCATCTGAAATAGATAAACAGGCAATATTTTCCACAAGGGTCAGTCTCCCTTGGGCAGTGGTAATTTTTCCTTGCTTGTGTTTGAATTTAAGGGTTGTCCACCATAATCTCTTTCTTTCTTTATTGGTCATCTTTGTCTTCCCCATTGTCCTGAGGGGAGGGGAGAAAGTTTAAGTTACAAGTGGGAAGCTATATAAGTGTTTCCCCTCTGTTTGGGAAGACACATCCATATCCTTGGCCTTGTGTCAACAAGGGATCTGGGCCCCTCCATTGGTTAGTGAGAGAATCCTTCTACCTAACTTTTAGGCAGGGCCTCATTAGTAGGGATCTCTAATGTTTCTGGAATCTATTTTGTTCATCTAATTTTTGAAGATTTAAAATATTGATGATTAATAATGCCTTTTGCAGTAGTAGATGGGGGAGACCTCCAATTTTTGTTTTATAAGAACCTCTTTGAGATATTGATGATGTCTTTCTACAATTGCTTGCCCATGAGGGTTGTATGGGATCCTGGTGGTATGGGATATATTCTATCTCTGGGAGTATTCTCTTTTTTTTGTATAAAACAGGGGCCAATGTTGGTCTTGACCTGTTGTGGTAATCCCAACATAGCAAAACATTGTAAGACGTGGCTTTTGGCATGGGTTGCCTTTTCCCTTGAGCGGGCAGTAGACCAGCATGCCTTAGAATACATGTCTATGGTCACAAACATATACTTTAATTTGCCAAAAAGAAGGTAATGTGTTATCTGTTTGCCAGATGATACTGGGGCCTAACACTCTTGGGTTTGGGTCTGGTCCTTGTAAAGGGAAGGGGTGCAGAGAAACTGTGGGCAAGTCTCACATGTATAAACAATTCTCTTTAATTCTGTTGTGGAGATCCAGGGCATAGGTATTTGAGTTCTTTTCAGTTGACATGAGTTAAGTCTTGCATCTGGATAGCATTTTGTATGGGCAGAGTTGAGACTTCTATGAGACAGAACCCAGCAATTGCAGTATCCGCAGCAGCATTCCCTTGGGAAACGAGGCCACGGAGGTTTTGGTGTCCTCTGAGATGTTGAACATATAATGTTTTATTCTACCTTCTAAGAACGACCTGAGTTGTATCATCAAGGCAGAAGTAGGATTAGCATCCAATCTGATACAGGCATAGGGTTATTGTGACAGTAGCTTCACTACATAAGAGCTCTCTGAATAGAGGTTGCAGGGTTCTGGGACCTGTTGTAGGGCAATATATATGGACATCATTACCCTATATTGAGAAGATCCCCTACAAAAGAGAATTTTGGTGATTTTTGTCTTTGGCCCCCCTGCAAGGAAAACTACAATGGGGGTCCAATTCTTCCTACCGTCTATGCAAACAGTTAATGCTTGGGGCAAAAGCTTAGGGAAAAAAAAAGACTAAGGGGACTCTCCAGTGTAGTTCTTGATAATAGTTTCACTATCTAGGATTCCCCAAAGTGGATGTCCAGGGTACCCAGAAATTCCTCCAGGGCAGGGCTCAATTGAGAACAATGTCTGGCTGCCAATTCTAAATCCTTAATTTTGAATGAATTATTAATTTAGAGGGATCTTTTCCACAATGTTGGAGGGACATGTCCCTGATTTTTATGATAATATCAGCTATTTGACTGACTAAAGATTACACTTTGGGAATGCTCCTTAGGGTAGTGTGTACCCATTCTAGTGGTTGTGACTGCTGAACAATGGCAACCAGCATGGTCTTTTTCCCTAATAATGTCCAGCCTTGGATTGGAATGTTAGGATTATATCTCACCAAAGAAGCCTGATGAAGCTCGTTGAAGAATTCGGTGAGTGCCTGAAGACCCTCAGGGAGTAAGGAAATGATCTCATAAGGCTGCCTGCATTTTAGGAGACCATATAACACATCTAGCCTCCCAGTCTCTTAAGGCAACTAGGGCCTTACCCAGTTCATTTCCCCCCAGTATCTTTTGTAACCCCAATAAAGTGAGAGGCTCAGGCAGGATTAATTGGGGTCCATTCACTTTGGCTTGAGTAAGTGTTAATTGAGATCCATTATATGAAATGGGGGTACCTTTTGTATTTTGTTTAGGGCTATTTTAAAGCTATGTTGTTTGAGGATAAACAAAAGTGGCTACTCAGGGAGCTAGCCCTGATTTCTCCAAATGCCCATCCATATAAACATATAGAAGGGTATTGTCTTTGTCAAAATAAGGAGAGAGGATACTATACAAATATTATTGGCAAAAAGCCCGACTATTGGCCATCTCCTGTGGGAGAAATTTCATTTGTGTCTCTTATCAGGTCAAGAGGAGTTAACTGTAGGAATGGAAAAGGCTATCTTTTTGCAATCCTCCTCATGATGAGAAATTAAGAAGATACTGTCCTTTAGATAAGTTACAGTGAGCCACCAAGGCTTGTGTAATAGAAGAAGTTTGCGTCGGGGCCTGAAAGGATGCCACAACAGTCTGGTAGGTATGTGACTGGGTTCCAACATTCTGTGATATCACAACCCATTGACTTATGGACCCTTCCCTAAGGCTGGTACAAACCATACTAGTATCTTGGCTTATACCTTCCCAGACTAGGAGCTTAGTAAATCGGTCTCTAAATCCACTGGAGGGCAATTTCCTCTCACGGCTGGTCTGCACATGGACAATAAAGTCTGGAAGCAGCTCCCCTGATTTTTGCTGGACCAGGCCTCCAGGCCTGATTGTCTGACTTGGTCCCCATATGGAGCCGCAATCGTGGCTTGTTGGACCCCAGTGGAAATGCCTTTCCCCATACCAGTTAGCATTGGATAAGTGATAAGAATTGGGGGGGGGTATGCTGCTCAATTGAACTCTGCCCTAGTCTGACAGGCCTCCTTAAAGCAGGCCATCTATTTAAAATATTGGGATCCCCCTAGGGTGGCCTTAGCCAGATCATACCACTTCTTGGGAACACAAGGGCAGTAGGCTACCTATTAAAGGAGGGCCATGGCCCAAGGGGAGTTGGGGCCATCCTTGGCCACTGCTTTCCTCAATTCTTTCAGGTTCTTAGATTCCCAAGGATACCAGGCTAGTGGGTAATTAGGGCCAGGAGCATTGAGCTGGAAGGCTTGGGCTCTCTAAGCCTTAGCCCTATATGCCTCGACATAAGTAGGATTAGGATCCCCCAGTTTTGCAGTTCCTGCAAGATGCTGGTATATTCATTTTCTCCTGGCAAGCATGGAGCCCCTTATTTGTCCCATTCCCCTCTCCCATTTTATCCTTTCCAGGGTGGCTGAGGGTATAAGAAGGTGGCCGCTCCTTGTCAGAGACATTATCTACTTTCCTTTTTGATTTTGCCTCTGCCTACCTTATTCCTTCCCCCTGGGACTTCTCTTCAGTAAATTGCACCCTTTTCTGGTTTTTGTCCTTGTCTGTCTCCTTTTTTCCCATTCGTTTGGTTAGTTGATTACTTTTGAATTCTTCAGACTTCTCCCCATCTTTGGCCTTTTCCTTACCTGCCATTGAGGGAGGCAGAACAGTGTGTGAAAACTTGCCTTAAGGGCTGTAATAGTTGGATAGAATTCCAATGGTGGGGGCATATCAAAGTGTTTTTCCTTTTCTCGGACTAGTCTTCACCTGGTTCCACATGCCCCATGAGAAAAGATTCCTGGTGGGTGCCAAGGGTGCCAGGGTATTTATGTTCTCCCATACCTCGATCGCATTATGTCTGAAAATTCCAGGCTTCAGGAGAGTAGCATGTATCTCAGTGCCTTAAGTGCTTGGCCATTTTTGTGTGAAGTTGCATTACCCATTATGGGGGTCCCACACACCTTGACAGACTGCTTAGCCCTGGGACAATTGTGGTCCTGTTCATTGGGTACCAGTTGCCAGGCCTTCTAAGTCTTATTCGCCAGGAAACAGTAAGGGCACTATCTGCCCATTGTGCAGCCCACAACACAGGACAATCAGATGTGGTAGGGAGTCAAGTCAAAGCAGAAACTCAGTTTATTTTATTACTGTGAGTATCAGCTTATATAGGTTAAGTGACATCACGTGTTACAGGGGTACCTCCAGCCAATGAGAGACAGCCAAGCCCACCCTCTGGCTAGAGGGGCATCCACCTAGATTTTGCTGTCTCATCCTCACTTGGTAGCTTTGAGACTCTCCTTCAAACTTGAGTCTGGCTTTTCTCTGTCCTACAGACCTCGAGGTACAGGCCCTGAGATAATTGGCCCAACAGAGGAAGATTTCAGAGGATGGAAAATCTTCCATGTTCAGGGGTCATTGGATTAATGTTGTGACAATGACCATTCTACTAAACAAAATCTACATACTCAAAGCAATCCATACTAAAATTCTAAAAGAATTATTCACCAAAATTGAAAAAGCAATTAAGTTTTATATCGAAATACACAGATAGACAGACAGACAGACACACACACACACACTATAGAAGAAAAAAATGAATTTGAACTCATTTACACTGGAACAAATAGTCTGTACAGGACTGTGACAGCATAGACATTAAGAAAAATATCAATGAGGAGCCCATGAAGCTACAAATCTGTGCAGTAAAAGACATTATCATTCAAAGAGACAGCATATAAAATGGGTAAAATATAACTGACTGAAGGTTAGTGTCTAGAATATTCAAAAACTCAAAAAATGATCATCAATACAACAACATATTCTATCAAAATGGGATATAGAACTAAATAGAGAATTCTCAACAAATAAAATTCAATGGATGAGAAAAACTTAAAAAATGTTCTATATCCTTAAAAGGCAATTTTGACTGCCAGTAAGAATATACTTCCAAAATAACTATTTTTTATAACTTCTAAATTCATATTTATATTTTATCTTACTGGTAGAATTACTATAGAAAATATTAGCTTGATCTATACCATCAAGTAATAGTATAGGTTCCTTTTCTATTCAAGGGAGTGGAAGACAACAACTGATAGCAATATAATTCTAAAGCAACAGAAATAACTAGGCAAATATTTTATGAGAAATATTTTATGCAGTTTCTCCCCCCACACCAACCATGAATCTAGCCATGTATGAAGTAGTTCAGGAAAGATTGAATGTGATATATCATTAGATGAATACTCATATGTTAACAAAGTGCTTTAGATGAAATTCTGGCTTTTAAAATGACAGGAAATTGAAATTATAAAATTAGGGAAGCTCAACAAAAGAATGGAGATTATCTAGTCAAGTAACAGAATGAAAGTTAAATGAAGAAAATGAACAGAACCGAGACACCAGCAAGAAGCTATCAAGCAGAGAACCTGCACACAATAAAGGTCACTAGAGTTAAGAAGACTGTAAGTGTTAGGAGAAATATTTATACAAATAATGACAGGGAAAAACCTACATTTGTATAGAATTATTAATATGCATAACAAAACTTTCCTCAATTCACTTAGGAAATATTCAAAGAGATGTACACATAAACATATGGTAATCAGTCTGTCAAAAGACAAACACAAAGGAAGAAATCTAAAGAGAAGTATGAAAAAAATTTTCATTTACAAAGGAATCTAAAAAAGTTCTCAGCAAATTTCTCAGTAGATACAGTGGTGTATTGCAAATGCTGACAGAGAAAAAGAAAAATAATTTTCAACCAAGTATTGCATATTCAGTTGGTTATTCTTTATATATGACAAAAAAACATTTAGATGTTCTGGTTTTAAAGGAAGAGTGTTATAACCCCATTGCTTAATGTTCTATACAAAAACTGAATTTAAATTAAATTAAAGATTTAATGAAAAATATTAAAAGAAAATAAAAGTGAATGTTTATCAAAAAACTCAAAAATGTACAAAGATGGCCGGGCAGTGGTGGTACATGCCTTTAATCCCAGCACTTGGGAGGCAGAGGCAGGCGGATTTCTGTGAGTTCGAGACCAGCCTGGTCTACAAGAGCTAGTTCCAAGACAGGCTCCAAAACCACAGAGAAACCCTGTCTCGAAAAACCAAAAAAAAAAAAAAAATGTACACAGATGCCCTTGTTAATACTATTCTGTATTATTAGGTTCTATGCACACAAAAATAAAACAAAATTGCATAAATTGCATAAAATAGTATACAATTATTTCAATGAGCATAGTGTTTGATTATTATTTAAAATATAATTTGATACAATATATTCTCTTTATAATTTCCTATTCCTCAACTCCTCCCAGACCCTTCTAACTTCTCCACCCATTCAAATGCATATCCTTACTTTCACTTTATTGTTACCATACAAAGAAGCACCACAAAAGAGTGATTTTAATTAAATTATATAAGACAAAATCAAACCAAAAGAAGACAAAATGAAAGGAACAGAGATAACGGATATAGATACAGAGACATACATATCCATACACAGAGAAATCCCAAAAACAACAGAAAACCAGAAACCATAATATATATTTAAGGGACCTATAAGGTTACAACAAGCTATGATCTCCCTACAAAAGCATTATGAGATTAAGAAACTCCACATATGCCATTGAGTACATTTTGTGTTTGCCATCTACTGCTGATAAAGGAGTTTGTCCTTAAAAGTGATTTCACCAGTGAACTCTCATGGAAAAAGACCTATTCTTTTGCAAATACAAGTAGTTATCAATAAGAGATAGCTTTTGCATTATGTTTGGTGGCTTGTGGCCACTTCTCTCAGTACTGGAATCCCATCTTAGTTAGAGTTTCTATTGCTCTAAAGTGACACCATGATAATGGCAATTGTCAAAGGCAAACATTTAATTGAGTTTGACTTAAAATTTCAGAGAATTTAGTCCATTATCTTCATGGTGGGACATGGGGGTGTGCAAGCAGACATGGTGGTGGAGCAGTAGCTAAATTCTACATCCTTATCAAACACAAGAGCATTATCCCAAAGCACTGTTCCTAGGTCTCTGGGGCTTTGGTGGGTGTGGGTGAGGTTCAGGATTTGCCTCTAGGGGCTAGCGCGTAGAGAACCCAGATACTCACCTCTCATTGTTCAGTCAAGACCAAGGTTCCTGTGGTCACACATGTGGTAGGGAATGGTTCAGGTCATAGAGAGACTACTTCCAGGACTCTGGGGCTTTGATGGGGTAGAGACAGGGTACAAGAATCTTCAGCTGGAAACCCACACACTCACCTCTCCAGATGCAGTCAGGGCCAAGGCTCTGATAGTCTCAGTTGTAGTGTGTGGTTGCATTTTTATTTTTATGAAGGTATAATGTTCTTACTCATGTCTTCAGATTAATTTTGATTGGAGGTCTACTTTTTCTGATATTAAAATACCTAGAGCTGTTTCCTTTTTGGATTTATTTGCTTGGAAGAACATTTTATATCCTTTTGCTCTGGAGTATGTTAGGAATATTCCTCTCTGCCTGTGCAAAGAACTCGAATCAAATCAAATTTGGCCAAACCAAAAAATGCCCACATTTAATAAATGCTGCACTCCTGGGTGAACATAGTGTTTCTAAGAATAAAATTTGCTTATTATTTAAAATATAATTTGATACAATATATTCTGATTATAATTTTCTATTCCCCAACTACTTCCAGACCCTCCTAACTTCTCCACCCATTCAAATGCATATTCTTACTTTCACTCTATTATTACCATACAAAGAGGCACCCAAAAAGAGTGATTTTAATTTAATTATATGAGATAAAAACAAACCAAAAGAAGACAAAACAAAAGGAGCAGAGCTAAAGGATGTAGATACAGAGACATACATATCCACACAAAGCATGGGGGGGAGAGAAGACCACGTGTTCCTTTTTCCAGGTGCAAGCCTAAATACCCTGTGGGAGTGGTCCAGACCCTCTCCAGGGAGGGGTCAGCACTTGGCAGCCTGGGAGTTGTAGTACAAGTGCTTGGCAGTGTGTGAATTAATTGGAGTCTAAGCACTTGGCAGGCTGGGATTTGGAGTATGGACCAGGGCAATTCCCAAGCCAGGGGCGGGGATGACACTTCTAACTCCACATTACATTCCAAACTCATTAGATATAGGGGTGTTAAAGGGCTGGGGCCTCACTTTTGACCAAACAGGGTGATATCTATACTTGATGGTGTGTTTCTCTGATACAGCAGAAGGATATATTCTGACTTCTATTCAATCTATCAGTCTTTTTCATTTTATTGTGGAATTAAGACCATTCATACTGAAAGCTATCAATAAATATTATTTACTGAATCCTTATATTTTGTTGGCATGTGGATTTTTCATTATTTTGATTAAATATTCTGGGATTATTTATTCCTTGTGTTTTCTTGGCTGTAGTTAATTTCTTCTGTTGGAAATTCTCCTTCCGGTGCCTTCCAAAGAGATAATTAGTAAATAGGAACTGCTTAAATTTGGTATTATCACCAAATATTTCCCTTTATATATTGTGATCCATAGTTTTTGGTATGCATAGCTTTGCAGCCTGGCATCTGTGGTCTCTCAGAGTTTCTAGAAGATGCGTTCTGGCCTTCCAGATTTCAGACTCTCCACTTAAAAGTCAGGTATTTTTCTAATGGCCCTCCCTTTACATCTGATTTGGTATTTTTTTCCTCTCTGTTCCCAATATCATTTCTTTATTCTATATATTTAGTGTTTTAATTATTATGTGTTAAGGGATTTTTCTTTCTGGTCCTGTAAATTTTGTGTTCTGTATGCTTTTTGTAAATTTACAAGAATCTCCTCCTTTGGGTTAGGGAAAATTTCTTTTATGACTTTGTTATGAACAATTTGCCTGACTTAGAGCTGAGTTTCTCCTTCATTCTCTATTTCTATTATTCATAAATTTGGTATTTTTATAGTGTGTCAAGATTCCTGAATGTTTTGTGTTTTTTTTTTAATATTACATATTTTCTTTGACTGTGCTGTGTATTTCTTCCACATGGTCTTCAAGACGTGAAATTCTCTTTTCAAGATTTTTTCTATGGTAGAGAGAATGGATTTTTTATAATATATTTTATTTTTGAAAACAAGAAAACAAATTATCCTTTTTAATTTTAATATCAATAACAGTTCCTATTCTCTCCACTCCTTCCATTTCCTACAACTCCCCACTCACCACAACCCCCATTCTCTTCTCAGAGAAGGTAAGGCACATTGCTTTAGGGAAGGTCCAAGGCTCTCCTTACTATATCTAGGCTGTGCAGTATTTTTATGCAAAGAGAATGCGTTCCCAAAAAGCCAGTACAAACAGTAGGGCTAAATCCTGGTGCCATTGTCTGTGGCCCCGCAATCTACCTCAGCCATACAACTGTCACCCATATTCGGAGTCTGGTTGGTTCTATGCTGGTTCCTTCCCTGTCTGGCTGGAGATGGTGAACTCCCATTAGCTCAGGAGGCAAACTGTTTCAGTGGGTGTCCCTACATGTCCGTGACCTCTTTGCTCATATTCTCTTTCCTCCCACACTTCAGCTGAACTTTCGGAGTTCAGCCCAGTACTCCACAGCAGGTCTATGCCTCTGTTTTCATCAGTTCCTGGATAAAGGTTCATTTATTTAAGATATTTGTCAATATGACTACAGGGCAAGGCCAGTTCAGCGCCTTCTCCTCTATTGCTTATGGTCTTAGCTGGGATGATCCTTGTGAATTCCTGGGAATTTCTCTAATGCCAGTTTTTAGGGAAGCCCCATAATGGCTCCCTCAATCAAAATATCACTTTCCTTGCTCTCATCTCAGTCCTTCTTCCATCTCATCTATTCCATTCTCTTAAGTTTTCCTCTGCCCTCCCCTTCTCCACTCCATTTTCTCTTCCATTCACCCTTGTCTTGCCACCCCAATGCTCCCAATTTTGTCAGGCAATTTTATCTATTTCCCTTTCAATGTGGAACTATGTATGTTTTTCTTAGAGTTCACCTTATTCCTTAGCTTCTCTAGGATCAAGACAGAGGTTCATTATCCTTTGTTTTACAGCTAGTATCCACTTATGAATGAGTCCATACCATGTTCATCTTTCTGGATCTGGGTTACCTTACTCAAGATGTTCTAATTCCATCTATTTACATGCAAATTTCAAGACATAATTGTTTTTATCGCTGAGTTGTCTTCCATTGTGTAAATAGACCTCATTTTCTTTATCCATTCTTCAGTTGAGGGGACACTTATATTGTTTCCAGTTTTTAAATATTAAAAACCATGATGCTTTGAACATAGCTGAAGTAATGTCCTTTCAGTATGATTGAGTATCCTTTGAGTATATGCCCAAGAATGGAATTGCTGGGTCCTAAGTTATGTTGATTCACAATTGTCTGAATATTGTAATATGAGCGGTGGGGCTGCGTCCCTGGCACCCAGCCGCGCGCATGGCTAGCTTATGCCCTGAAATAATTACACGGAAACTTTATTCTTGTAAACACTGCCTGGCCCATTAGTTCCAGCCTCTTATTGGCTAGCTCTTACATATTGATCTAACCCATTTCTAATAATCTGTGTAACACCACAAGGTGGCTTACCAGGAAAGATCTTAACCTGCATCTGTCCGGAGTGGAAGAATCATGGCGACTGCATGACTCAGCTTCTTTCTCCCAAGATTTTGTTCTGTCTACTCCGCCTACCTAATTTTCTGTCCTATCAGGCCAAGCAGTTTTCTTTATTAGCTAACCAATGAAAGCAACAGATAAGATACAAGACCCACCTCCATCATTTGATAAACGTCCATACTTTATTTGCAGAGTGGTTGTACAAGTTTTCATTCTCACCAGCAAAGGAAGATTGTTCCACTTACTCCACATCCCCTCCATCATAAGCTATCATTGGTGTTTTTTATCTTAGCCACTCTTAGTGGTATAAGATAGTATCTCAGTGTCCTTTTGATTTGCATTTCCCTGATGGCTAAGGATGTTGAACATTTCCTTAAGTGTATTTGGCAATTGGAGATTCTTCTGCTGAAAATTCTTTGTTTAGTTCTATACCCCATTTTAAATTGGATTATTTAGAATTTTGATGTCTAATTTCTTGTGTTATTTATCTATTTTGAAGATCACTCCTCTTTCTGTTGTGGGGTTGGAGGATATCTTTTTCATTCAGTAGGCTGCCTTTTTGTTTTATTCACTGTGTCCTTTGCTTTATAGAAGCTTCTCAATTTCAGGAAGTCTCATTTATTTATTTTTCTCTCAGTGTCTGGGCTACTGGTAATACATTTAGGAAGTGGTCTTCTGTGCCCAAGCATTGAAGGCTACTTCCCACTTTCTCTTCTATCAGGTTAAGTGTGTTCAGATTTATATTGAAGTCTTTAATCCATTTAGACTTGAGTTTTGTGCAAGGTGATAGAAATGGATCTATTTTCACTCTTCTACATGTTGACATTCAGTTATGCCAGCACCATTTGTTGAAGATTTTTTTCCATTGTATAATTTTGAAGTTTTTGTAAAAAAAAAAATCAGCTGTTCATAAGTGTGTGAATTTATATTCAGGTTTTGATTACATTCCATTAGTCAACCTGTCTATTTGTATGCCTATACAAAGCTGTTTACATTAATGTAGCTCATTAATAGAGCTTGATGTCAGGGATGGTAATCCCTCTGGAACTTCCTTTATTATACAGGACTGTTTTGACTATCCTGGGTTTTTTGTTTCTCCATATGAAATTGAGTATTGTTTTTTCAAGTCCTATGAAGAATTGTTTTGGGTTTTGATGGGGATTACTTTGAATCTATAGATTGCTTTTGGTAGAATTGCCATTTTCATTATGTTGAGCCTACCTATCCAACAGCATAGGAGATCTTTCCATCTTCTGGTATCTTCTTCAATTTCTTCCTTCAAAGGCTTAAAGATTTTCTCATACAGGTCTTCAGGTCTTTCACTTCCTTGGATAGTGTTACCCCAAGATATTTTATATTTGTGGCTATTGTGAATGGTGATAATTCTCTGGTTTCTTTCTCGGATTTTTTTTATCATTTGTTTATAAGAAAGGTACTGATTTTTTGAGTTGAACTTGTATCCTGCCACATTGCTGAATGTATTTATCAGTCGTAGGAGTTCTCTGGTAGAGTTTTTGGAATCACTTATGCCTACAATCTTATCATCAGCAAATAGGGAGAGTTTGACTTCTTCCTTTGCAATTTGTATCCTCTTGATTTCCTTTTGTTGTCTTATTGCTCTAGCTAGAACTTCAAGAACTATGTTGAATAGATATGGAGAGAGTGGACAGTCTTGTCTCGTTCTTTCTTTTCATGGGATCACTTTGAGTTTCTCTCTAGTTTGATGTTGACTTTTGACTTGTTGTATTTTGTCTTTACTATGTTTAGGTAGATCTTTATATACTTGCTCTCTCCAAGGCCTTTATCCTGAAGGGGTGTTGGATATTGTCAAATGCTTTTTCACAATCTAATGAGATAATCATATGTTTTTTTCTTTCACTTTATTTATATGGTGGATTACATTGATAGCTTTTTGTATATTGAATCATCCCATCATCTCCAGGATGAAGCAGACTTGATGTTGGATGATATTTTGATTTGTTCTTGGATTCAGTTTGCCAGTATTTTCTTTAGTATTTTTGCATGTTTGTTTGTTGGTGAGATTGGTCTGTAATACTCTTTCTTGGTTGAGTCTTCATGTGGTTTCAGTATCAGGGTAACTGTATCCTCATAAAAAGAGTTTGACAATGTTCTTTCTGTTTCCATTATGTGGAACACTTTGAGGAGTATAAATATTAGCTCTTCTTTGAAGTTCTTATAGAAACCATTCAGTCCTGGACTTTTTTTTGGTGAGGACACTTTTGATGACTGCTTCTGTTTCCTTGGAGGTTATAGGTCTACTTAAATTGCTCACCTGGTCTTGATTTAATTTTGGTATGTCATACATATCCAGAAAATTGTCCATTTCTTTTACTTTTTCCAATTTTGTGGAGTACAGGGTTTTGTAATACGACCTAATGGTTCTCTGGATTTCCTCTGTGTTGACAGTTATGTTCCCATTTTCAATTATGATTTTGTTAATTTGGATGTTCTTTCTCTGCCTTTTGATTAGTTTGGATAAAGATTTGCTTATCTTGTGGATTTTCTCAAAGAACCAGCTCTTTGTTTCATTGATTCTTTGTACTGTTTTATTTGTTTCTATTTTATTGATTTCAGCCCTCAGTTTGATTATTTCCTGTCATCCGTTCCTCTGGAGAGAGTCTGCTTCTTTTTGTTCTGTAGTGTTCAGGTGTGCTGTTAAGTCACTAGTTAGAGTTTTTTCCACTTTCTGTATATAGGCACTTAGTGTTATAAACTTTCCTCTTAGCACTGATTTCATAGTGTCCCATAAATTTTGGTACATTGTCCCTTCAATTTTGTTGAATTCTAGGAAGTCTTTAATTTCTTTCTTTAATTTTTAACACAGGGGTAGTTCAATTGATCACTGTTCAATTTCCATGAGTTTGGAGGCTTTCTGCAATTAGTGTTGTTGTTAAATTCTAACTTTAGACCATCGTGATCTGATAAGATACAGGGGGTTACTCCAATTTTTTCTATCTGTTGAGGTTTGCTTTGTTACTAAGTATGTGGTCAGTTTTAGAGAAGGTTTCATGAGGAGCTGAAAAAGAAGGTATATTCTTTTTGTTTGGGTGGAATGTTCAGTAGATGTCTGTTAAGTACATTTGATTCATGAAATCTCTTAATTCTCTTGTTTCTCTATTAAGTTACTGTCTGACTGACCTGTTTATTGGGGACAGTGGGTTGTTGAAATTTCTATTATTACTGTGTATGGCTTGATGTGTAATTTAAGCTTTAGCGATGTTTCTTTTATATATGTGGGTACTCTTGTATTTAGTGCATAGATGTTCAGGAATGAGACTTCATCTTGATAAGTTGTTCCTCTTATGAGTATAAAGTGTCTTTATCTCTTCTGATTGATTTTAGTTTAAAGTGTATTTTGTTAGATATTAGTATAGCTACACCCTTTGATTTCTTATGTCCATTTGATTATAAAATCTTTTCCCAACCCTTTACTCTGAGGTAATGTCAATTTTTGAGGTTGAGGTGTGCTTCTTGTATACAGCATAAGGCTGGAACCTGCTTTTATATCCATACTTTTAGTCTGTGTCATTTTATAGGTGAATCGAGTCCATTGATTTTAACAGACATTAATGACCAGTGATTGTTAATTCCTGTTACTTCTTGGTGGTAGTATTTATATGTTTCCCTTCTTTGGAGTTTGCTGATATGAGGTTATCTGTTGCCTGTGTTTTTGTGGGTGCAGCTAGCTTCCTTGGGTTGGAGTTTTCAATTTAGTACTTGCAGTAGGGCTGGATTTGTGGAGAGGTATTGTTTAACTCTGGTTTTGTCATAGGATATCTTGTTTTCTCCATTGATGGTGGTTAAAAACTTTGCTGGGTATATTTCTCTGGCTTGCTTCTGTGGTCTCTTAGTGTCTGCATGACATATATCCAGGATATTCTGGTTTTCATAGATTCCATTGAGAAGTTGGATATAATTCTGGTAGGTCTGCCTTTATATGTTACTTCACCCTTTTCCTTTGCAGCTCCTACTAGTCTTCCTTTATTCTCTATGTTTTGTATTTTGATTATTATATCCTAAAGGGACTTTTTTGGTCCAGGTCATTTGGTGTTCTGTAAGCTTCTTGTACCTTCATAGGGATATCCCTCTTTAGGTTGGGAAAGTTTTCTTCTATGATTTTCTTGAATATATTTTCTGTGACTTTTTCTCCTTCTACTATCCCTATTATTCTTAGGTTTGGTCTTTTCATGGTGTCCTAGATTTTCTGGATGTTTTGTGTTAATAATTTGTTGGATTTAATGTTTACTTTGACCAATGAATTTATTTCCCTTATAGTACCTTCAACACCTGAGATTCTCTTTTCTATCTCTTGAAGTCTTTTGGTTATTCTTGTCTCTGTAGTTCCTGTTCATTTTTCCAGATTTTCCATAACCAGAATTCCCTCAGTTTGTGTTTTCTTTATTGCCTCTATTTCACTCTTCAAATTTAACTGTTTGTTTCATTGCTTTTCTTTGAGGGGACATTCTTTGAGACATTTATTAAGTTCCTCCATTTTTTGTTTGTCTTTGCCTCCATTTTTTAAAAAATTTTTTATTAAAAATTTCTGCCTCCTCCCCGCCTCCCTATTCCCTCCCCCTCCCCCCACTCCCCATGCCCCACTTTCCTCCCCCTCCCTCTCCAGTCCAAAGAGCAGTCAGGGTTCCCTGCCCTGTGGGCAGTCCAAGGTCCTCACCCCTCCAACCAGGTCTAGGAAGGGGAGCATCCAAACCAGCTAGGCTCCCACAAAGCCAGTACATGCAGTAGGGTAAAAGCGCAGTGTCATTGTGCTTGGCTTCTCAGCAGCCCTCATTGTCCACCATATTCAGAGAGTCCGGTTCTATCCCATGCATTTTCAGTCACAGTCCAGCTGGCCTTGGTGATCTCCTAATAGATCACCCCCACAGTCTCAATGGGTGGGTGCCCCCCTTGGGGTATTGACTTCCTTGCTCATGTTCTCCGTCCTTCTGTTCCTCATTTGGACCTTGGGAACTCAGTCCATTGCTCCAGTGTGGGACTCTGTCTCTATCTCCATCCATCGCCAGATGAAGGTTCTATGGTGGTATGCAAGATATTCGTTAGTATGGCTATAGGATCGGGCCATTTCAGGCTCTCTCTCCTCAGCTGCCCAAGAACCTAGTTGGATACATCTCTCTGGACCCCTGGAAACTCCTCTAGAGTGAAGGCTCTTGCCAACCCTAAAATGGATCCCTTGATTAAGATACATACTTCCCTGCTCCCATATCCATCCTTCGATTATCCCAACCATCCCATTCCCCCAAGTTCTCCCTTTCCTCCCCTTCTCACTTTTCTCTCCCCTTTCCCCCATCCCACCCCACCCCCCAGTTCCCAAATTTTTGCCCAGCAATCTTGTCTACTTCCAATATCCAGGAGGATAACTGTATGTTTTTCTTTGGGTTCACCTTCTTATTTAGCTTCTCTAGGATCGTGAATTATAGGTCCAATGTCCTATATTTATAGCTAAAAACCAATTATGAGTGAGTACATCCCATGTTCATCTTTTGGTGTCTGGGTTACCTCATTCAGGATAGTATTTTTTATTTCCATCCATTTGCATGCAAAATTCAAGAAGTCATTGTATTTTACCGCTGAGTAGTACTCTAATATGTATATATTCCACACTTTCTTCATCCATTCTTCCGTAGAAGGGCATCTAGGTCATTTTCAGGTTATGTCTATTACAAATAATGCTGCCATGAACATAGTTGAACAAATACTTTTGTAGTATGATAAGATATCTCTTGGGTATATTCCCAAGAGTTGTATTGCTGGGTCCTGGGGTAGGTTGATCCCAAATTTCCTGAGAAACTGCCACACTGCTTTCCATAGTGGTTGCAAAAGTTTGCATTCCCACCAGCAATGGATGAGTGTACCCCTTACTCCACATCCTCTCCAGAAAAGGCTAACATTGGTGCTTTCTATTTTAGCCATTCTGTCAGGTGTAAGATGGTATCTCAAAGTTGTTTTGATTTGCATTTCCCTGATCGCTAAGGAGGTTGAGTTCCTCTCATGGTCCTTTCTCTTAGTCCTCTTCCTTGATCCCTTTTGTGTAGTTGCAGGTTGTGTTTCAGTGCTCCTCTGAGGTTGTGGGTGTGGGGTGATAGTAGAGTTTAGGAGTGGAGTGTTACTTGTAGCTTACTGAGTTCAGTGGATGGGCTGAGAATGTTGGAGCAGTCTATCTGCAGGAACTTCATCTGCTTGTTAGCTAGAGAAGTTGAGGCAGGTGAAGGGGTGGCCTGGGATTTTGTCTACGTTTTGAGGGCCTAGAGAATGTGGCCATTCCTTTCTTGATCCTTTCTGTGTAGTAGTAGTCTGTGTTTCAGAGTTCCATTGAGGTTGTGCCGGAGGGGGGTTGGGTAGGTGGGTTTGGAGGCAGAGTGGGACTTGCATCTTGTAGGGTACACCTGATGCGATGGGTGTGTTGGAGCAGTCTACCTGCAGGAAACTAGCCCGCTAACTGGTTTGAGCAGCTGAGGCAGGTGGTGAAGCAGCATGGAGTTTTGTGCTGGTGTGGAAGACCTAGAGAGTGGGAAGTGCCACTTGGTGAGTGGTCACTCACCTCTTGGTCCTCTATGTGTAATAGCAGGCTGTGATTCAGAGTTCCACTGAGGTTTTTGGGGGTGGAGATCTCTCTTCAATATTTATTAATCTGTTAGTGAGGCTTATAACTGAGGTTTTTGCTTAACTTTCTAAGATTTTATTTCAGTTTTAGTTTTCTTTAGTGATTATATTTTTACTTTTCTATTTTAATATGCTTTTATTATTCCATTAAATTCTTGTCAAATTTTCCATGGTCTTCATTGAGGAATTTATTCATATCTTCTTTTAAGGATATTAAGAATATTCACAATTGTTACTTTAAAGTCTGTGTCTTGTGTTTCAGCTATATTACATTTCTCAGGACCTGAAAAATGCAATTGGTTTATTCTAATTTGCTTAATGTCTTCTGGATTGGGCACATTGTCTAGGCTCTTCATGGTTCTCTGTTGTTCTGATACCTAGACATTTGAAGTTGTGATGTTTTAGGTGATTGATCCCTGATTGTGTCTTTGTTGGGTTCCATTTTTTGTTGGCTCTTGCTAATTGTGGATCCTAGGCATATATGATAGACATGCAGTCCATGGTAGAGAGTTTTCCTATGTGTGGTACATTTCCTAAAAGAACAAAGATGGGCTAGAAGGAATATTGAGTAGAGCCACAGGGAAGAGCTAGAAAAACTGGAGTCTACAGCAAAAGGTGGAATCCCCACCGAGCATGTACTTAGTAGGAGGATTTTTTCTTGTAGGCAGAGTGCTATAGTACTAAGCATAATTATGGAAAGACTGGAATGAAGGGCAGACAGGACAATAGAAATCTTCTAATTGTTTTCCCTGTCTATCCATTGGGGGTTCCTTATAGAAAGTGTTTCTGCAGGTCAGTGTCTGACACAAAGAATGGGGATGGGCTAAAAAGGGATATGTTAAGTGTCAGCTTCAAAGTGCTTAGGAATATGTACCCTAGGCTGTCCTCAAAATTCTGAATGTCTTTTTTTCCCGATTAATTATGCATGTGTGTCTACATTCACACACAGACACACAAGGACACATTCACACACAGACACACAGGGACACATTCACACACACACACACACAGACACACAGACACACACAGACTGGAATCACACTTGGGACCTCGGGTGATGCTTCAACCTCTGAGCCAGCTCTCTGGGTGATTCACCCACTGAGACGGTGGGGCTGATCTAATGGGAGCTCACCAAGGCCAGCTGGACTGGGACTGAAAAAGCACGGGATAAAACCGGACTCTCTGAACATGGTGGGCAATGAGGGCTGCTGAGAAGCCAAGGACAATGAAACTGGATTTTGATCCTACTGCATGTACTGGCTTTATGGGAGCCTAGCCTGTTTGGATGCTTACCTTCCTAGACCTGGACTGAGGGGGGAGGACTTCGGACTTCCCACAGGGCAGTTAACCCTAACTGCTCTTTGGACTGGAGATGGAGGGGGAGGGTAGTGTGGGGAGGAGGAAGGAAATGGGAGGTGGGGAGGACGTGGAAATTTTTAATAAAATAAATAAATAAACAAAATAAATTCAAAAAATTCTGAATGTCTTCTGATTGTCTCTTCAGCATATCTTACTAACATGCACTACCATAAATAATTATTACAGAATTTATAATTATGTCAGTAATCTTCATGTACTCCACAAAAGTATGCCTATGTTTAACATTCATTCTTATATGAATAAACAAAAAAGATGGGGTATTTCACTGGGCTCTCAAGGACAGATATTTATCAACATTAAAGTTTATATAACACCTTTAAGAATATAAACATAATCTTATTTTTTCTGCTTTCTTCAGAGTAAGTAGGAATAAATCAACATTCAAAAACTTGATATTAGCTTTATAAAGGTTCTTTTTATAGCTTTTGATATCAAAGTGGAAAATATCTGTTTTGTGACATTCAGAATTTAACAGAAACACTTACATGGCCCTAACTATGTGAAACAAAGTGATTTAATGGAAATAATTTATGTTATACAATTTGTAGAGTCTTAGAAATGAGGTATTATCATTAGTTTCATAAATTAATAGCACAATGAGTTTAAGGAAATTGTCCAAAATAAAATAACACGTTTAAAAGATAACATTTAATCAGAGTATTACTACATGATGACTAAATAGAAAACATTGAAATATTTTAAAAATGTTAATAAATTGAACAATATCACCATATCCTATTTTTCCTATGTAAAAATGATAGATTTCAAACAGTGAGTTGTTATCATATTTTCTCTCTATCATCTAACATGTATCTGGTCAACCTTGAGGAGATTCTGAATCCTCATGCTATTGTTAGATAAAAATCATATTAATACATGGTTTATTGCAAATGAAGTAATGAATGTTCAATGTAAGTTATATTGCATCAAGTGAAAAACAGAATTGAACTTATTTACTCATCGTGAAAGGTTCAAGACTGACTAAAAGAGAATTCTTGAGGCAGTATACTAAAACACAATTACTTGGGTTGGGCATGCACTAATCACAAGACCATCAATAAATGACAAGAGTGTTAGGACTCACTGATACTGTCCAGCATCATGGTAGCCTATCATTCTACATGTCATTGCTTTGCCCAAAACTAAAACTTAAAACTATGTCTATAATTTCTACTGAAGGCTTATTTTTGTGTACTAATGGAAAGTGAAAAATAGTAAGTCTAAATAACATAATATTGAAAATCATCTGTAGATGACTTAGTGCCTAATCAGAGTTTCATTCTACAGTAAAACAAAATGCCATAAAATTAGATGAATCATAAACAATGGATATGAATTCCAATCTAAAGCCATGGAAGGTCACAATCAGTGTATTAACAGATTCAGTGTCTGGTAAAGGATTGTATTGCTTTTCAAATTCTTTTTTCTCTTAATTTCTCATTGGAGTAGATAAAAACGTCACTTTCTGGTCTCCTTTTAAAAGTAATATGTCAGAGTATAAATATGCCCTTCAAGATATATTTACTTTCTTAAAACTTTTTTTCCCACTTTTATCATTAATATTCATAAAAGATGAAATGGCCTTTTAGAGTAGGAGGGCCTTCTGTCTGTATGTTACTTTCATTGGTCAAGTAAAGGAACTGCCTTGGCCTTTTGATAGGACAGCAGCTTAGATAGGCTTGTAGAAGGAGCTGTGGGCCGCTTTTCTGCTGCCCAGCTCCTAGCCGCCTGGCTAGCTTATGCCCCAAAATAACAACACACAAATTGTATTCATTTAAACACTGCCTGGCCTGTTAGTTCTATCCTCTTATTAGCTAATTCTCACATCTTGATTAACCCATTTCTAATAATCTGTGTAGCACCACGAGGTGGTGGCTTACTGGGGAAGATTCAGCATGTCTGACTTGGCTGCTGGCTCCATGGCGTCTGACCTCACTTCCCTTCTTCCCAGCATTCTGTTCTGTCTACTCCACCCACTTTTGTTCTGACCTATCAGGCCAAGCCGTTTCTTTATTAATTAACCAATGAAAGCAACAGATAGACAAATGGCCTTCCCACATCATTTCCCCTTTTTTTCTGTTTAAGCAAAAAGTAAAGGCTTTCACTTTAACATAGTAAAATTACATATAACAAAACAATTATTAAGCAAGAATTACAGTAGCAATATTTATATCTATTTTATCTTTATCATAACTAAGGAAAACTATAACTATCTATCTATTTCTCAGCTACATCAAAGACTCCAGAAGAATACAATATTACCTAAGCAAACAAGAAATAAGCAACTTCCAAACTTTAGAAATGACAGAGACATCTTGCTGCCTGCACAGTCACCCAAAGTTCCTCTGTGCGGTTGGAGCATCTATCTTCGGCCTACAAGCCCATAGTATCCAGCAGACTTTTTCCATGAAGCAGGAAATTTCAAAGGCAGTTCAGTCACTATCTGCTGTATCCTTCAGAATGTCTTGCAAACTCTTTCATGAGTCAGCAACCCCAAAGAATCATCTCTCCTTTAGGCAAGTTCAGCAGTCCTCTTTCTGCAGGTTCTTTGTGTCCAGTTTATGCAACAGTCCAGGCAAGAACAGTTTCTTGCCCAAATGGCTATCAAACTCCATAAGGAGCCTCTTCAATGCCCATCTTCCTCTTCAAGTAGCTGGTGCTGCCAGGAGCAGATGTGTCTCATTGTCATAAACAGCCCTAAGTTATTAATACATTTAAAATGCCATATTCTGTAGTCTTTGAAAGATATGAAGGCCTATTTAACTGAAATATATCTCTATATACCTAGAAAATCTAACATGACTACAAGCTTGATTATTGATTATTATCCATTAACAACCTATATACATTACATCTTTATATGAACTACATAATCACAATGCCTTAAGATCAGAAATACATATACATATAACAAAATTGACCTTAAAATCCATACCAATGCAAATTATTCATATCTATATCATACCCCCCTTTAAATGTAAAAAAAAATTTATAAACAATATTTGGGAATGTGGACATAGTTATTTCTCTCCAAACTGCTTCATGCTTAACGGGGGTGCTGTTATTCAGGTCTTTCATGGTATAAACTGTGTGCTAGATTCATCTCAATCAGCAGTTCAGCAAAGTTATTTCTTGAGGGTGTTCACAGCAACTTTTCAGGAGGATGTGGTCCGTGATACCATATTGGGATAGAAGCAATCCACAGGGTCTCATCCTCTGTAAAAACAAAAGAAAGATTTTTCCAAAGCATCGCAACCTTAGGTCCAAATTTTGAAGTCAAGGTATTTTCAAAATATCTATCTTGGATTAGTTCAGCAGCATTTATAAACAAATATGTTTTAGCAGCTGTTGCACCTTCCTCAGCATTCAAACAATTCAAAGAGAGCATAATAGCATACAGTATCAAGATTCTCTGTGTATTTTCCATATTTGTGCAGATTTATTTTAACCTCCAATTCATTTATTTTTACTTTTTGAGACAGGCTCTTTGTATATCTTTGTCCTGGAATAACTCTGTAGATCAGGCTGTCCTTGTACTATCAGAGATTCCTCTGTCTCTGCCTCCCAGGCATTGGGATTAAAAGTGTGTCCTGCCACACCTTGAAGTCACAGAGGTCAATCTACCTCTGCCTCCCAAGTGTTGGTATTAAAGGTGTGTACCACCACACCCAACTACTCTCTCCTTTTTTTAACTTTAAGAACTTTAACCTTTAGCCTACATATATTTTTAACACACTCTAAAACACTTAGACATTTTCTTCGACTTTGAATCTTTCTTTTACCGAATATCTTTCTTTTTATGAACACATGAGTCTTTAATTTACCAAGCAATATCAGTAGGACTAAAGCAGTGGCTTTGCCGGCTGGATCCACCCCATTCCTTATCTTTCTGAGATTCCAGCCTTGTGGCTTAGCTACCGGCCACATCTTGATTAACCCATTTTTAATAATCTGTGTAGCACCACGAGGTGGTGGGTTACTGGGGAAGATTCAGCATATTTGCCTTGGCAGCTGGCCCCATGGCGTCTGACCTCATTTCCTTTCTTCCCAGCATTCTGTTCTGTCTACTCCACTCACCTATATTCTGACCTATCAGACCAAGCCATTTCTTTATTAATTAACCAATGAAAGCAACAGATAGACAAATTACCTTCCCAAGTCATAGACAAAGTAGACCAAACAGAATGCTGGGTAGAAGGCAGTGTGGCAGATACCATGGCTCTTTTCTCCAAGACAAATGCATGTTAGACTCATCCCAGTAAGCCACAGTCAAGTGAAGATACAGATTATTAGAAATGGGTTGAATCAATATGTAAGAGCTAGCCAATAATAGGTTAGAATTAATGGGCCAGGCTGTATTTAAATGAATACAGTTTTTGTGTTATTATTTCCGGGGTTAAGCTAGCTGTCCAGGATCTGGGTGGGATGAAAAGCAGGCCTGTTTGCCTCATCACTATAGCCTTTATTATATTGAAGAAGTAGCTTTTTAAAAATATGATTTATCTATTTTCTTTTTATTTATTCTTTTATATATGACACCCCAGCCAAGGCCTTCCTTCCCTCTGTCAATTCCTCCTCAGCCTCACCTCAATTCTTCCCCAGATTTGGTGTTTTCTATCTCCCTACTGAAAAGAGCATGCCTTTCAGGAATGTTACCCAAACTTTGCATTACTAGTTACAGTAAGAATAGGCACAAACTCTCATATCATGGCTAAATGAGGATATTCAGTAGCTAGAAGAGGCTCCATAAGAGAAGGTAAAAGAGGCACAGATTCCTGCACTCCCAAAATTAGGAGTTTCACAAAAGCACAAATCTAATAATCACAACAAACATTCAGAAGACCTATTACATACTTCTGTAAGTTCAATCATTGCTCCTTTAGTATCTGAGCCCCTATGAGCCCTGTGGGTCATGGTCTTTTGGCATCCTCAAATCCTCTGGCTTCTACATTCCTTCTTCCTCTTTTTTCATGAGAAATTCTTGAAAATATTTTATTAAAAGATACTGAAATCAGGAATTTCAGTTTCTTCCATTTATTTTACACAATGACATTTTATATTTCTCTTCTTTTTATCTTCTATCAGAGTGATGTATTTTGTGAAATTTAATCATTAATGTGTTCCATACTATTATGCAGTATGTAATTATTTTAGTCCATTATTATTCTTTAGTTATGGTATAGTATTTTGGTAAAATTATTAATGATATGTATTTTATGTCTTTTTTCAAAACCAATATATTCTTGCATCTTTGGCAAAAGAATAATACTTGATACATCATTTAAATTAACAATAAATTAACAAATTTAAATGACATTAATGCCAATTAACAAAATGAATTGGCTGAAAAGCTATATTTTCCTAGCGTTTTGAAGAGGCAATGGTGTAGTGATAATTTTCAGTTCAATCTTTCTACTAGTTATGTCAAAACTTTTCATTTAAAATATACTGTTTAATTTTAAAAACAGTTTTTTTATTTAATCTAGGTGATCAATGTTTACTTTTATTTTCAAAACAATCTTTTCATTTAATCTAGGTAATCAAGGTTGTTGGAATATAATTGATTATAGACAATCTGTTATATTTTGTTTATATTTCATTAAAAACTGTTATGTTATTTTCTATTCTGATTTTTAAAATATTTATATTTTATTTTTCTTTGTTAATCTGTTTAAGGTTTTCTATTTCTCTTTATTTTATTTCAAAAGTGAATTTTTTCACATAAATTTCTGTTCATTTCTTATTTTTGAAATTTTGTTTATGTTCAGTTTGACATTCTTTCTTTTTGTTATCTTTTGATTTTTTCCAGGCTCTCTTAGTCCCTAGGGTATATGATTTCTAATTTGAAGTCATCTTTCATTTTTACTGAATTTTCATCTACTCATTTCGCTTTTATCTTTAATTTTGAATGATTTATGAGTTCTTAAAACAATATTTTAAAAATCCTTTGAGAATTTTATACTTTATTTTGAGGATATTTACCACTCCTAAAACTATTCTGAGATACCTCACATCTTTATCTTCCAAATTTTATTGGCCCCCCTCCTCCTTTAAACCCATTAGGTACAATTTGTGATTGCCATTATTCTTGTAAGTGTTGCCTTTCACTGGATTGTTGTCACCTAGACTAGTGTCAATAGCAGAATTTCTCTGACTGTGAGTCCTTAAATTATGAGATGGGGACTTCTTATTAGTTATGAATGCTTGGCCTTAGTTTAGACTTGTTCTGTCTAGCTTTTAAAGTAACATTAACCTATTTCTATTAATCTGCATTTTCCCTTGGGATTTTCACCTTTCTTTCATTCTGGATTTCCTACTTGACTGCTTCCTCCATGTCTGGCTGGCTATTGGTTGGTTAGCTAGCTGACCCTTCAGTTGCCCTTTATTTCTTCCTCATTTTCATTTTGATCCTATAATACTTATCTTACTTTGAGGTTGTGTTTGGTGGCTAACACTTTTAATTCTAGTCAGTGGGAGGCAGAGACAGATAGATCTCAGTAAGTTCCAGGACAGTCTAATTTTTATTGTGAGTTCCAGGTCAGCTAGGGCTGCATAGTGCTGTTTTAAAAAAGAAAGCAAACTTGCAGAGAAGATACTGTGAAGCAGACATGATCATTAGAAGTGTGACAGAAACTGAACCTGAGTCACCCAGCCAGAAAATAAAATAGTTCCCTCACACTCCATTATTGTCACCAATGAGGTAAATGGAGAATTTTAACGTGAGATTTAAAACTCAGCACAAGATTTTGAGTTAGTGAGCTTTACATACTTCTTCAGGGACTAATTCACAGAAGGCCCTATATGAAGAAATGTCAGTTTCTAATTCATCTGGATCAAAATTATAACTTGACGGCAAAGTGGTGGGTTTCAGGCCAGGGATTTCTGTTAGAAAATTATCTATTTTCACAGAAGACCCTTAACTAACTCACATGAATAACTAAGAGTGGCAGTCTTCACAATACCTTTAAAGCATGATATAATGCTGTTCTAAGAGAAAGGAGAAGCCATATTGTTCTAATAAAGGGAAAGCACCAAGCAAAGGTATATTTTCTTCTATTTCATGTTCTGTATATGTTAATTTTTCTTTGTACTGTAATTTAAATTTTATTTACATTTTCGGTTTAATACACTGATTTAGGTTCTATTTCATTAGAGAAGACTTTCATGATAGCCCCTTCTCCTTTTACAATGACAAAAATTTCATTCTTTCATACAAAACTGCCTCTTCAACACCTTTTACTATCTCTCCCATTTCTTACCAATATACTTTCCTTCTCATAAGATTTCTCTCTTTTCTTCTTTCTCCATGTCACCATATATGTATTGAAACCCTTATCTTGAAAAGATTTATAAACTACATTCGTCCTAGCTAGTACTCTATATCAGAACCTTAACATGTTACAAGTGAAACCTCCTACTGAAAAATTATTGCTGGAATTCCAGCCAAATTTTTTCATCAAAATAACAGAAGGAAACATAATTCCAAGTGACAAATGATCACCATGAGGATGTGCATAAAACAAAATAAACATGACTGAGAAAAATATTAAAATTAACATTGGAAAATAAGTCATCACAACATATGTACCAAATAAAATATAGAAATATAAAGAATGAGGTAATAATATACTAAAAAGCTTCATTGTTTCACAACAAATCAACAACAGAAATGAAAAACTTTGAAATGTGGAAGAATTCAGAGTTATTATCTTCAAAAGAATAAATGACAATGTAGAGCACCCAAATAAGTATATAAATTAAGAAAGAAAGTCCTGGATGTGGAAAAAATTCTAAGTCTATAAACAATAATCCACAATTTGACAAAGAGATTTAAAAAATATGAAGGAAAATTTAAGCAAAAAAAATTGAGGTAGTAGACTACAGAAAATCAAAAGTTTTAGAAATAAAAAAGGTGCTGAAAGCATGAACAGACAAGATCAAATAGAGGAGCACTTTTCAAGAATGGAGGTCAGTCCAGCTGGTCTTGGTGAGCTCCCATTAGATCAGTCACACTGTCTCCGTGGGTGGATGCACCCCTCACAGCCCTGACTTCCTTGCTCATGTTCTTTATCCTTCTGCTCTTCATCTGGGCCTTAGGAGCTCAGTCCAGTGCTCTAATGTGGGTCTCTGTCTCCATCTCCATCCAGCACCAGATGAAGGTTCTATGGTGATATATACAAGATATTCGTCAGCGTGGCTATGGGAGAAGGCCAGTTCAGGTACCCTCTCCTCAGCTGCCAAGGACCTAGCTGGGGAAATCCCCTTGGACACCTGGGAACCGCTCTAGAGCCAAGTCTCTTGCCAACCCTAAAATGGCTCCCTTAGTTAAGATATCTTCTTCCCTGCTCCCATATCTACCCTTCCTCCGTCTGAACCATCCCATTCCCCCAAGTTCTCCCAAGTCCTCCTCTTCTCCCTTCTCTCTCCCCATATCCCCTTCCCCTCATCCCCACCCCCATGCTCCCAATTTTTGCCCAGCAATCTTGTCTACTTTTAATATCCAGGAGGATAAATGTATGTTTTTCTTTGGGTTCACCTTCTCATTTAGCTTCTCTAGGATCACAAACTATAGGCTCAATGTCCTTTGTTTATGGCTAGAATCCACTTGTGAGTGAGTACATACAATGAGGGCAGACTGAGCAAACAATAATAATGACACTGGATTTTGATTCTACTGCATGTACTGGCTTTTGGGGTCCTCGTCTGTTTGGATGCTCACCTTCCTAGACCTGGATGGAGGAGGGAGGGCCTTGGACTTCCCACAGGGCAGGGTACCCTAATTTCACTTAGGAATGGAGAGGGAGGGGGAGTGAGGGCAGTGGGAGGGAAATGATGGAATGGGAGCAGACAGAAATTTTTAATAAATAAATAAATAGATAGATAAAAAATGGGGTACATACCTAAACAGGAAAAAAATGGAGGGCAACATTGAGACTATTCAGATATGTTTAAATTATAATGCATATTAACAAATTATCCAGGAACTCTGAAATATTCAAGACACTAAACTTAGGACTGTGTATGTAGGAAACAGGAATTAAAATAAAGGCAAAAGGCAGTGACAAAATTAAATGAAATGCTAACAAGTTTGGAAACTTTGGAAAACACTTTAAATATGCATTCTTGAGTCTCAGATAGGAGTCTCTTCATTCCTAGTGTCCACATTCAAAACTATAAGTAATACATATCCTGTTGAGCATCATTATGCACTATAGTTAGTATATAGAACAGACATTTAAAACTATAAGCAATACGTATCATGTTTAGCATCATTATTTACTATAGGTAGTATATAGAACTGATATAGATCTCCATTGAGTGACAGTGAGATAATAGGAGCATGAACTTGTTTAAGATGTAAAGAAAAAGAAAAATTTTGAATAAATGAATGGAATAGGAAAAGCATATATTTCCTGAAGTAATATAAATATAGAGAAATAAATGACCCACTTCTTTCATATGCAGATTCAAACATCGGAACTCTATCTTTTTGTTCAACTACTGTTTAAAGAACCCTGAAAACTATAAAGAGGATATGCATTAAGGTACATGAAAGAGCATAACATATGGAATATGAAAATAGAGAGGAAGAATACTGAAGTTGGGAAATTTTACCTAGATATTTGGAGAGGTAGTAGAGAGTATAGTGTAGTGAGAAGTAGAGTCATCCAAAATAGAGAATAGTGATAAGTAGAGTCAACCAAAATGAAGGAATATAAAAGTATATTATGGCAACTCACTGTCTTGTAATTAGGTTTAAAAATAAAATTATATACAAGAAAGTCTTAAGGATATTGAATTAGAAAAGAACTAGAAACGTATTCTCTACTAGGTAACTTTAAAAGTCCCAGAGAAGTCTTTACATATTTTGTGGTTAGGGTTTCTATTGCTGTGATGAAACACCATAATGAAAGTGTATGTTGGGGAGGAAAGGGTTTACTAGACTTAGACATTAGCATTGCTGTCCATTACTGAGAGAAAGTTAGGACAGGAACTCAAAGCAGGGCAGAATCTCAGAATTAGGAGAAGATGCAGATGCATTGTAGGGGGTACTGCTTACTGGTTTGCTTCTTATGGTTTGGTTAGTCCACCTTCATATAGAACAGAGGACCAGCAGTACAGGGAAGGTGCTATCCACCATGGGCTTAGACCTACCCCACTGATGACTAAAAATACCATGTACCTGGATCTCACTGAAGCATTTCATCAGCTGAGGCTCCTGCCTCTGATGACTCTAACTTGTGTCAATTTGACACTTAAAACTAGCTAGTATAAAGATCATTGGAATAGAGAAAACACCAGCGGTCTTGCCCAAATGTGAAGACTATGATCCATAAGACAAATTTACTAGGAAAGACATGCAGCCCTCTGTAACAGTGGCTCTCCTGATGTCTGATTTAGACCAGGTCCTGGGAGAGAGTTTATCCCTAGTACTATAAATTTAGAAAAACATTCATAGTGGGAAATCATTGGCTTTGTCATAGAACTGAAATTGGCATATTCTCAAGTTGAATACTTATGTTTATAACAATATATAAGTTTAAATATAAGCCTTAATCAGAGAAGCCTTTCTTTCCAATGAGTGGCAGATAACGCATAAAGGCTGGGTGGCAAAAGTTGTTGAAGATACAAATAATTTTTCATCTCTAAACAAGACACTTGCAATTTCCCTTCAACAGCTCAGGGAACATTGTGGAAGAATACAAGGAAGTAAAGTAAAAATCAGAAGATATGTATCAGGGTTATGAAAAATCATCTTCTGATCAAGACATAATCATTGCAATCACAAACTCAAAGTAGCTTCAGATGCCTATATTGAGTCTTTGAAACTATAGGTTGAAGAGGTTAAGAATACATATGTAAAATATATCGACGTGGGATTCCCCTCTGTATTCTGTGAATATCATTGGTTAATAAAGAAACTGCATTGAGCCTATAGAAGAACTACAGAGTAACAGAGTTAGGCATGAAAAACTAAACACAATGCTGGGAGAAAGATGGGTGAAGTCAGAAGAAGTCCTTCAGGATATGGATGCTGGAACTTGAGCCAGTAAGCCACATACATAGATTAATCGAAATGGCTTAAATTAATATGTAAGAGTTAGCCAATAAGAAACTAGAGCTAATGGGCCAAGCAGTGATTTAACTAATACAGTATCTATGTGATTATTTTGGGCATCTGGGTGGCTGGGAAACAAACAAGTGGTCTCCTTACAACAATATATACAATAAAAATTAATAAAAATGCCATAAAGTTGAAGGTGAGTCAAAACAGAGACTGCATTTTCAATTCTGAGCCACCCAGACTGAATAATCTCACAAAACTTTATGAATTACATTACTATTTCAGCCAATGGATCAAGCATATCTGTAGCTAGCTCTTATATCTTAAATTAATCCATTTCTATTAATCTATGTATTGTCATGAGACTGTGGTTTAATCGGTAAGGCTCTGGAGACTTTCTCCTTTGGCAGCTACATGGCATCTGTCTGACTGCTTTCTTTCTCCCTAAATTCAGTTTAGTTTTCCTACCTAGCTATATTATGCCCTGCCATAGACCCGAGGAGCTTCTACATTAACCAATGGTAATAATACAGAGCATATTGAGAGGAATCCCTCATCATCTCCACATTTCTGTCTAAATAAAAAGCAAATATTTAAGTTTAACATAGGAAAATGATATGTTCATTATACAAAACAGGTATCAAGCAAGAATTACAGTTACAATATTTTTTGTGAGGCTAAGGCTTCATATCCAATTTATCTATTATAATAACTCAGAAAAATTATAACTTTGTCTTCAACTTTATCCAAAGACACTAGAATGATATAATATTCCTAAGTAAACAGGAAGTTCATTGTAAGCAACTTCCAACATTCTAGAAATGATAGAAACATCTACTGCCTGAATAGTTACCCAAAGTTCTATTGTAACATTGGGCCATATATATTCAGGCTATAGGTCTATAATATCTTGAAGAATTTTCAGTGAAGCTGGAAATTTGAAGATCTGTTCTGACTTATACTGACAAAGGTCATCAATTGCTTTTGTGTGTGTATTTGTGTGTGTGTGTCCTGCAGAACGTTTGGCAGTTTCTTCTGTGAAGCAGAAACAGAAAAGGTACATTCCATTTTACAGAAAGTTCAGCAGTCACTTTCCTATGGGTCTTCCATGTCCAATTCATAATACTATCAAGCACTTTAGGCAAGAGCAGTTTCTTGTCCAAATGGCTGGCCTTGCCACATTGAAGACAAACTCCATAATGAATTTCTCCAATGTCTTAACTTAAGTGGAACTGATAGAAGCAGACATGTTTCACTGTCAAAAAAGTATAAGTTCTTAAAACATTTTAAATGCCATATTCTGTAGGTCTTTGAAGAATGAAAATTATCTAACATGTCTCTATATCTAACTAATGTAAGCTAACTAATGTAATTAAAAGTTTAATTATGATTGATGACTGCCTATTAATCTATATTTATTAACTATACATTACATGTCTAAATGAGGTACATAAACATAATACGTTAAACAAGAAAAAATATACATATAACAAAATTGACTTTAAATTGTATCAATAAACCAAAGTCCATGCAAATATAAATTATTCATCTATATCATATCCCCATTGTTTTATTTTTAGAAATTGACTGTGATCATTAGTCATTTATAGTTGGTCACCCTTCAATGAAAATAAATATTTATAAACAATTATTTTGGGAATTTGTGTGTTATTGTCTCCATACTGCTTCCTGCTGTTTATTGCGTGAAGTAATGTTAGGGTTCACGAAGACCTTTGGGAGGATTCTTATTCCATCAAACCATATTAGCCTGGAAGGATTCAATAAATTCTCATATTTTGTGGAAACCAAAGCAGAACCTCTTTTCCAAAGTAGCATATATTTAAACTCAAATTTTGAACTCAAGATACCTTTAAAATATATATGCTGGTTTAGCTTATTAGCCCATGCAATGAAATGTCTCTCTATAGTTAGTTCATTCACAGTAAAAAAAAAAATTCAAAGAAAGCACAATAATATACATAATCTAGTCTTCTTGTGTATTTTTCATCTTTACATGGCTTTTTTTTTACTTTTTTTATTTTTATTTTATTTTATTTTTTTTGAGGTTTCAATATTTTATTCAAGTTTTATTTTATGGGATGTTAATTACAGCATTTGAAGGGGAGGAGCTAATTCCACACAAAATGGAAGACTCTCTAATGTACCCATTAAACGGCTAAAAAAAGAGTGGTGTGGCTTTAACAGGTCACTTTAGATCCCTAGTGTTGTCATAGTGACCACAATCACCTGCCCAGCTTAAAGCTGTCTCATACTCTAGTGCAATGGTGAGAGGGAGAGAGAGAGAGAGAGAGAGAGAGAGAGAGAGAGAGAGAGAGAGAGAGAGAGAGAAGAAAAAAGAAGAGAGAAAAGAAAAAACCACGCCACAACACAAGGAAGAATGAAGTCCTAAGTGACGGCTCCATCGGCCCACTCTCTCCACCCTAAAATGGCACAAAGGAATAGCTAACCAGAAGAGTGCTTTTGGTGTAAAACAGGTAACTGGGCAAGGATGGGAAGAGGCCACGGAGATCCGTCTAGGAAAGGCCCTTTCACACAGGTGTGTGTGCACATGCTTCTCAGCAGTTAGGATAGAGATGCCAAGGTTGCTCAGGAAGTCACAATTTCACCTGTGGACTCGATACAGATTTACAAAGGGCCCGCATATTCCGAGCTTCCACACGTGGCCTGGTATCTCTAGAGGTCCCCGGCCCACGTCTACAGCTAAAAGGACCCTTTCAGGAATGGGGTGTCTGCTGTACCTCTGAAATGGTAAACACCTTAACCTGGAGATCTAACGTGGTATTTATCGATTCTCGCATCCCCCAACATACAACATTAAAAGGTTCACTAAATTCTGAAGGTAGCTATACTGCAAAATAGTTTAAAATTAACGATTGTACAATATTCATTTATGCTTGAAATTCTAGTCCTAGACCAAGCTTGTGGCCACCAGCATTGACGTTCTTGCCATCCAGCAGAGCTGACAGCGTCAGCTTGATACCTGGATTGAGGGTCTGAGTGTATCCTAAGCCGATCAGGCTAGAGTTGTTCACTTTGGCCGAAAAGCAGGCGTCAGGGTCGACCTGGTACTTGGCTGCTATCCCAAAGCGAGTGTTACTGTTCCCCGCTGTCCAGGCAAGATTGACAGCGGTCTCCAACTTCTTGTTCACCTTCTGGTAGATGGAGCCACCAAACTCCGTCCCATCATTCACATTAGTATGAAGCTGGAATTCATCCGTCTTGTAGCCAACTGCAAAGTTGCTCTGGGTCACTCGGGACTTGGAGGTCTCAAAATTCATTTGGTAGCCAGCTAGCCAGCCCTCATAGCCAAGCACCAGGGCACTCCGGATCGAGGGCCCAGCGATGTCAAAGTCCACATCACAGCCCAGGTTGATATGCTCCCTCTTGTACCCTGTCTTGATTTTAGCATTTTTTTTCCCAGTGTTAGGTGAGAAGGATGAGTCGAAGGTCAGCTTCAGCCCACGCGCGAGCTGGTCTTCCACGGTGATCTCGGTACCCAGGGTGTTGTCTGTGTTCCACTTTTCTGTAAACATCAGGCCGTACTCAGTCCATCGATACTTGGTTTCCAGACTGCAGTTCACTTTGGTGGTCTCTGTGTTGGCGGAGCCTGAGCTGGTAAATTCCAATCCATTCTCCGACTTCGTTTTCAAATCAAGTTTTATTAAGCCAAAGCCATAGCCCTTGGTGAAGACATCCCTGGCAGACTTGCCAAGATCAGCATATGTGGGCGGCACAGCCATCTTCTCGGAGGTGGTGACGGCAGGAGCAGCGACAGCTACGGCGGGGGCTGCGGCGAGGAGGCTGCGAGCGCAGGGAGCGGGCCGAGGGAGGAGCGGCACGGATCACGGCGGCGCGGACACCTACTTTTTTATTTTTATTTATTAATTTTTGCTTTTTGTGATACAGGCCTTCTCTGTGTATCTTTGATTATTTTGGATGTTACTTTGTAGACTAGGCTGTCCTTTGCCTCCCAAGTGTTGGGATTAAAGCTGTATGTCACCACACCCAACTACTTTCTTTCTTTTTATTTACATAATTTCTCTAACCTTTTTCTTTTCTCTTCCAAGCCTACATATATTTTAAATACACTGGAAAAAATAGAATTTTTTTAATCTGATTCCATCTTTACTGTATATCTCTCTTTTTCTGACTACAGGAGTGCTGTGGCTAGCATTAAAGTCATGGCTTTGGTGGCTGGATGTGCCCCACTCCTTGACTTCCTGAGAGTCTAGCTTCATGATGGAGGTACTGATGGGAACTACATTTTTTACCACAACTCAGTGGAGTTTCTAGTTCCATGCTAGTGACTGCTCATGAACACCATTCAAATATTTGTTGGCATGGCATCTTAGAAGTCCTGAGACATTTTGGTTGCTAACAGACTCAGGATGGTGTAGGAGGTCCTTCTTTGTGTTGCTTGTATTGATTAATGAATAAAGAAACTGCCTTTGCCTGATAGGCCAGAACTTAGGTAGGCAGAGAAGATATAACTAAATTCTGGGAGGAAGAAATCAGAGTCAGAGAGACACCATGGACCTATAGCCAAAGATAGACATACTGAGATCATGACCTTGTGGTAATATACAAATTAATAGAAATGGGTAAAACTAATATGCAAGAGTTAGTCAATAAGAAGTTAGAGTTCATGGGCCAAGCAGTGTTTTAATAAATAGAGTTTATGTGTGATTATTTGGGGTTATTTCGCTCACTGGGTAGCCAGGAACCAACAAGCAGGCCCCCTTCTCCTGCAATATCAGGGAGCCTCTCTTAATGGAGCTACACCTCAGTTTGCCTCTAGCAAACAGAGCCCACCTGAGAAAATGCTATTACCAAAAATCATTATTGACTGTTTTCTTTTGTCTGTCTAGAATCATTTTTTTGGAAGGCTTTCTCAGGCTTTATATGGATTTTTTTCCAAATGTTTCAGCAACATTTCTAAGTAAAGACTTCTTTATCATTTCCCTGCCATCCAGACCAGAATAACCACACAAGAATATAAGAAGATAGAAATTTAAAAAATGGCATGGCAAGTTCCATGACTTAGGCAGCCTTACCACTTATGTCTGAACTACATGCTACCAAGAGATTCAAAGAGTGGAGAAACCACTACCATTAATTTTATATCAACAAATGGTCCAATTAATCTTCAATAATCACTTCCAATCCAAAGGCTACAATTAATCCCTGGTTAAATTAGATTGGGCATAAAATCAAATCAAAAGCCATAAACCTATGAAAGGGATTAGTGGCAATGGAGGTAAGGAGACAGATGTGGATGGGAGGAAGATAAGAGATGATTGATTGGAGAGATAACTGGAATGCAAATTATATATGTGTAAAATTGTCAAACAACAAAATTAATCATTACAAGAACTATAGTCTCCAATATGTCTCTACAGATAAATTGCATACCAAGTATTATAGCCAGAGTTCATTCTTGAGGACCACTATGATGGAAAGAAAGAACCAATTACTAAAAGTTGTTTTCTGACATGTGCATGTGCTCAGACACATATAAACACACATTTCTCCCACACATATCAATATTAATAATAATGATCAGCTGTTGTGGAATATTGGTTTAAGATTATGTTATATTTATTTATGCTGTGGAATATTTGTTTTATGATGAAAAGATGTTTTGCATTCTTTTATGTTGAATTTGTTTAACACTATGAACCTGTGTTACTTTGCTTGTCTAAAACACCTGATTGGTTTATTAAAGAGCTGAATGGCCAGTAGCAAGGCAGGAGAAAGGCTAGGTGAGTCTGGCAGGTAGAGAGAATAAATAGACTAGAAAAAGAGGGAGGTTTGAGAAAAGAGGGAGAAGAGAATGCCATGGACTAGTCACCCTGTCACACAATCAGAAATGGAGTAAGAAGGAAAGAAAGGTATGCAGAATAGAGAAAGGTAAAGGCCCAGAGAAAAAAAGGTAGAGAGGATAATTTAAATTAAAAAAAAGATGGCTAGAAATAAGTTAAGTTAAGCCTGGGCATTTTTAAGAAATGATACATCTCAATTTATATATTTGGGAGCTTGGTAGCAGGCCTCCAAAGAGTAAAATATTAGAAAATCTAAAGGAAACAGGCAATTTTTTGATTAGTTACCACATACCAAATTAAAACAAGACGAGCTAAACAATTTAAAGAGACCTATGATTCCTAAGGAAATAGAAGCAATCATTAAAAGACTTCTAATAATAAAGTCCAGGACCAGATGGTTTCAGCATAGAATTCTCGCAGAATTTCAAAGAAGAATAAATACCAATACTTCTCAAATTGTTCCACACATTAGAAACAGAAGGAATATTATCAAATGCTCTTTATGAGGCTGTAGTTATCCTGATACCCAAATGACACAAAGAAGTAACAAAGCAAGAGAATTACAGACCAATCTCCATCATAAACATTGATACAAAAAATTCAATAAAATACTGGCGATTAAATCCAAAAACATCAAAATACCGGCCATGATGAACAAGCTTCATCCTAGATATGCAAGGATGTTTCAACAATCAAAACTCTGTCAGTGAAATTCATCATATAAGCAGACAGAAATATAAAAATAACATGATCTTCTCATTAGATACTAAAAAAGACTATCAGAAAATCCAGCACCCTTTCATGATAAAGGTTTTGGAGAGACTAAGGGTACAAAGAACATACCAAAACATTATAAAGGCAATACACAAAAACATAGGTCAATGTCAAATTAAATGAAAAGAAATTCTTTTTTTTTTTGGTTAAAATCAAAGAGATTTTGCTAAAATCAGGAAAAAGACTGTCTGTTCTCTCTTTTATCAATTCAACGTATTACTACGCATTCTATCTAGAGCAAAAAGACAGCAAAATGAAATCAAGGGGATAGAAATTGGAAAGTAAGAAGTCAAGCCTTCACTATTTGAAGATGACATGATAGTAAATGTAAGTGACTTCAAAAATTCTACCATGGAACTCCTACAGCTGATAGACAACTTTAGTAATGTGGCAGGATGCAAAATGAATTAAAAAATCAATATCTCTATTATAAAAAAAAGATAAATGGACTGAGAATGAAATCAGCTAAACATCACCCTCCCTTTATAATAGCCACAAATAATATAAAATATCTTGTGGTAATTATACCCAAGCAAGTAAAAGACCTATATGACAAGAAATTTAAGTCTTTGAAAATAGAAATTTAAGATATCAGAAAATGGAAAGATCTCCCATGCTCTTGGATAGGTAGTATCAACATAATAAAAAGGTAGTCTAACAAAAACAATCTACAAATTCTTTATAATCCCCATCAAAATCCGAAGAGAATTCTTCACAAACTTTGAAAGGAAAATATTCATCTTCATATGGAAAACAAATAACCCAGGATAGGTAAAACAATCTTGTACAAGAAAGGAACTTCTGAAAGCATCACCATCCCTGATTTCAAACTCTACTATAGAGATATAGTAACAAAACAGCTTAGTATTGGCATGAAAACAGACAGATAGATAAATAAAATTGACTCAAAGAGCCTGATATTAATCCACACCTGTATAAACACCTGATTTTTGACAAAGAAGCACAAAAGTCGCAAAGGAAAAAAAAACTTCAACAAGTGGTGCTGGCATAACTGGATGTCAACATATACAAAAATACAACTAGATCCATATCTTTTACCATGAACAAAATTGTAAGTTCAAGTGTGATGGAGGAAGGTCATTGGTTGAATATAAAAAAACTGCTTGGCTCTCATTGGTTAGAACATAGAGGTAGGCGGAGTAAACAGAACAGAACGCTGGGTGGAAGAGGAAGTGAGGTCAGACTCGACAGCTCTCCTCTCAGGAGCAGACGCCTCAGCAGAGACGCCATGCTCCCCACTCCAGGGAAGATGCACGCTATGAAGCTCCGACCCAGGATGGACTTAGGCTAGAATCTTCCCGGTAAGACCGGTGCTATACAGATGATAAGAAATGGGCTAGTCTAGGTGCGAGAGTTAGCCTAGAAGAGGCTAGATATAATGGGCCAAGCGGTGATTAAATGAATACAGTTTGTGTGTTGTTATTTTGGGGCAAAAGCTAGCCGAGCAGGTGGCTGGGGTGTTGGGGATGCAGCCCCGCCGCTTCATATTACTACACAATTGGATCAATAACCTCAACTTAAATCCAGTTTCACTGAAACATAGAAGAGAAAGTGGGAAGTAACCTTGAATACATTGGCATTCAATCCTCAATAGAACACCAGTAGTCCATACATGAGAGCAGCAATTAATAAATGGGACCTCCTGAAGCTGAGAAGTTTCTGTAAGGTAAAGAACATGATAAAAAAAAAAAAACAGCAGTCTACGCAATGGGAAAAGATCTTCATCAATCCCCCATCTGACAGAGGGATAATCTCTAGAATATATAAAGAATGCAAAAAGTTAGACATCAAAATATTAAATAATCCAATTAAAATTAGGTACATATCTAAACAGAAAATTCTCAAAAGATGTATCTCACTGGCCAAAAGATATTTAAGGAACTGTTTAACATCCTTATTCATAAAGAAAATGGAAATCAAAACAACTCTGAGATATTAGCTTAACCCTGACAGGCTGGCTATAAAAAATGCTGATGCTAGCATATGTTGAAGATGATGTGGAGTAGTGGGAACACTCCTCCACTGCTGGTGGAAGTGCAAGCTTGTAGAGCCACTTTAGAAGTCGGTATGATGGTTTCTTCAAAAATTGGGAATTAATATAACTCAGAAACACTATCCTGAGTGAGGTAAGCCAGACCCAAAAGGAGGAACATGGGATGTACTCACTCATATTTGGTTTCTAGTCATAAATAAAGGACATTGAGCTTATAATTCATGTTCCTAGAGAAGCTAAATAAGAAGGTGAATCCAAAGACAAACACATAGGCATCCTCATGAATATTAACCTTCATCAGGCGATGAAAGGAGACAGAGACAGAGACCCACATTGGAGCACTGGACAGAAATCTCAAGATCCAAATCAGGAGCAGGAGACGGAGCACGAGCAAGGAACTCGGGACCGGGAGGGGTGCACCCACACACTGAGACAATGGGGATGTTCTATCGGGAACTCACCAAGGCCAGCTGGCCCGGGTATGAAAAAGCATGGGATAAATCCGGACTAGCTGAACATAGCGGACAATGAGGACTACTGAGAACTCAAGAACAATCACAGTGGGTTTTTGATCCTACTGCACTTACTGCCTTTGGGGGAGCCTAGGCAGTTTGGATGCTCACCTTACTAGACCTGGATAGAGGTGGGTGGTCCTTGGGCTTGCCACAGGTCAGGGAACCCTGATTGCTCTTCGAGCAGATGAGGGAGGGGGACTTGATCGGGGGAGGGGGAGAGAAATGGGAGGCTGTTGCGGGGAGGAGGCAGAAATCCTTAATAAATAAATAAATTAAAAAAATTAATAAAAAAATAAAATACAGCAAAAAAAAAAGAACCCAGCAATACCACTCTTAGGCATACACAGAAATGATGCCCAAAGGACACTTGCTCAACTATGTTCATAGCAGCATTATTTGTATTAGCCATTACCTAGAAACAACCTAGATGCCCCTCAACCAAAGAATGGATAAAGAAAATGTTGTACATTTACACAATGGAGTATTACTCAGCTGTAAAAAAAAAAAAGCAACAACGTTATCATTAAATTTACAGGCAAACAGATAGAACTTGAAAAAAGTCATTCTGAGTGAGTTAACAAAAACCCAGGAAGACAAACATGGTATGTACTCATTCATAAGTTTATATTAGATTTGAATCAAAAGATAACAAGTTTACAATCTATAGCTCTAGGGAAGCTAGGTAAAAAGGAGGACCCTAAGTAAGACTCATGGATCACCCTAGGAATGGGAAGTAAATGAAATCTCCTGAGTTAACTGGGGCATGGGTTGTTATAAGGAAGAGAATGTGGAATGAGAACACAAGGGAATGAGATGGTTGAGTTGGAGGCAGAGTGGAGATGGAGAACAATGAAAGTGATATCTTGATTAAATAGAACAATTATTGGGTTAGGAAAAAAGCTGATGAGGTAGAAATTTCCAGGAATCCACAAGAATAACCCCAGATAAGACTCCTAGTCATAGTAGACAGGGTGCCTGGCCTGACCTTTCCCTTCAATAAGATAGCTGACTAGCCTAATTGTTATCATAGCTGCCTACCAAGTAACTAACAGAAGCAGATGCAGACATCCATAGTCAAGCATGAGGCTGATCTTCAGGAGCTCAATTGAAGAGAGGGAGGAGGTATTATATGAGCAAGAGGATTAAGATCATGAAGGGGAAACCCACAGCTGATCTGAGCTCAAAGAACTTCACATAATCTGAACCAACAACTTAGGAGCCTGCATGGGAACGAACTAGGCCCTCCATATGTGGTGACAGTTCTGAGGCTTCATCTATTTGTGGTGCCTTGGACAGTGGGACCAGGATATATCTGTGATGCATGATCTGGCTTTTTGAAGCCCAAACCCTATGGTGGGATGCTTTGCTCAGCCCTGATGAAACGGGGACTTGGTCCAGCATCTACTTGATGTGCCAGTCTTGTTGACTTCCCATGGGAAGCCTTATCCTTTCTGGGGAGTATATGGGAGGATGTGGGAGAAGCGAGAGGAGGGGAGGGAGGTGAAATGTGGTTGAAATATAAAATGAATAAAAAAAATTAAAAAAGAGAAGGAAGAGAAAAACAACAATGGAAAATACTCCGAACATGTCAGTTTACCTTTATTAGTAAAAATTCTATGGAGATGGTCTGTGCTCCTAGTGAATTATTTCTCATTAGGTTGGTCTTAGGTATGCCTGTTATCCTTTGCTGTTCCCAATTGCATTTTCTTTACATTCATTGCTGACTGAAGGCAACAGTGTTGTTCCTAGAACCTCATCTCTCTAGGCTCTGAGATTCAATTTTCTGCCTGCATCATGAGGTCTCTTCAAGATGCACTATTTTGCACTGGTTCTAGATCTCATTGTATTTACTTGTGTCCTGCTTTGTCTTGATGTGTCAGCATGTCTTCTGAACCTACAGATTTCCTCCTAAATGTATCTTCTAGGAAAACCAACTTTCCTGATATGTCTATCTTGCTTCTTTAAGCCTAGCTGTTATTAATCTGGTCCTGGTCTCCATCTCCCACCAGTTGCCAATATTCTTTGTCAGAACAGAGTCACATTTGTTAAATTCTTTTAAGCATGTGTTCATATGTTATGCTCACATGTTTCAAAATCCTCAGAATTTGAATTAATATGAACAAAAATGTAAATGTTATTTGGATTAAATAATTATAATTTTAAGTGAATTAGTTGAATTAACAGATAAACATGTTTTAATATGCTGGTGACTATGAGTTGTGCAGTCTTATTACTTCAGAGATTTACTAGACTATCTGAACTGTCATAGTACTAATCCAATCAAGTATTTAGTGGTTCATTATTATAGATAAATGAGAAGTTAGAAGACATAGTTAACAATTTCTTAAAATGGTGAGAGGTGTTCATTCATTTACATATTTTAGCTATAGAATTGCATAAAAGTCACTGGTGTGGGAGAATTGTCTGTATTCTCTCAATCGTGTTTTAAATAAATGCTGATTGGCCAGGCAGGACTTATAGGCGGGTAACCATTCATGAAGTAGAGGTGGGGTCATGAGAACAAGAGAACACTGGGAAGGAGGAAGCCTGTTCCTCCTCAGTCCAGACCAGATCACAGAAGGAGCAGGATGTGACCTGCCCTGCCAAAAAAGGTAGTGATCCATGTGGATAACATAGATAAGAATAATGGGTTGAGATAAGTTATAAGAGCTAATACGAAGCCTGAGCTAATGGGCCGATCAGTTTATATCTAATGTAGATTTTGTGTGATTTTCTTTTGGGGCTTAATGTCATTGGGAACTTGGCAAGACAGAAACCCCATCAAGCAGGCCCTCATGTTCCAAGTCACTTTATTCAAAGCAAGCTGACAGTGATCATAACCATTTAAGCTCATCGTAAATTTTGGCAGTTTGTGGACTCTGCATACTTTTCTAAAGACAGTTTCATTGGAAAATATATGTGTCTGTTTAAATATTGCCTATGACTGACATCATGCTGTATCTATATATGGAACATGTGTGACAGATATCATAAATCATACAAATATTTGTATATATCCGGATATATGTATATCTTGTTGGAGCAAGGTCCAGGAATGCAATCCTGTGAGAATTCTGAGTACTTGTAAGAACACTCCAAGAAAACAAGGCAAGAGTCTTATAGCTTCAGTTTTTTCAAAACATGAAACTGTTTTTAAAATGTGTTTTCATGATTCTCCCAAGTCTAGTGGATAGGAGTGAGTTTACTTCATATTTCTCATTATGGCTTGCTGTTGTTATTAAAATAAATATTTAAACTATTCTTTATATGACTCTATGAAAAACGTGATTTTTTTTGTTTCATTTTGTTTCGTTTTGCCATGTGTGGCCTTCATATTGTATACAACTTGAATGCATGAGAAATTTACACACATTCTTTTCTTAACCCTCAGAGTATAAATTATTTTCAAGATCTAAAGTTAGCTTCTGCATGAGGTTTTAGTCTACCTCATATATCAAGTCAATTCTCCCAGGTGCCTCTGCCTCTAGAACAATAACTATAACTATAACAACTATATATATATACATATATATATATATTGACATTTTAACAATACATATAATATTTCATACATAGGAAAACCTCTAATATTATATATTTCAATATGAAATATTTAATTGTATCATTGTCTTCATAATGTCCCAACATATAATACCAATATCACAGGTATGTCACTGAAAGCAAAAGACATTAAAATATTTCTGGCAGTACCCTCAGCAACAGCAAGATATCCAAGAGAAGTTTTGGTGAAGGTCCACTATTAATGGTGTTCCAGAAGCCAGAGATCTTGAACTAAACCAACAACTCATTGTGATCAACATTTGCAGGTAAAGCTGTTTGAGCAAGAGGATATACTTCAAGACACACCACACCTTCCAAGACCACTATAACAAATGAATATGTGTTAGAAAGGTAGGAAAGATAGAAATGTTTTTATTATTTTTTTTATTTAATTTTTGTCGGGAGCTATATGAGTGGAGGGCAGGCATGGAAGGACTGGGAAATGAGTGGGATCAAACACATGATGTGAAACTCTGAAAGTGCTGTGGAATGATCCTCTTGTACACTGTAAATATTTGTCACTCAAATTGGTAAATGTTGATTGGCCAGAAGGCAGATAGGGCCAGTAGCCAGGCAGAAAGTTTAGGTAGAGCAACCAAACAAAGGATGATGGAAAAAGAAAGGTAAAGTAAGGAGGTTCTAGCCAGATACAGAGAGAGCAAGATGGGCATGCCGTACTGAGAAAAGATACCATCATGTTGCAGAGCTTAAACTGTGAATATGTGTTGACTTAAAGTATAAGAGCTAGCTAGTAATAATCCTGAGCTATTGGTTGAACATTTACAAGTACCATTAAGCTTCCGTATAGATTTTGTAAATGGCTGCTGAGTATTTGGGACTAAGCAGCTCCAAACAGAAAACTTCTGCTACATATGGTTTGCAAGTATTTGGAAAGAATTTTCAAATAAAGCCCTGATATGGGAGTGTCATATGACTCTGTTGCTTTCATTGGTTAATTAATAAAGAAACTGCTTGGCCTGATAGGTTAGAACATAGGTGGGTGGAGTAAACAGAACAGAATGCTGGGAGAAAGAGGAAGTGAGGCAGATGCCATGCCACTCCTCTCCAGGGCAGACGCGATGAAGCAAGCCACCAGGTCAGACATTCTGAATCTTTCCCGGTAAGACTGGTGCTACACAGATTACTAAATATGGGTTAGGCAAGATGTGAGAATTAGCCATTAAGAGGCTAGAACTAGTGGGCCAAGCAGTGTTTAAAAGAATACAATTCTTGTATTGTTATTTCAGGTGTAAATCTAGCCGGTGGCCAGGAGCCAGGCAGCAGAACACAGCCCATAGCTCCTACTACAAAGCCCAAAAAAACTTTTTAAAGAATTCTAAACACACAGAAATGGAGTCAAACTCAGCCTCATGTTAACCATTATTCCTTCAATAGGCTCTGTTTTCTACCAGCAAGTAGAAGCATAGATCCTTTAAAAGACAGTTTTGTGACTCAGTATTACCAACAAAACCCACATGGTTCTTTCAAAGGACTTTGCCACTAAACACTTAAATAGTGTTTATGAGAGGAAGGTGATATAAACCCCCATTGATAGCATAGACTAACAAACTTCTAAAAGTTAGAGTGGTAAACATGGCTCTGGTCTGTACCTCTGGCATGAAACTAGACTCTCAGAATGCTAAGGAATTGGGAGGAGCCAGCTGCCAAAGTCAGGGCTTTGGTCCTATCCATGCCTGCTTAGCAGTTTAAAAGCTCATGTGGTCAGAAACTATAGACATGTAAAGTAAAGATAGATTCAGTTAAGAAAAAACCCCTATATATTTTTTACAAAGTGTTAAAAATATGTGTAGATAGGCTTGGGAGAGAAAAGAAGGGTGTAAAATGTCTTAAAAATAATAGAGTAATAAAAAGTATATAATAAGCCCATAAGATGGTAAATACACAGAATACTGATATACATTTTTTCTTTCATGTTTTTAACTACTAATGAGCAAATAGTTACTGCAGAGAAACATTTTAGTATGCAAGCTAATACTTTAAAACAAACTACCTATTTTAAAAATTTCTTGACTTCAAAATTTAAGGCAAAAGCTGTGTTACTTTGGAAAAGAGGTTCTGCTTTTGTTTACACAAAACTGTTAAGACCAATGATTAATGCATGTTTATTAGTATAAGAAGAATTTTGAAAGTTATAGTATTTTCTTAGATTATCTGTTATTGGTTTTATGTAATATATATGCATATGCTTTACAGTGCTTGGGATGTGGTAGTTATATATAAATATATGTCTGTATTTTAAAAATTCAGAAAGCAATGATCAATGATTAACAAATATCTCCATAGTATAATATGCAGTTGTGTGTATATGTTCCAGGTAGTGATAGAGATAGGTCACGTGGGACTTGTTGTATTTTGAGAAACCTTCATACTGATTTCCATAGTAATAACGCCAGTTTGCACCTACATCCACTGTGACTGAGTGTTCTTTCTCTATAATCACACTAGTATTTGTTATTTCATCTGTTTTGACCTCACTCATGCTGAAAGGTATATGGTAAAATATCAATGTGATTTTAGTCTGCACTTCCCTGATGGGTAAGGATACTGAATGTGTAAAAATATTTTACAGGCATTTGTATGTTGACAGAGGCTGTTTTTTCATTCCCAGATGCCCAGACCCAAAATAATCACACAAACTATGTTATTTACAATACTGTTTGGCCAATAACTTAACTGTCTTTCTGGCTATTGTACCATGAGGCTCATGGTTTAGGCAAGGTTCTGGCGAGTCTGTCTTCTGTGGTGGCTACATGGCATCCCACTAACTCTGATTACTTTCTCCCATCATTCAGTTAATTTTCTCACTTAGTTTTTTTCTTCCCTATCACATACCAGAGAAGCTTCCTTATTCATTAACGAGTAAAAGTAACACATATACAGAAGGGCATCCCACATCATTTGTATGTTTTCTTTTGAGAGCTCTCATTTCTTAACTGAGCTGTATTCTTGTTTGCTTAGTGTTCATGTTTTGTACGATTTGTATATTCTAAGCATGAACTCTGTATTATATATGTAGCATAAAGATTTTGTCATATCATGTAGCTTTCCTCTTCATTTAAGTGATCATGTACTTTTCAATAAGGAAGTATTTAGTTTTATATGGTCCCAAATGCTAATTTTTGCTTTTATTTTGAGTTATCACATTCTTAGAAAGTTCCTTACTGTACTCATAAATTGAAAGATAAGCCCTACATTTTCTTATAATATAATAGACTTTCAGTATCAGGTCTTATGTTGAGTTCCTGGACCCGTTTGGAGCTGAGTTTTCTATACAGTAGAGGCAAGTTTCAGGTTTCATTTTTCTACATGTAGTTTCTAGCACCATCAGTTGAAGATGGTTTATTCTCTTCAGTGTCTAATTTTGTCTTTTTGCCTAAAACCATGTGACTATAAAGTCACCAGCTTATAACTTTATCCTCAATTATATTTTAATTTGTGCTGTTTTTATATCTGTGGATATAAAAAGGATACTACTATTATTCTGTTAAATGAATGCATCATTACACGTTCCCCTAAGCACTTCTCATAGTTCTCATCAAAGAAGTTTCATTTTCAGGAGATCATAATTAATACAAAGACCTACAGGTGGTCAACATGCAGAGAATAAGACTTGATGGTGTTCAGCTCTATCTGTCTATCATCTATCTATCTATCTATCTATCTATCTATCTATCTATCTATCTATCTATCTATCTATCTATCTAAAATATTCTACTTCTGCCAAGACTCAGGGATATTCATGGATGAGGAGGTAAAAATATTCTAAGAGCTCTAAGAGCTAGTGTTGGTGGATATGTGCAGTGAATCAATATTTTCTGGACATTATAAGGCCATTGCATACAAAAATCACAATAGGTATATCTGTATACACAAGACTTGCACAATGTCAAGCGAGACAATATAGCTGCATGCGTGGTTTAGGAGAACTATGAATTATCATTGTTAATAGATGAGCTAGTGGCCCTTAATAATGGCTAAGAAAGAGATAGTCAGTTTTCCTCAGAAATACTGCCCCTGAGGGACTAATGCCCCTGATAAGTTACCCATGATTCTATAGAAGGCCTTCTATTCATGCACATACAGGCAGCAACAAAAGGACTTGGTGTGTTTTAAAAATAAAGGAACACATGAAATAAAGTGGAAATGGTGTTGAATGGATTAGATACAAATTAAAGGCATTAAATGAAGTTTTCAAGACATTATATTCATACATGGAATTTCAGACTACACACACATACACACATGTTTAATGTAAGAGAAATAGTCCTCCTGACAACGCATCTATATATATGAATAACTAGTTCAAAAATTGCTATCACTAGAAATGTTAACTGCTAGCAAATATAACTGGTTAAAATTCTAAGTCCTTTCAGACAGAGTATTCAACAACAAAATAATTTCATTTTTAGGGAATACAGAATACAAAGTTAAATATTTTCAGTGACAACAAATAACACACTTGTCTCAACAATGCTAAATCAAACTCTTACCTTAGATTATACTCATATTTTACAAAGTTCTAAGGCATATGAAACATGGACAGTCATGAATGGACTTATAATCTCTTCAGTTTAGTTTCTGAATTAAAACTGTAAGTATCCATTACTGTTCTTTGCTATTATTCTGAACCATATTATTTCTAGTGTCCCTCTTCTCTCAACGATAGCTATATAATAGGTATCGTTGAGATTCCATTTCAAAACTACATTGACAAGTAATTTTTGTTTAGTATCTTCCTTGAAAATGAAATGTTAATACTAGTAAAATTATTAATTTAACCATTGTTCTTCCTGTACTATCTTATAAATGGAAGAGGTAGTAAATGAGCAATAGGAACCTAATTTGGGCATGATCCTGAAGGGTGCATCTTACATCTATAAGAAAGTTAGACTGTCTAAAGTGTATACATGTAGAAATACCCTTATCCAAAGATAATACGTCAGTGAAATGATTGAGAGAAAGGCTACAATAATTCATTATCAATTATCTAAATTAGGTGATGTTTCAAAGTAATGTTTACAATACAATTTAATGAAAATCAACTAAAGCAGAGAAAATTATTGTGATATAAGAAAAAATAAAGACTGAAGTACCTGTTACAAGATTTGGCTGATAACTTTCATTGATTTGAGGTCCTAATGGAATTAACTGGTAGCACAATAAGGAGGATTTCTTTTATCCAATGTTATTCTACTAGGGATGCTTTAGATCGAAGCCTCATCTAAATTTCAGTTGAACTTAAAGCTCTTTCTTTTCATCATGTGCACTATATCTAGATGAAAGATAATATTTAAGCTAAAAGAAAGTATTTATTTCTATATTTAAAATCTGAAGCCTAAAATTAAGTCAGCATTGTGAATCAAGTGGGTTAAGTGAATTTTCTAATTTACCAGTTTTAAATCTAGGATATAGATTTAAAATACATATGATTTACTAAAATTGTGAATCAATTTTTAAAAATATTTCCTTAAAAAATTTTCAAATTAAATAGAAAAATAAAATAGATTACCCACAGAATAATACTATTTGTTGAGATATCAAAATTGTACATTTGGTTCTTAAATTATCAACCACATTTTTTCTGAAGACCTAAGAAATGAATAATTCATGACAATTTTATAATATGTAGAAAATTATCTCAGTTTATCATGAAGAAGTTTATAAACATAAGACAGTGTTTGCTTAATGTTCTACATACTGTAAAAGTCAATTTATTACTTGTGACTTGCAACAACTTATATTAAGTGTTTTGTTAGTTACATATTTGTCTTAATAATGGGAGTATATTTTAAAACAAAATATGTATTATATGCTATTGTTTTAAATGTATTAAAATATTTATTCTTTACCATTTATATATTTATGACAATAATTTATATCAGCTGAAAAATATCAAATTTAAAAAATACTTTTTGCATGGTATTACCATTTGTACTGGTTTATATGAGTAAACAGCAAACAAATATTTACTCCAATGTGTCCTAGGCAAATAAGAGGCTTAGTCATTAATATAAGTTAAAATAACATGAAGAAATTAATTATCTCTATATTAAATACATAATGATGACTTTATAGTTAGAAATTTATACTTCAATGAATATTTTTGTGAGTATAGATATAGTATTGGAGTTACAACTCCCACTGCTAAGAATTTGTTAAACATTTTGTATAATTTGAAGTATGAGTAAAATACATATATTTCATATAATACTATCAGTAGATTAAGTAAAATAAAAAATGTCAAAACTCTTGATCTTTTTAAATTCTCACATAAAAAGGAAGACACTAAGTAAACTATGTATCAATCAGCAGTATTTACAACAGAATACTAAATAATGCTGTGAAATAGGTGATACCAAAATTATGTGGTATCTAGTGATTTACAATTACCTTTTAAGGGAAGAATTCTAAAGTAGCCATTGGGCACTTATTAGAAAGATAGTAACTTAAGAAGAGCATTGGAATGGGAAAGTTTTTCTCCTATTATTTAGATGAAGATGAAGAGCAAAAATAAGGACAATTCAAGAGGCAAACAGAGCCAGTCATTTAAAGTCTTGCAAGTCATATGATAAAACAATTACTATGTTAAGAAACATAACATGAATGGATCAAAATTGAATGCCATGAGCTAGGAAACCAATTATAGACATGAATCATATTTTTAACATGTCCATAAATGAAATAATTCTAAAAGTTTAATAACTTTATTAAACCCCACTTCTTTTAAAGTTTCATAAAAAAATTAACTTAAAAGTGGGCGAATAAAATTATATTAAAACCTATACAAATTTAAATATATATCATTCTCACAGCAACATTGTCATTTTAGAAATATTCTTTAATATACAGACAAACTGCAACCTATCAACCTTTATTGGATGAGTAAAGCTTTATCAAAGAATATAAATCATTAGAAATAAATCATAATTATAAAATTACCAAGAGAATGCAGAACTTACAAACTGTAGCAAGCTGCACCAGCAAGATGCCTTGGTGGGTAATGATACTTCCTGCCAATCAGATGACCTTATAATTCCTGAACCTGCATGTTGGAATGCGAGAATCAACTCCTATAAGTTCTCCTTTGATTTACAATCACGTATGTGTGTGTGTGTGTGTGTGTGTGTGTGTGTGTGTGTGTGCTTGCAAATAGGTTCATACAACATACATACAGAAAAGTAATAAATCAATTTTAAAAGACTGGATAACTACCTAATGGTATGTAGAATGAGTTGTTCTTTTGTTCAGTTATGAGAAAACATGTAGTAGCTAACAAGGTTCGTTCTGTAAAATTGCCAAATATTCAATACAGTCTTAAAAAATCAATAGCTCAATATGTTTCAGCAGTGTATAGGAGACTATTTATAAAAGCTTTAGTTCTGGTTTTTATTTTTCTTTTATTAATAATAATGTTTTATTCTTTTGAGAATGTCAGGTAATATATTGTTAATACTTCATTTATTTTTGAGATTATAATATAATTACATTGTTTCCCCCATCCATTTCCTCACTTCAGCTACCAATTTCAAAGTTACTTGGCTATAGTGATGGTATTTTGTTTTTATTGATCCACTTCCATGGTTGTATTTTGTCTGGTTTGAACTTGGGAAAATTATTTTACATGCTATCATAGTCTCTGTGAATTCATATGTGAATCTACCCTGGTGTTTATGAACAATGCTATTTTCTTGATACAATCTATCACTTCCAGCTCTTACTATCTTTTTACCTTCTTATCCTCATAGATCCAGAAGCCTTGAGGGAGTGATATAATATGGACATCCTATAAGGCTAAGTGCTCCAAGGTATCACACTGTCCATTTTTGGGTCTCTTTGCTAATTACTGCCTACTTAAAAGTATTTTTTTTTCTGATGAGGGGTGAATAATATAGTGATATATAGGTCTAAAAGCATGTTATTAGGAGGTGCTTGTTGCTGTGTTCATTTAAGAGAATAATAATAATAGGTTTTCCTCTAGAACACATGACATATTTTGTCTCAGGTTCTTGGCTACTTTGGCAATGAAAGGTATGGGTTTCATCCCATGGATCAGGCCTTAAATATAATCAGAAATTGGTTAATTTTGTCTATAACATTCATATCAATGTCACACTAGTGGGTAAATCATGCAGACCAGTCATTATTGTAGCTCACAGAATACCGTCAGTTAAATGCAATAATAATAAATTCTGAATCTCCAATAATGTGCTATTGACACATTAAGATAAGAAACCAAAGCACTTCCCCTTGATATCATTTAACCAAGTGTGAGCTTAGATCTGAATTTTCTAATTCATGCTCCTTGTGTCTTCCATTCTTCTGTCAGTCTGTTGCATATGTGGTTAGTGCCTGCTGGATGGTTGTTCTGTGAATCTGTCCCTGTACTGAACCTGTTTTTTACTATGTATATATCTGTTTTGTGTCTACTGATTGTGTGATAATGTGTGCCTGTATTTTCTGTTTTTATTGATCAGTACAGAAAACATCACACAGAGCAAAAGAATTGAGAGATAATTGCAGAAATTTTTAACAGTTTTAAAAGGAATTTAGGCACAGACTACAACTGACCTCAACTGCCCCAGAACACAAACAGTATTACAAACATCATTGGTTATCAAAGAGATATCCTAATTTTGTGTTCAACAATTTGGGTGGATATTCACTTTATCAGATGTTTCCAACCTTTATATTTGCTGTTTCAGCAGATGACACAAATTTATTACCCTGGGTCAGGGGCATGAAAGAGAGCTTAAGATTACAGATATGTATTACATTAAGTTGTAAAAGTTGATTACATGGAAAAGTCAAGACAAGTTTGATGGTCAAATTGTTTCCTTAAAGGCAAGTAAAGCAAATAGCCTGAGTATACAGAAGCATAGCAATCTTAAGTTATAAGTGACCTCAGCGTCTTATTAACTCTGGATGTAAAATGCAGGAAAATTTCCCAACTGTTAGGATGTAATGTATTTTTTTCCATAATATATAACCACATCATGATTCATGGCTTGATGAGATTGATAAATAAGTTTCTCCTCTGGCATCATGTATAACACCTTCCAACATTATAAACACTAGCCAGTAAAGGTAGTATTTCCAGTTGAGTACCACATCAATTCCTTCATGTTCTATAACATAAGTATGTGGCATCTTCAACAACAGGGTCCTACCATCAAGTTGTGGAACATAACCAACAGCATTGTCATTATTCTGCAGTGGAGTGAGAGAGGTTGACTATGGGACATCTTTGGCTAACAACTAAAAAATATAACCCATGTCTGGTACTTAGAGTTTCATTTGGGAGCATATGAAACCTATTTGAGGTATTACTTACTCTGTTATACGGTAATTTATTTTCATACATCTATATTTTTAGGACTCATTGACAATCATAAATTTCCATACAGTTTTTAAAATGCCCTTTAGTGCTAGCAATCTTTCCCTATAGGGCATCGTCTACCTGTCCTCTACTCCCCAACCTTATTTAATCCTGTCCTAATTTCCCCTTGTCCCTTTATAATACTCTATTGTGTTTCACTTTCAGTTCTGGATTTGAAACTGCTAATTGAAATTAGGAATAATTCAATAGCTGTATATACTTTTATAAAAGGCAGAAAAGAAAACAACTTTTATAAATTTTATTGTATGTTTGTGGGTGGGTATATGTCAAAGTAAAGTCAGAAAATACAGGATGGATTTTCTGATAGCATTCTATATAAATTCTCTGGTGAAATAAAGGTAATAGGATCATTGTCTCCAGCCATCCTTGAAATTTAAATAACAAAGGGAGGACTATTCACTTATACTTTCTTTTGAATGTGATTTTGAATTACACTATTGAAATATTCCCTCTTAGCTAAGAAAGAGAAAAATGATGAGTAGTCATATTTGATTGCCATTATCTTATACTATTACATTTAAAATGTCTCTTCAAAGTAGAAGCATGTTTGTTAGAAACAATTTCTTGATTATTCATCAGGCTAGATTAAACTAAATAGTTTAAAATAAGGTTTTCTTTAATGATGTGGCATGGAACAGGAAGAACAAAAGGAGTGTTAATACAAGCTGGACTAAACTGAATGTTGTCTCCTGTGTGCCTTGTCTAGCCTATTTAGCTCATTTCATCAGTTTCTTTGATGTCAAATTTAATGAATGCATTGCATATTTATGGTATGGACAATAGGTACCAAGGCAGCAGATACTCAATAACTTAGAGTTATTATTATCTTCATTTGTGTACTCTGACTAAAGAAAAGAATGTGTCTTAAATAGTTACAGCTTTTAAATCACTTGAGCAAATGGTAATTGCTTCTCAAATTGCATCATCTCTTTTTCTTCAATCACTAAAGTAACACCTGACTATATTTTCCACAAACAAAAACATGATGTGAAGTTGGGAAAGTATTATTGGTAGGTACTATGATAGAACTCTTGTTAGTTTTGCCCCTTCTCCATTTAACTCTAAAATTTCTTTCTTCCCTGGTACCAAAGCTCAGATTCTTCTACAGTTCTGAAAAATTGTGAACTACCATCACAAATTATTTATAAATTTTCTAGTATTTGCTTTCAGCGAAATAGGAACATTTAGTTTTGACCTTTATTAATTGAATGTCTCTGCTTATGTTCACTTGATTTATGCAGTTCCGTTGGCACAAGCACCTGTTACTATTAAGAATATTTAACTATGGAGTGACAACTAACTAAGGACAAAAGTTGACTTTGGAAATAAATAAGACTATATCTCATATGTATCAGTATATGATAATCGATTGTTTATCTTTTAATCTGAAAAAATGACAAAGCCTACATTAGAATTTCCCACATATTCAAAATACAGGTGTATAACAAGATAATGAATTCTCTAACTTCACCTTTAAAAATGAAATATTTTATGGGCTGTGTGGGCTTGTGTTATTTTTTTAAACTCCTTTTAAATTGCATTTTGTTTAGTCTTTTTGTTTGCCTATTTGTTTTCTAAAGAGAAAGAAATAAAAGAAGAAAATTTTGTGGTGGCTAGATATCAGGACAGAGGTCTGGGTGGATTTGGAGAAGCAGAAATTATGATTAGACTATATTGTATGAAAAATTTTCGATAAAAAGGACATTTAATTACTTAAAATACAACTTTGAATGGTTAGAAGATAAAATGCTAAGTTTTGAATATGCTGCAATTATTTTTCTAGAATTGCTAATGTGAAAATAAAAACTATTCTTTTCACAAGGGACATTCAGTACCACAAAGGTACTAATTATCTTAAATTTGCCAGAATTAAGAACACTGTTAGATGCCAAGTTGCTATCAGGTGCTTCAAACTGTCACAGTGCTAACAAAAGAACTATTTTTATGAGAGGTACTTTTTATGTTTGAAAAGTTGTACCATTCAAAAAGAAAAATAATAAAATATACTTTGTCAACTTTTATATTTAATATTAAAGAAATGAAGAACATTTTTGTTCTTAAAATTTGCATAAATAATATAATTAATAACATCTTAGATCACAAAATCACAAATTCAACACAAACCTAGGGCTCATAAAGTTTCATGTGAAAGGAAGGGAAAGGAATTTCAATTTTTCACTCACTGTGTATCCAACTTTAAGGTTTTGGAAATAAAATATTGTTTATTTTAAATCTCAATTATAAATTCTAGTTTTAAATAGTCTGGTTTTAATTTATTTCAATAATTGTGTTGAATGATTCTTATAATTTGTTTTCCTTACTTGCATAATTTTACATTAGAATAAACTTAAACATAATGATAAAAATTATGAAGATCAAGCTATATCATAAAGAAGAAAGAACTTTTCCTCTCAAAATGCCTCAACAAAAATTTCTTTGCTACCAAAATGTGTCCTCTTACCCAACTCATTTCCCTCCTACTGGTTTGACTTGTCCAGTCTTGGTATGAAGTTCTGTACCTAGACATATTGTAATTTGTTATGCTGGCTGTGGTTGTTATCCTTGGGAGCCCTGTTCTTTTCTGGAGGAAAACTGAGGAATAGTGGATATGGGCAAAAGGAAAGTTAGTGGTTGCTGGGATTGGGATGAGAGAAGAGAGTGGAGGCTGTTGTAGTATAAGCTGTATTAGAGAGAAATAAATGAAAAAAGAACAAAAAAAGCTAACCTAGCCAAAGACAGTAACTTTCATTTCTCTAATATGTCAAGCAAGTGTTGTATTTCTTAAAATCACAAGCCATTGGAGTTTTATGTGTGGAATATGTTTCTGCAAGATTCAAAGCTTGTGCTGTATTCTCTGAGAAGATGAGAGTACAAGTTTCATGTGTTAAAGGGGGCGCCAATAGCAGTATGTTAAATATAAAGACATTAGTGGAGCCTAAGGATGCCTAACAATGGTCTACTTTTAGTATGAAAACATAGTCAAAATATGTAACAAGTAGAATACTGTGTTACCAAACCCACCTTGAACAGTCACAAAAGTTACCATATTTTTGTTTGTGTGCAATGACTTCCCTGACTTTAAACCTTTGTCCATTTGAGATATTAGTTTCTAATCCAATGACATGCTATACAGACGGTTTTTACTTATGTCTGTACCTTCAAGTGTTTTTTTTTTATTTGCTAAGTATTCCTATAGCAGTTTCTAAGTTTTAGATCTAAAATTAAAGTAGTTGATACATTTTTGAATGTATTCTTATACAAGACGAGAGACCACAATCTACTTCCAAACTTCTGTCCTGAACCCAGTACCACTTATGGAAAAAGCTGTATTTTTTTTTCAACATTTGTTTTTGGCACCATTGTTGAGAATCAGATTGCCTTAGGTGCTTAGATTTGCTAGCAGGATATCTCTTCTGTCCTGTTGGTCTGCATACCTATTTTTGTGTCTGTATCTTTCTATTTTTCTTAGTTTTGCTATCTACAATAATGTAAACTCTGGTACCATTATATTTGCATATATGGTCATTTTGCTCAGTATAACTTTGACTGCTTGATACCTCTTTGATTCTGCATAAATTTTATTGATTTCTTTTAAAGTGCTCAATCCTCATTCCAATCAGAGAAAAAAACAAAACACATTGTAACAACAGTATGCTCATAAATCATCTGGCACTGTCTGTTGCTTAGTGTTTTGCCTATTAAGGATCACTTCTTAGATGCAGTGCTGCAACAATTGAGAAGTTTCCCTACAAATCAGGAGCAAATACTGACTGCATTTGGTTCATGCAGTATGACATGCTTCGTTCAATACCCTCTTCCTCATTCTTCTCTTTTGTATCCAGGTGCTACAAATGTCTAAGTCACAGGGGGAGGTCCCTGGGGGTGTCAGTGATTCAGATCCTGGAATGTGTACTGGAAGGATAGAAATAAAGGAACTTGCTCTCAGTACTTGTAGAGTCCAACCACATCAGTAAACCACTTTCTTGCAGGGATGAGGCTCAGGAAATGAGGGAACTAGCAAGACATTGACCTGAGCTCTTACTCACATCTGGCAACAAATTCTCCACAGCTTAGAATCAGTTTCAGAGGTCTGGCATACTAGTAAGCGTGGGCTCAAACCTCTTAGTCTTTAGAGTAAACCTCAAGAAAGAGTATTTTCCATAGTTGATTTATATTTTTATTTCATCATCAGTGCTGAAAATGCTACATCCTGTAAATATGTTCTAAACATGGCATTTCAGTGTGTCAAAGGCCATTTCAGATAGTGCTTGGAATTCTGTCTTAATCCCAAACCAAACTTATTGATTGTATTTTTAGGAAACTAGGGTGAATAACTCAAACAGCCTATTATTTAAATCAAATGTGTTAACACTATTGTATAAAATATCAAAAAATGATTATAAGAAATTGTGATTATTTCAGTGTGTGGGTGCACCCCTCGCAATCCTGAGTTCCATGCTCGTGCTCTCTCTCCTTCTGCTCCTGATTTGGACCTTGAGATTTCAGTCCTGTGCTCCAATTTGGGTCTCTGTCTCTGTCTCCTTTCATCGCTTGCTGAAGGTTAATATTCAGGAGGATGCCTATATGTTTTTCTTTGGGTTCTCCTTATTTAGTTTCTCTAGGATCACTAATTATAAGCTCAATGTCCTTGGTTTATGGCTAGAAACCAAATATGAGTGAGTACATCCCATGTTCCTCTTTTTGGGTCTGGCTTACCTCACTCAGGATAGTGTTTTCTATTTCCATCCATTTGTATGCAAAATTCATGAAGTCCTTGTTTTTTATTGCTGAGTAGTACTCTAATATGTATAAATTCCATACTTTCTTCATCCATTCTTCCATTGAAGGGCATCTAGGTTGTTTCCAGGTTCTGGCTATCACAAACAATGCTGCTATGAACATTGTAGAGCATATACTTTTGTTGTATGATAAGGCCTCTCTTGGGTATATTCCCAAGAGTGGTATTGCTGGGAAATCTTTAATAAATAAATAAAAAAAAAAAGATTTGGACTCAAAGTAAAAAAAAAAAAGAAATTGTGATTAAAAGTCTTTACTTTGGGTACCTAAAACATTATATGCACAGGAGGAAAAATACCTGCAAATCTGCAGTTTGCTGCACATAATAGTCTCAAACATGAGAAAGGTTGTTTCAGTTTGTTTTTGCAGGGTGTGATATATCATGACAGCATTCAAAGTACAAAGTATACATGTTGCATAAGACCCATTTAAGCAGTCACAGTAAATGGTAATAGCATAACAGAGGCAAATGCTGAAAAGAAAACACTGAGTTACTTATTTTTGTTTTAATTAAGTTTTAGTTTTTGAGCAATTGGAATGTGTTTGCTGTACTCCATAGTTTAAGAGCCCGAAGAACACATTCATTGTCTTCTTCCATGGGAGGACATGGAATATTTTCTAATTTTCACTGACAGAAAAAAATAAACTTCAGAGTTCCCATCCCTTACAGGATTTCTATCAGCTCCTTGTTCATGCTTTGATTTTTATATCAAGTCTCCTTTTTAATTTTCATAATATTTGATGCTAAAAAGGGATTCTACTCTTTAAAGAGGAGTTGAGGGAAGGCAAACCGTAATCAGAACAGACTAAATGAAAAAAAAAATCTGTTTTCAATAAGAATAAATTTTTATACATTTTTAAATCTAAGTGAGGTATTCTATCTTCTTATTTACATCTGTGTTCATATGTATTTTTCTAAAATATCATAGACATAGAGACAACTGCTTATTTTCTAAGTTTCACTGTTTCAAGAAGGATTAACTCACTGGTCCTTATTTGTCTCAGCCTACTTTAGATCTTATTGAAGATTCAGCTTAGGTGTTTTTCCTCCACCTTTTCCTTTCTTCAAATCAGCATTTCTGCTTTGACCTCATAAAACATCTCTATCTCTGTTATTTTATGCATTCATTTATAATAAAATCATTTATTTATTGACAGAGAGTTGGTTCAGTCTGTAAATGTTATCCTATTAAGTCTGATATTTTTGGTTGTATCCAAAGAACTCACATGGGATAAAGAAAAAAATAAACTCCTATAAATTGTTTCCTAACTTACATTGTGTGCTGTGGCATGCCTGTGTAAAGTTTCCCCAATATATATGCGAAGTTTAAAATATAAAAAGTTTTGCTTAAATGTGGGTTTTATTCCAGAAAAAAAACAAAATATTGCTTATATCTGTATTAAGAGTTTATTTAGCTTAAGGTCTGTTGCCCTCTAGGTACTTCATGGTAAATGGGCTAAGCATATCTTACAGACAATTCTCATTAGGTACCATTTATGCAAAAAATGCTATATTAAGTAATTATTTTTGAAAGGAAAGCTATGCATTTTCTAAGCATATTAATTCATTACACTTTTCTAATAATACACTGAATAGTACCATATCATTTTAATCATAAAGAAATGAAGAGCCCAAGAGGTTAAATGAATTTCTCACCATGAATGCTTAAGTAACAGTCTCATGCTACAAAGTATTCTGTGACTTTCATAACATTTTTATCTAACCTTTTAGTCTTATTTTAATATACAGCTTCAAGATCTTTTCTTGTTCATGTCCTCAGCAATTGTGAAAATTCAAGATTTTTCCTTACGGTCAAATAATATGTAACATATAAACAAAACATTAAGAAGCTGATAATCATCTGGGGTATATTTTTAAATAGTGAAGTAAGTTCAAGACAGTCAATGGGCCAACTCATATAATAGTAATATACTCATTAACAAAACACCACCTTATCTATAGAACTTTCAGCTATAATCTAAGAAAAGTGTTTCAATCAATGTTAAGGTTGTAGAATGTATTCCAATCATTGTAAAAGAGAAGTGAAAAATGCATTTACCCGTATTAAATTGACAATGCGATTGATGCTTACTATAAATGTAAGTATAATGAAAGATTTTTACTTATTCAAATTAATATTAAGATGTATTTTGAATAGAAAAATATTTATCATAAAAAGTGTGCATCCATATGTTATATCAAATTATATGTTCTTATAGAATATCATCTAGAAAGGAATCATTATGGACCTGGAAAAATAATACTATTGTGCTTCAAGAAATTAGTATAATAAATGCTTACTTGTTTAAAAGTTGTCAAATAATTAATAGAATTTTAAGCAAATTTTAAAGTACACAAAAGGAAATGAAAACAGAAGAATCAAGTTCTTAAAAACAAACTTTACTCAATAGTTATTCTCTAAATACAACAAATTTAAATAACAAATTTTTCTACAAGGGGCATTTTCAGTTGAAGTCTAAGGAGCTTTTATAAATGTATTGCCTATGGCAGCATCTCAGTATGTACCTATCTATTATATGTTCACCAGGAGGATTGAACAGGAACTGATTCTTTGAAATAAGCAAATAAATAACAGTTGAAGGAGGAAATAGTCAAGTGAAATATTATGACAAGGAATCCTTAATAGTTTGCTATTGCTTCATCTACATCAGAAAAATCAGACAGCTCTCTGTTACACTGGAGAAATTATTCACAAGCTATAGTCATGAGGTCAGAGAAGAAAAATGAAAAAGGATAATATACATCCTCCAATTTGGAGCTATTTTACCATAGCATTTGACCATATTCCCATGTGATAGCTTTACATTCTAATTTATTTCCTAAGATATTTTAGACAAGACTAAATTTTTATTTTATATGTTTTTACTAATTATTTTTCTTTATTATTGAGGATCCAATATATGGATACAATGGTTTTGATGTTATTCACCACTCTGCCAATTACAGTTTCTTCTGTATCTCACCAAATATCCCCAGAACAGCTTCCTACCTTCTTTTCTTTTAATTACCCAATCCTTATTGCCTATATGTAATATGACTGGCCATCCAGTAGAACATGAACCACATACAAGGGTTCACAATATTGAAGAAAAATGATCCTCCGTTTCCCAGAAATGATAGAATCTCAATTTCTACTCAGCTAATTTTGTACAATACTCATCCATGAAGGAATATTGATTGTTTTATTTTGTGTAGGTCTTATACACATAACAACAGATGCTATGAGTGTATGAGTATGGTGGCCTTGATGTGCAATATGGTCTTACTTTATAGCATTCTGCTCCATTTCCTGTTCTTACAATCTTTCCTCCCACCCTTAAACAATGCTCTGTGAACCTTGGCAATGAAGCTATTATGCATATATTCCATTTTGGGCTGAATACTTCATAGTCCTTTATTCTTTTCATTTTGACCAGTTATAAGTCACTGCATTAACTGATATCCAACGCAAAAGGAAATTCTCTAAGAGACATGTGAACTGCACCAATCTATGACTATACAGATAACTATTTAGAAGACAGCTTGATTTTGATACTATATCCATTTAGAAAGTATTAGTAGTAGGTAATCTTCTTGGGCATATGTCATACCCAGGCACAGATTCTTAGCCACCATTACAATACTGGGCATAAGTTCCCTCTTTTTTGTGCTTTTTTGAGACAGGGTTTCTCTGTAGCTTTGGAGTCTGTCCTGGAACTTCTCCTGTAGACCAAGATGCCCTTGAAATTACAAAGATCTGCCTGCCTCTGCCTCCTGAGTGCTGGAATTAAAAGTATGCAGTACCACTACTCAGCATTAAATTGGGATGATTCAATCATTAAAACCTAGGCTCACAACTAAAAATATAAGCTCCCTCTTATAGAATGGGCCTTGTTAGTTATTCAATAATGGCTGGTATACTATTGCTCTAATGGGTATATCTTACCAGACTTATTATTTTACAACACAGTGTTCATATGTAGGTAAGATTGTTTTATTTTTTCTTTCCCCAGCCAGCTGCATAATACTCTTCAACATTATGAAAGCAGCCAATAGAGAAGAAGCTTCTAGGTCAGTATCAACTTGATTCCTACATTCTTCATGACTATGTGTCATATGTTCATTAAAATGTCTTACCGTTGAATTTTCTTTGGAAGCCAAGAACAATGCCAGTAGTGGGCATTGTTAGAAATCTTTGTGATCTACATGAACAACAATTCAGACAATAAACATTTATCATTTTGAAGCCAGTCAACATTAGTGAGGGTTGCTCTGGCAGCAGATGAGTGTGGGTACAAAGACCCACAACCAGACATTAAGCAGAGGGGGAGTCTAAATAGGAAGTCTCCATCAGGTTCCTACCCTTGGATATTGGGGAACCCCATGGAAGAAGGAAAGAAAAGATTTGTAGGAGTCAGATGGAGTGTAGCAAACCAGACAACATGACCCACTGAATCAAGAAATCAGAGCAACTATGGACTCACAGAGATTGGAGGGTCAAGCGTAGGGTCTGCAAAGGTCTGTACCAGGTCCTCTGAGTATATGTTGTGACTGTTAGCTTAGTATTTTTGAGAGATATGTAACTGTGGGAGTAGGTATATCTTTGACTCATTTGCCTGCTCCTGGAAATAATTTTTTTCTGTTGGGTTTGCCTTGTCCAGCCTTGGTCTAATGAAGTTGCCTATTCTTATTATATTTTGTTTTGTCGTGTTTGCTATTTCCTCTTGGAGGGCTGCTCTTAGAAAATGAGGGGGAGTGGATATAGTGAGAAAGGGGAGGTGGCGAGGTGTGGCACAACTGAGAATGGTGGAGGGAAGGGAAACTCTAGTTAGGATGGATTGTATGAGAGAATAATCTATTTTCAATACATAGAAAAAATAAAAAAAAGTTTGTCATTTGGAAGGAGTTTTATCGCCACAATGTATGGTAAAAATCGTATTTCTATAAATAAGCTTATAAAACAATCGATGTTTTAACAATTTTATCAAGTGTCCTAGTGATATATATATATATATATATATATATATATATATATATATATATATATATAGTTACCCCTACCCTTCCTCAGTTTTAGCCTCCAATACAGGTTCTTCTGAGATGGTTCAGTTGGTTAAAATACTTGCTCCCAAGCATGATGACCTCAGCTTAATTCCCAATACCTGCAAGTTCCAAAAATAGAAACGACTGTTCTCTAAGTTTCATACTTATTCAATAGTATGCATGTAAGCAAGCATAAGTGTACCACAAGTAAATAAACAAATGTAAATGTTTTTTCATAACAGCTGAAAAATATGAATATTAACCTAAAAGAACAATCCCAAATTTATCATACTATCACATTTAAAAATACACCACAAATTAAAACAATCAAAACATCATAATATAAGCTTGAAACAAACACATAATGTATTGAAATTAATCATTTTATGAAAAAATATCATTTGACAAAGGTGCCAATAATAAAATTAGGCAAACTGTAGGCATCACTAAATGATATTTGACTTACTGGATATCTCCATGTAGAATGAAATTTTATCTCTATTTCACTCCCATTTAAATATAAGCTCATAGTGACATAAAGGCTTAAATATGATATCTGAACCTATAAAATTTTTAAAGAGTCTCAGAGAAATATGCCATGACATTGGTCTGAATAGGGATTTCTTAAATGTGATATAAAAACATGGAAAGCAAAAGCAAAAATAGGCAATAAGATGGAATCATACTTATAAAATCATCCTCATATTCAAGAAAATAAACAGCAAAGTAATGATCAAGTAAACCAAATGAGAGAAAATGTTTTTAACTACTCCATTTTTATAGGGCTGTGATATAAAAAATATTAAAAAAGCAGAAAACAAATAGTATTAATAATGGACAAAGTACATTTGTAAGTATTTCTACATGGAAGACCTACAAGTAGCCAACATATAAGTTAACATATAATTAAGATGATCTAGAAAGCAAAATCCTGGATATATACTAAAAAGAATTAACTCAGCATTCCAAAAAGAGTAATAAGAAAGGGGGAGTGAGATATTCTATTTACAATTCTGCCCAAAATATTGTCTTAGTATCACAGTTGTGCTGCACATTCCAAATAACTCAGATCAAATCATTATGTAATACTTGAGTTTCACCTCAAGACAGAATTACCTATATGAATTCAATAAAATTCATTAATTAAAGAAAAATATCATCTCAGTTGTATAACACAAAACCTAGAATTTTCTCATTTACAGTGTTAAAAACACAAGCCAACTAAATCATATCTCAGGAGAAATGAAATTCATTAGAAACTGACTGGAGAGTGACACAAGTATTTGAATTAGCATGCAAGAATTTTAAAGTATGCTGACTAAATACCAGAAATCTTTGTTCACTATGAATTAAAAGATGAGGAACTATGAACAAGTACTTTTTGTAAAGAAAAGATTGAAAGGATTTGCATGGCTTAAAATTGTCAGATGATTTGAAGATATAACAATGGAAATTATGTAATATCAAGAAGACAAAAATTGAGAAATAATATTTAAATATCCCATTAGAACCACAACAAAACATCTAACATATGTCTAACTGTACTAGTTTGAAAGAAAATGGCTCCCAAATGGAGTGGCACTATTAGGAAGTTTAATTCGGACTGGGTCTAGCCTTTTTGAAGGAAGAATATCCATATGGAGGTGTGTTTTGATATCTTATGTATGCTCAAGCATCACAGTATTACAGTTCACTTCCCATCGCTGGAAAGTCAAGATGTAGGACACTCAGCTACTTCTCCAGTACCATCTCTGCCTACATCTCATCATTTGAAACCATGATGATACTTTAACTAAATATCTTAAGATGCAAGCAACCCCAATTAAATGTTTTCTATTGTCAGAGTTGGCATGGTCACGGTATCTCTTCACAGAAAGAGAAACCCTAAGTAGGCTGGAAGTTAGTACCAGTAGTGGGATATTGCTTGTGATAGGCCTGACCATACTTTTGTTTGAAGGACTATGGACCTTGGGATTGTGGAGCAGAAAATCATTTGAGTGCTTTAAGTGCTGCTTAATGTGTCATACTAGTAAGGAGATGGATGAGGGGGTTACTGAGTGTGATTTGACATGTAGGTAACTAGATTAAGAGGTTTCAGAGGAAAAATTAATCTGAGCCCCAGATATTGCTCTTGTGATGTTTTGGTGAAGGATGTGACTACCTTTTCCCTGTGTCCAAAGAGTCTACCTGAGGCTGAAGTGAAGAGATTTGGATTAATTCTGTTGGCAGAGGAAATCTCCAAACAGCCTAGTATAGACTCTGTCATGTAGTTATTAGTGTTAACTCCAAGGAAGATTTATAAAGAAAAGGACAAAGTTAAGAAAGTAAAAATACAAAATGTGTCTGAAGAGATTTAAAGAGAAAAGAAACACCAGGAAGTGGAATGGAGCTAAGTATTGTGTTAAAGGAGATAAACAGATAAACAAATTGAATAAAGAGAGTGGTGACTTCAAGGCAAGATACCACCCAGCTAAATTTCCTACTTGTAAAAAGGAACTAAAGAGAAGTTTAGGGTGTGGTGGCGCTTTAATCCCAAAACTCAGTAGACAGAGGCTGGTGCATTTATAAGTTTACAGTCAGCCTAGTCTACAGAGCGAGTTCATTGCTGATGACAATATGCTGTGAGTATACCAAAAATTTGTATGTAATATCCCAGGGTAATCAAATCATCAACAACAACAAAAAACTGTAATGCTAATGATTTCCTATTATTCAGCAGAAACTATATATATTTGGACATTTCTTTGGGCCACCAGCTCACAAATAATGACACTGAGACTTGTAATAATTATGAAAGCCTGGCCTTTACTTAGGCCTTTCACCAAGTAACTCTTATTGTAATCATTCAGCCACAGATAAGGCTGCACTTCCGGGTTCTAAAGCCAGGCACCTGAGGTCAGGCCCTCGGGCACAAAAGGCCCTGCATGACCCACGTGCACGCATGCGTGGTTACATCTATGTATGACTTAACTAAACCTTTGCACACATGCGTGATTCATCCGTCATCCAGGCCCCACGTGACCCACATGTACGCATGCGTGGTTACATCCACGTATGACTCAGCTAAACCCTTGTGTGCATGTGTGAGTTACCGTCATCTACATCATCAGTGTGACATAGTCACGCCAACCTCTTGTGTGCATGTGCGGGGCAACCTTTGAAAACTGGACAGGCCATCTTTCCCTCTCTCTCTGCACCTCAATCTCCAGGCCTGTGCACACTCCCCTCTAATAAACTCCTAAACGGGTTTGTTGGCTTTCCGTGTCTCCTTCTTACTTGCACCAGGTAATTTCACTTATAACTTAAATTAACCTTTTTCTATTAATCTATCTCCTGCCATGTGGTTCACCTCCTGTCTTCTAGAACATATACCTGAATTCTTCAGTTTCTCTGGCATACCTAGATTCATCCTGAGTTATTCTCTTTCCAGGAAAGTCCCATCTAGTCTCTTATGACTAATTATTGGTTGTTAGGATCTTCATCACACCAATCACAATGAAACATCTTTACACAGGGTAAACAAATATTCCACAATATATGATTTTTCTTTGTATTTCTGTACATTTAAAAATGCATCTTGGTAGTCTCCATCCTCCACTCCCTCACTTCAGCTGCCCTCAACACATGTTCCCTTTCTTCTACTAATTTGTAAGTTTTCGAAAATCTACTAATTCCATTTATTGCTGTACACTCACATATGCCATTCACTGCACTAATGGCAATATTCCCTTCAAAGAAAAGAGATTCTTCTTCCTTCAGTATCAGATCATCAGCTAAAGGTGGGATCCCTGGATCCCCTCCCTCATTCATAGTAGTATTTGTTACTCTCTTAGCCTTGTGTAATTCTTGGGCAGTTAATGACTGCTGCAATGAATTCATGCTTTAAACAGCCATGCCATTTTCAGAGACCAGCCTTTCACAGCACAGCACTCTTACAGCCACTAACTCTTTCCATTCTTTCCACCACTTTATTTGCAATGCATTCGGAGACTTGGGTGGTAACTCTCCCTTTATGACTGAATACTCACAATTGTGTATTTCTGGGCAGTAGAGTAGTTATAAGTTTCCACATTACTCCCCACTTACTGTGGTAAGAGGCTACTTTGACTAAGGTTAAGAGCAGCATAAATCTATGGTATAGACATAAAGATTTTGAAGACCACATGACAGCGTTATCACTTATCAAAACAACATGAAACCTTTGTCCTTTAGGGCCTATAACTTTCCCAGCCATGGTTTTTGTCCATGTATGAAGCACTAATTATTTTCTGTGGTTCAGAGCTCAAATCAAACTAAGATAACAATTGGTTGTTCCCATAAACTATTATGCCACTATTGCACCAGTGGACACATCTTGCCTTGCAGATTGGTATTTTACCATTCAAAGTCCTGTGCTGAAAAGACCATTGATGCCTTTCTTCCAACAGTAGGCTTCATACTACATTCTAGTGATACGGAAGAAATTATAGTAGTATAAATACTCATTTCTCTTTATTCTGTAGTCAAAGTGTCTCTTTTCTTCTGTAGTAAAGACTTAATATCATGTTATGATGAGTAATAAAGAATAATGGCATAATCTTTCTTGATTTTGGTGCCACAGGGACCCATAGTGAGGTTAATGATGTTTAGTACTATGATTTTTCTTAAATAACTCCATGTCCTCTTTGATCACTATTGTTTGTCTATGAGATGTACCTCTGTAAAAACTTATGATGATGCAAAATTCAAGAAGTCCTTGGTTTTTACTGCTGAGTAGTACTCTAATATGTATATATTCCATACTTTCTTCATCCATTCTTCCATTGAAGGGAATCTAGGTTGTTTCCAGGTTCTGACTATTACAAACAATGCTGCTATGAACATAGTTGAGCATATACTTTTGTTGTATGATAGGGTATCTCTTGGGTATATTCCCAAGCGTGGTATTGTTGTGCCCAGGGGTAGGTTGATCCCGAATTTTCTGAGAAACTGCCACACTGCTTTCTAAAGTGGTTGCAAAAGTTTGCATTCCCACCAGCAATGGATGAGTGTACCCCTTTCTCCACATCCTCTCCAGGAAAGGCTATCATTGGTGTTTCTTATTTTAGCCATTCTGACAGGTGTAAGATGGTATCTTAAAGTTTTCTTGATTTGCATTTCCCTGATAGCTAAGGAAGTTCAGCGTGACCTTACGTGTCTTTTGGCCATTTGAACTTCTTCTGTTGAGAATTCTCTGTTCAGCTCAGTGCCCCATTTTATAATTGGGTTGATTAGCCTTTTACAGTCTAGTTTCCTGAGTTCTTCATATATTTTGGATGGATGGAAATAGAAAACACTATCCTGAGTGAGGTAAGCCAGACCCAAAAAGAGGAACATGGGATGTACTCACTCATATTGGTTTCTAGCCATAAATAAAGGACATTGAGCTTATAATTAGTGATCCTAGAGAAGCTAAATAAAAAGGTGAACCCAAAGAAAAACATATAGGCATCCTCCTGAATATTAACCTTCATCAGGGGAGGAAAGGAGACAGAGACAGAGACCCACATTGGAGCACCGGACTGAAATCTCAAGGCCCAAATCAGGAGCAGAAGGAGAGAGAGCACGAGCAAGGAACTCAGGACCGTGAGGGGTGCACCCACACACTGAGACAATGGGGATGTTCTATCGGGAATTCACCAAGGCCAACTGGCCTGGGTCTGAAAAAGCCTGGGATAAAACCGAACTCGCTGAACATAGCGGACAATGATTACTACTGGGAACTCAAGAACAATGGCAATGGGTTTTTGATCCTACTGCATGTACTGGCTTTGTGGGAGTCTAGGCAGTTTGGATGCTCACCTTACTAGACCTGGATGGAGGTGGGGGTTCCTTGGATCTCCCACAGGTCAGGGAACCCTGATTGCTCTTTGGGCTAAAGAGGGAGGGGGACTTGATTGGGGGAGGGGGAAGGAAATGGGAGGCGGTGGCAGGGAAGAGACAGAAATCTTTAATAAGTAAGTAAATAAATAAATAAATAAAAACTTATGATGATGAATTTAAGGTGTTTTTCTTGTATTTTAGTAATATATTTATAAAGCAAAATTAAGAGCTATCTAGAATACTGGCTGAATATTGCTCAAAGGAAAGCAAGTTACCTTAAATTTCTTCAATATGTACCAATCTTGATTTGCTATAATTTTACAGTTCTGATGTTTTCCTCATTTTGGCTTACATGGTTTTTGAGACCAATTGCCTTGAATCTGAATATGGCATTTTAAAATAGAATATTTTAAGAATAAATGAAACTAGTATATAAATAAACAAATACATTTCTAGAAAATAGAAAAAAATCAGAGTTCAAATAAAAGAATACTAGAGGTATTGCTATTGCTGTATTGTATTCAGTATATTTTATAGATATATAGCAATAAAAAATGTGGTACTGGCACAAAACCAGCATGTAGAACAAAAAACAAAATAGAAGACCAAAACACGAGCACCTATAAAAACTATCATTTTGTATGTGATAAATAGCTTATTCACACACACACACACACACACAAACACACACAAAGATAGCATTTTCAACAATTGGTGCCTGTAAAATGGTATGTCCACAAGCAGAGGAATGAAATATATATGTAGGAAAGTATATATTACTTTAAACAAAAGTTAGATCCAAGTGGATCAAAGATCACATTTTCAAATCTGAAACATTAAAGCTACTAGGAAAAATAAAAGCAATGCCCTATAAATATAAATGCAAGAAGGACTTTCTAAAATAGACTTCATTTACCCAAGGATTAAGAACCAATTGACAAGTGAGACGTCACATGTACTGGTAAGAAACAGATGACTAAGTGAACTGAAGGCCCATTAAAAAAGAAAAAAAATCATGATTGGTACTAGAAACTTATCAAACTTTCTGAGGCTAGTAAGGTCATGCATCTTAGATAAGAATTTATCGTGGACATTTTGTTAGACCATCATACCTTACCATGTTCTAAATATTACCCTTGTACTCACAGATACATGTAGCTACCAGCCCTTATCAAAGAAGTCTATATTTATGGCAAATGGAGACAATTGCAGAAAGTTAAAACTGTATGCAATACAGAGAGCAACAGACTATGGCTAATTAATATGAATCAGACAATGACAATAAGACTAGCCATGCTAACACAGAGGTAGGCATTGTTTATAGAGTTCCACCACTAGACAAAGAACTACAGGAATCTAATGACTGCTGGGAGAGGAGGAATTAGCATCTCCATGGAAGGAGCTACCTTATTGGTTATTCAATACAAAATGGTAGGTGCTGAAACCATAACACACAAACAATATAAAAGAACTATGAAGGATATATTTATATGATTGTCATACATATGAAAATATATGCACCAGTGATAATTATAAAAAGAGTGTAATATATAAGGGTTGGGGACAAATGACTGGAATTGGAGATAAAGCTAGGGGGAGAAAATAAAGGAAGAAAGTAATATAATATTTTAATTAAAAATGTATACTTTTAGAAAAAAACTGTCAGTTGTCAATTTAAATTCAGCAAAATGGTCCCTTAAAAATGAAAAGAATATAAAAACAGCATCATTTCCTCATAAATTGTATGAATAAATTTGGTCACTGAATAAAAATTATTACAGCATTATATAGTATTTAAGATGATGATGCTATTTAAATTTCATAATGATGCAAAGGACTTTTGACAAGCCCCTACACTTCATAAAAAGTGGTATAATATATTAGTACTCAGAGAAATCACTTCAAAATTACAGAAACTTACACATAAATATGCCATAAATAAATTAAAATGGAATTCTAAACACTGTTTCAAGACTGGATACATACAAAAAAAGAGTAATTATACCCAGTGTGAAAAAAATAAAACAAATTATGAATATCCAAATAAAGCTAAGCATCAATGCATAAAGTTACTTTATATATACATTATGGAAATATATTCAAGACAAGGAATATAATAAAGACTAGACAGAATTAAAAAGAATCCAAACAAGACCACAAATAACTCTTAGTTTTAGCTGTTCTGCTCTATATTCTGTCCCTTATTTCACTCTTCTCTTTCTCACCCTTTCTGATCTCACTCCAGCCCCTTCACCTTGTCCATTCATAACTGTTCTGTTTCCATTTCACAGTGAGAGCCACAATTCTCCTGCAGTGTCTTACTCTTTGCTTAACTACTCTGAATGCAGATTGTAATAAATTTCTCAATGAATGAAGAGCTAATATATACATATAAATACATACATACCATATTTACCTTTCTGTAGGGATAAGTCCCGCCCCTTAGGGGGCGTGTTCACCTCGGGCTAATGTCTGCCTATAAATTTCACAAGCGTGCTCCAAGCTGTCGCTTCTGCTTTCCTGGTCTCCAGGGGAACGGTGGTTCTGTAAGTCTATTTCTACATTAAAACTATATATATTTTTACAATCTGTCTGCATTCGTTTACGCTGCTACATTTTGGCGCCCAACGTGTGACGCACAGACACTGGGGTGTCCTCATGATGTGACGCACAGACGCTGGGGTGTCCTCATGATGTGATGCACCAACACAGGGGTTTCCTCATGATGTGATGCACCGACACAGGGGTGTCCTGTGATGTGATGTAGACACTGGGGTGTCCCATGATGTAATGCACCGACACTGGGGTGTCCTCATGATGTGATGCACAGACATGGGGGTGTCCCCATGATGCAGCACACAGACATGGGGGTGTCCCCATGACCTTTCTGTGTCTGAATAACCTCACTAGGGATAATTTTTTTCTAGTTACATCCATTTACTTTGGAATTTCGTGATTTAATTTTTTTAACAGATAATTAATACATCACTGTGTAAATGTACCATATTGTGTTTAATCATTCATCCATAATTGAAAAAAACTAGTTAGTTTTCAATTGCTGGCTATAATGAATATTGTACCGGCACAAAATAAAGGCAATGCAGATATCAAAGAATATTTACCAGTTTATTGTTAAACTTACTGAACCAAAGTTCCAGCGTAGCACAGGTAGCGAGGAACAAAAGGGCCGAGCCGCCTCTCCGCGCACCCTTTATTGGCAGGCTTTCGCCTGAGGCAAACCCCGCCCTCTAAAGGGAGCTGATTTAACCCCTTTATCTCCCCCTTTTGTCTAAATAAGACACAACTAAACCAAATATAACTATAACAATAATAACAAATGATAAATATAACAAACAATATTGAGAGCAAAAGTTTTGCTAAAGAGTAACTACAATTAAATAATCTTCAACTCCATCAAAGATCTGAGAAGGGAGTAAATATTACTTAACAAAAAAGAGATATCCAAAATGTGCAACAAATGACAGAGACAACTGACTGCCTGGGCAATCACCCAAAATCTCGTTTGCAATGTTGAGTCAACCAACTTTGGCTAAGGCCTAACATAACTGACATACCATTCTCAAATGCAAGGAACTTTCTTAGGATTATCCTACCCTGTCTTGGCAAGATAAGACAATCCTGTTTATATCTTAGTCAGTAGTTGAGGTATGGGTTTTTCTTAACCCAAAGGCCAGTTCTGCCAGGAAGACAAGCTCCCAGTGGAGTGTCTTTGGTGCTCAACATTCTCTCGGGAGTAGAGTGGTGTTGCCAGGAGTAAATTGTGTCTCGATGGCACAGAATTCTAGGTTAGATTAAAGGCCATTTTCTACAGCTCTTCAAAGAGGCTGAAGATTATACTATCTATACTGAAAATAATCTCTATGTATCTAAAAAACCTGATTAACCTAAAAATAATATGACAAACATGTAATTCTCAATACCTATCTAATTTGAAAACTAAGGGAATAAACAATTGTGCAATGTATGAAGACAATGATCTTCACTTGTAAACAATGTCATTACTTATCAAATGTAAACAATGTTATTACATAAATAGGACCAGAGGTAGAAATGTACATTGTGATATGATAGATGTATCCATACAATATAAGCATACTCTTATACCAAAATAGAGGTAGGAACACTCACATTCAATATTCAATATATCAATATACAAGAAACAGTACCAACATAATTTTCTAAAAACAGTATGTCACAAATACCAATCATCCCATCAACCCAGTTAATCCCCCTCTTTTTTTTTTATATATATCCCTAATTCCATACAATATCTCCCCATCCCCTCACCCCTAAACCAACCACTAAAAGATGTCCCTAACCCTGTGGGCAAACTCTGTTGGGAGAGGGGACGTCGTCCTCTTAGATTGCTTCTAGCTGACATGGGGGCGACGTTCTTCTTAGGGGCCCCTGTGAAAGCAAACGATGGTAAAATTCCCAAATTAACCTTTGACTTAAGAAGACTATAACTAGTCTCTGTGTGTTTCGAGAAGGTCCGGCCAGAGCGTTGTCAAAAATGTGCATCATATGAAATTGTCTCTTGCAATTGGTACCAAAAAACAGATCCAAAATTAGTGCTTAAAAAAAAAAATTCATGACGTCATAAAAACCAGATTGAGTTGGTGTTGTGGGGCCCCATCTTCATCCTGGAAACTTCAAAAATTACTGTAGGAAAATATGTTGCTTGTTAAGGGAAATTTAAACATTAACAACAAGGACTTATACTGACATATAAAGAAAGACACAGATGTGAGGGAAGGCAAAGAAAGTTTATCAAGTATAAAATTATTCTTATTCTGTCCCATTTCATGGCTCCTGACCTGAGACAGAAACTTTGAAATATCTCTTATCAACAGGCTTGGAATTGAAGAAGGACTGAGCCATAGTCCAACTCCAAAACCAGCTCTACACATTTATAAAGAAGTGTTCAATAAAACATATAAATATAAATAAATATATATAAAACCAATACTTACGATACGTATAGAATTTTATTGTTGATGTTTAATGGGTCGTATCTATTTTCCATCCATCAGTAATTAAATATTCAGGGTCCCTCAAATTCTTTGGAGATGAATATTTTCCTGTGGAGATAAGAAAAGAACCCTGCCCCCATCCTATTAGTAATCCTTACCATCTGTATGTCGGTCATCCTTGTGAATGAATTGTTATTTATCTTTTCCAAGTGACTTCTCTTCCTCAAACCGAACCTTTATTAATTTTGACGGTATCCATAATTTTTCCTCACCTGTGGAGATAAGAGCAAAACCCCTTCCCCAACGCAGCACATCTCCTGGCTTCCATTGTGAGGTTAGTACATCCTTGAAATAAACTGGTTGATTTAGTTCAGCAGACTTTTCCATTATCCAATGTCTTTCTGCAGCCGTCGTTCCCTTCTCGTTAGCGTTGAGAAAATTCAAGGTTAACAAAGCATTATGTAACCTATTTCTAGGGGTGTTTTCCACCCCTTTCTGTTTGTTCAACATATCCTTTATAGTTCGATTTGATCTTTCTATGACTGCTTGACCTGTAGGATTGTATGGTATACCTGTAACATGCTTGATATTGTAATGATCAAAAAACCGTTTCATCTTTCTAGAGACATAAGCAGGACCATTATCTGTCTTTATTTGTGTAGGTATACCCATGATAGCCATGACTTCTAATAAATGAGTGATTACTGAATCAGCTTTTTCTGAACTTAAAGCAGTTGCCCACTGAAAGCCTGAATAAGTGTCGATGGTGTGATGAACATATTTCAATTTGCCAAATTCTGCAAAGTGGAACACATCCATCTGCCAGATTTCATTTCTATGAGTGCCCTTTGGATTAACTCCTGCTGGCAGTGGCGTTTGGTTATAGAAAGAGCAGGTAGGGCATTTCTTCACAATCTCCTTAGCTTGTTGCCATGTAATAGAAAACTCTTTCTTCAAACCTTTGCTATTAACATGATGTTTTTTATGAAATTCAGAGGCTTGAAGCACACTACCAATCAATAATTGATCAATTTCTGCATTACCTTGTGCTAGAGGACCTGGCAGACCCGTATGGGATCGGATGTGTGTTATGTACATAGGGCAAAGCCTGTTCCTGATCAAATCTTGAACCTGGATAAACAATGAGGTTAGTTCTGTATCATCAGGTATAAATTCAGCAGTTTCAATATGTAAAATAACTCTTTCTGCATATTGTGAATCAGTAACTATATTAATAGGTTCTTTAAAATCTCTTAGTACCATAAGAATGGCATATAATTCTGCCTTCTGGACAGAATCATAAGGACTTTGTTCCACCTTACCCAAGTCTTCTGATTTGTAACCTGCCTTCCCTGATTTATTGGCATCAGTATAGAATGTACGGGCTCCAGTTATTGGAGCATCACGGACTATTCGAGGAAGGATCCAAGAAGTTCTCTTTATGAAGTTGAGCCGCTTGCTTTTTGGATAGTTGTTATTAATGTCTCCCAAAAAATTAGCACAAGCTCTTTGCCATGGTTCATTATCTTCCCATAATTTCTTTAGTTCATCAGCAGTGAAAGGCACTATAATTTCTGCTGGGTCTATGCCTGCTAGTTGACGAAGTCTCAGCTTGCCTTTTATAATTAACTCAGAGACTTTTTCCACATAAGTTTTCAGTTTCTTACTTGGTTTATGTGGTAAAAAGATCCATTCCAAGATAATATCATCTCTCTGCATTAAAATTCCTGTAGGAGAAATTTTCGATGGTAATATGACGAGAATACAATCGAGCTCTGGATTCACCCTGTCCACATGTGCCTGTTGTAATTTCTCCTCAATCATTGTCAGTTCCTTTTCTGCTTCAGCTGTTAATTCTCTGGGACTGTTTAAATCTTTATCACCATCCAAGGTCTTGTTCAAATGAATTATTAGATCAGGTGTTATCCCAATAGTTGGTCGTAAACTGGAAATGTCTCCTAACAGTCTTTGAAAGTCATTAAGAGTCCGTAAGCGATCTCTCCGAATTTGTGCCTTCTGTGTCTTAATTTTTTGCAAACCTATTCTATAACCTAAATAATTAACAGAATCTCCCTTCTGAATCTTTTCAGGAGCAATTTGCAATCCCCATTTAGGTAACAGTATCTGTATTTCTTCAAACAGCCTGTTCAAGGTATCTATGTTTGAATCAGATAACAATATGTCGTCCATGTAATGGTATACAATAGATTTGGGAAATTTCTTGCGTATTATTTGCAATGGTTGGTTCACAAAATATTGGCACAGGGAGGGGCTATTTAACATACCCTGGGGGAGGACGGTCCAGTGGTACCTCCTCGAAGGTTGAGAATTGTTATAAGTAGGCACTGTGAAGGCAAATTTTTCTCTATCTTCTTTTTGCAAAGGTATAGTGAAAAAACAATCCTTCAAATCAATAACTATGAGAGGCCATTCTTTTGGTAATAAAGAGGGCAACGGAATTCCAGATTGCAGAGGGCCCATAGGTTGAATAACCTTGTTGATGGCCCTGAGATCTGTCACCATTCTCCATTTACCTGATTTTTTCTTAACCACAAATACAGGAGAATTCCAAGGGCTGGTAGATTCTTCTATATGTCCAGCATCTAGTTGCTCTTGTACCAGCTGTTCTAAAGCCTGTAACTTTTCCTCAGCTAAAGGCCATTGCTTTGTCCATATTGGTTTCTCAGTCAACCATTTTAGAGGCAAGGCTGTTGGTATTTCTGAAGGGACATCAATTGCTTGTTCCTGCACAGCCCTAATGGCCGGTTTTGTCCTTTTGTAATAACTTTTAATATTCCTTTCAGAAATATGGGCTCTAGAAGTAGCAGGAATGTTAATTTGAGTATTCCATTGTTGTAATAGGTCACGACCCCATAAATTCATTGCAATATTGGCTACATAAGGCCTTAATTTTCCTATTTGTCCCTCAGGCCCTATACATTCAACCCATCTCGTGCTCTGCCTTACTCGAGATAGGGTTCCAATTCCCAGGAGCTGAACATTTACATTCTGAAGAGGCCAATATGGATGCCAAGATTCTGGGGTAATGATACTTACATCAGCACCTGTGTCCAGTAAGCCAGTAATAAAAATGCCATTTACACACACTCTCAGCTTAGGTCTTTGATCATTTATAGAAGTTTGCCAAAACACACGTAACTCATCTTTCTGATTACTATTGCTTGTAACAGTAGGCATGTGGCTTTCTAATTGTCCTGACGAGGCATGTTCTCTGCAGAAACTGGGAATGTCTGAACCATGTTTGCCATGGGGGCCTGAGAGGCCCCCCCTCTCACGTTTCCCGTCTGTATCAGGTTGCCTTGTCTATCTCTTGTAGACCTGCATTCATTCGTCCAATGTCTGCCCTTCCCACATCTTCTACATAAACCTGAAGGCTGATTCCTTCTATTCCTGTTATTTCTAGAAGACGCATTATTATTATTTCTGAAAACCCGTTGTTTACAATTCCTTTTCATATGACCCATTTTGCCACAATTAAAACATTTGGTATTCTGGTGTCTCCTTTTACCATTGGAAATTGCTTCTTCTACCCATGCTTCAGTGCCATAGTCAAATGTGTCAACATCTAGTGTATGCAAGACCCATTCTTCCAAGGACGCTGATCTGAACATTAAAGGCCTCAAGATCCTTTTGCATTCCACATTAGCATTTTCGTAAGCCAAAGACTCAATTATTATACGTCTTGCTTCTGGGTCAGGTATCCCCATTTGTACATCCTTAGTTAATCTTTGTAAAAAGTCACTGAAGGGTTCTCTCTGACCCTGTTTAACTGTGACAAATGATTCCATTCTCTGTCCTGGGTCTTGTACTCTGTCCCAAGCCCTTAAGGCTGCTGTAGTACACATGGAGAGTATGGTTTCATCCAAATTAGCTTGTTCCTGAGGGTCTGAAAAGAGCCCTTCACCTAGAATTTTATCTAGGGAAACGTCAATTCCCTTCGCCTTTTCCTGCTGTTCTAAAAGTCTAGCCTCTTGCCTGAATAAGCATTTCCATTTTAAGTGCGGTCCACTCTCAAGGACCGCGGAGCTCAGCTGGAGCCAGTCCAAGGGGGTTGCTTTGCTTGTTGTGGCCCAAGATTTTAGCATCTCTTTAACAAAAGGGGAGTGCATCCCAAAAGACATGATGGCCTGTTTAATTTCTTTGAGATCATTCATACGGACAGGCTCCCATGTATCTTCCTTGATGACCCTAGGGTTTCTGGAACCAACCACCTTTTCTGTTGTTATTACAGGAAAGGCATGTAGAGCTGTAGGTAGAGTTTTGTGAAAATTGTCCCGGAGGGATTTATCCACAGATGTAGTTAAAATTTGCCTTTCTACCCTTTGCTCTTCTTCTTCAGAATTTAGAAATTCCTCAATCTTTTCAATTCTATTCACCATTGCTTTTTGTAATGTCTGAATCTCCTGCCCAGAATTATGTTCTAAAGCCTTCATTGAGGATTCTAGAGTATGAAATTTGTCCAGTAGAGATAACTTGTCATCTTTGGACATAATTTTTATGGCATAAACCGTGCCTTCTTGTATTGACAATCTTTCCGCCAATCTGTCATAAGCTTTAGACAAAATTCGATTGTCACATTCAGCAGTTTTGATTCTCTCAGTTAACGTTTCAGTTCCTACAGAAAGGGACTGCTGAAACTTACGATCTAATTCAGCTGTTCCTTCTTCCATAGTAATGAATTTCTCCTTAACATCAGAAAGGGACTGCTGAAACTTACGATCTAATTCAGCTGTTCCTTCTTCCATAGTAATGAATTTCTCCTTAACATCAACCTGTACTTTTTTTAGATTTTGCTCAGTTAACCGAGTCATGTTAAACAAAGATTTGTTTTCTTCCTGGAGAACTTCAAACTGATTCTTGAGAAGATTGTTGTCACTTTCAATATTTTTTAAACGTTCAACCTCTGCCTTAAGAGATTTGATCATTTTCCTATTATCAAACCAAATAGTGCTAAGGAAAATTAAGAATCCCAGGAATATCCATATATGTGGTGTGGTAGACACCTCTTGTAAGATCTCCCAAATGGTGCATTCAAAAGAACTATTGAAATAGGCTGCGGTCACGTTGTCAGACATTATTTAGAAAAGAAAAAGTTCTCTTACCTGTAATAACTGGTTCCTGCCAGTGGTGGCGAAAGAGCCCAGTTGAATCCACGTGTCCTAAATCTGAAATAAAAGGACTCAAAAACAAAATTGAAACAGACACCAAGCTGATAAGTATTTTTTGCCGGGGCTCTCCGGCCGCTGTCACGTGACCTGAGCGCTGGCGGCGGTGGGGGTGGGAGGGGGAGCAGACACAGGCAGCGTGCGCGCCGGCGGGCGGTTGCGCACGGGAAATCTGGCCGGGGCGGCTCGAAACAGAGGCTTAGGCGCTGTTAAAAAGGCTCTGTCGAATCAAACTCACTGCTTGATACTCTAACAAGCAGCAGGGAAAATCGAGTCGCTCTGAATCTCAGCCGTTTCAGCGTGCGCCCAGAGAGACCGCTGCAGCGGCTCGGGGTGCAAGAGACTCCAATTCGGGGCCGGTTCTCGGCAAAGCCCCACGGGGGTGGCGCCAGATGTACCGGCACAAAATAAAGGCAATGCAGATATCAAAGAATATTTACCAGTTTATTGTTAAACTTACTGAACCAAAGTTCCAGCGTAGCACAGGTAGCGAGGAACAAAAGGGCCGAGCCGCCTCTCCGCGCACTCTTTATTGGCAGGCTTTCGCCTGAGGCAAACCCCGCCCTCTAAAGGGAGCTGATTTAACCCCTTTAGAATATGTTTGAGCAAGTGTCTCTGTGGTATGGTGAATCATACCCTGGGTGTATGTCTAAGGGTGATATAGCTGGATCGTGAGGTAGAACAATTCCCAACATTCTAATAATATGTCTTACTGGTTTCCATAGTGGCTTACAAGTTTTCATACCTACCAGCAGTTAATGAATATTCCACTTACTCCACATCTTTGGTAGCATGAGCTGTCATATTTTTATTGAGTTTGGTCATTCTGATTGGTATAAAGCTGTAGCTGATAGAATTTTTTAATCTTTGGGGGACTGACACCAAGCTCCCAAATAAATACATGGAGATTTATTGCTACCATGAACACACAGCCTTAGGTTGGCTTGTTTCTAGCCAGTTTTTCTAACTTAAATTATCCCATTTCCCCTTAACTACATTTTGTCTCTAGGCTCTCTTTGTTCTGTATATTTTGTTTTCCTTCCTACTCAATGGGCAGCTTTGTTGCTGGGTGACTTCCTCTCCCTCTCCTTTTCTGTCTACTCCCTCTTCTCATTCTTCTTGAGCGTAGGTTCTCCTATTTTTCTCTCTGCCTGGAAGTTCTACCTATTTATATCTTGCCTAGTTATTGGCTCTTCAGCTCTTTAATAGCTCAATCAGGTGTTTCAGTCAAGCAAAGTAATACAGCTTTACAGAGTTAAACAAATGGAACATAAAAGAATACAACACATCTTTACATCATTAAACAAATATTCCACAGTATAAACAAATGCAATACATGTTAAACTACTATTTCACAACATAAAGCTGTCATTTGTTTTATAAAGTTTGACCAACTGCTGAAAATTGAAACATCACAAAGTAGAAGCTTCCTACTATATAGAGATAAAATATAGACAAATTAAGGAAATCTAAATGAAATCAGCAAATAACAGAGAAAATAAAGCCCTACCTTGACTCCCTTGTCACGAAATGAAACTTCCCATACACGGAATGCGTTGCATCTGATTGAGATCTTCACCAAAGGGAATTCATGGGAATTCCAAAATAACCCAGTCTATTACCAACAATGATGGTTGTTCTCCACAAACTTAGAGTATGTCATTATTGCTGAAAACTACACTAGCACAAGCCATTGAATAAGTAGAAGTTGAAAAGGTACATACCTAAAGCCTTTACCTCTATGCACTTTTTATTTGAAAGCACTCTGCATCCTACCAAAGGAGAAAGGTAAACATGCACTCAGTTACAAAAACTTCAATCTAAGGAAACGACTTGTTTGCAAGTTATGCTGCTACAATAGTGGCTCATAGTATTTAGAAGTAGCCAACCAATATGATTGAATTTAACACATAACTAATGACATGAAAGCCATGCCTGACACTGCACAGGTGGCTAAGAATTTGAGGTCAGATAGGCTAGGGACATATGACAAAACCAAATACTATTTTTCTGCTAAAGGAACCTAACATTAAAATGACTTTTGATTTCAAATATTCTACTATACTCATCAATCATTTACTTGCTCCGCCATCATCAGAGAAGCTTCCTCCAGCAGTACATAGAAATGAATGCATAAATATACAGCCAAACAATGTGCAAAGAATGAGAGATCTTGAAACACTCAGCCCTAAAATTGATGTCCCCTTAAAATTCATCTACTCAGGGTTCAAGGATATCTGTAGAACAGGAGACAGAAAGAGTGTTAGAGCCAGAAGTGATTAAGGAAATCGGCCTTGTAAACACAACATGGCTGACAAACATGGATTTACAAAGAGTGTGGCAGCATATACAGGGCCTGCACATGTCTGCAGTAGATGGTATCTCAGCACTCTCTGAGAGGAGAATAGGAAACAAACCCCATCAATCAATCTCTGCTTGATAACCAATAATAAATTAAAACTTGTTTTCTCTAAGGGATTCTCACGGGATAAACAAACCACTCTTAAGAACAAACTCCATTCTCAGAAATAGATGGCCAACTCAAAAAAAAACAACAAACAACAACAACAACCACAAAAAACTCAGTGGCAGCTTCTGAGGTTAATTCCCATAATGTTGAGCCAGGCTACTTTTTTAGGTGCTTCTTCTTTTTTTAAAAAAAATAATATTGTTTCTCATTTTACATACCAATTCCAGTTCTCACTCCCTCCCATCCTCCCTCTCCCTCCACCTTCTTCCCCATACCACTTCCCATCCACTCTTCAGAAAGAGTAATGCTTCCCATGGGGAGTCAACAAAGTATAACATATAGCTTGGAATCAGGAGCTTTGAGGCTAGCAAGATATCCCTCCAAAGAGAAAGAGGCCCAAAAAGATAGTACAAGCAGTAGAGATAAATCCTGGTCTCACTGCCAGTGCCCCTACAGGTTGCTCCAGCCACACAACTGTCACCCAGATTCAGAGGGCCTAGTTTGGTCCTATACTGGTACACTTGCTATTGGTCTGGAAATGGTAGGCTCCCATTTGCTCAGGCAATCTGTTTCAGTGGGTTTCCCTATCATGGTCTTGATGTCTTTGCTCCTATTCTCACTGCTTCCACTCTTCAACTGAACTTTTGAAGCTCAGCCCAGTGCTCTGCTATGGATCTCTGCATCAGTTTCCATCAGTTTCTCAATGAAGGTTCTATGATGACGTTTAAGATAGTCATCAATCAAGTCGATGTCACTTTTTATCCTTACAAGTCTTTTGTATATATATATATATATATATATATATATATATATATATATATATATATATATATATATTATAGCTTCTGTTTTTGTACTTTTAAGGAATTCACGTGAATGTGTCTCTCTGCATCTAGGTGTTTCTTGTTCTTTTTTCTTCGACTCCATTCTTTCTGTTTTTTTTTTCTTTTCTGTTCCAATATTCTTGTTTTTGTTTTATCTTATTGTATATATTATTCCTGAGATGGCTGTCTGATTTCTTAAAAGATTTAGAAAAGGTGTCTATATAGATGGGAGTAGAAAGGGGAAAGAACTGGGAGGGGTTTGGGGAGCAGAAACAGTAACTAAAATATATTATAGGAAAAAATCTATTTTCTTCAGTAAAAGCAGCAGCAGAAGAAGAACAGGAAGAAGAGGAGAAAAAGAAGAAGTAGAAGGAGGAGAAGGTATAGTGGTATTTCATTTGTATTTTAATAAATAAAGCTTGCCTGAAGATCAGAGTCAAACAGCCACACTGATCAACTTTATAGAACAGGCAGTGGTGGCACACACCTTTAATCCCAATAGCCTAACTAGTTTATCATAGAAACCAGCAGTAGTGGTGCATGCCTGTAATCCCAACACTAGAGATAAAAATAAAATGAGAGGCGATATCTCTCATACACAGTCTCAATCTGAGGATTCCTGAGGTAGGGTTGCTTTTCTGACCTTCAGGTTGAACCCCAATATCTGTCTCTGGGTTTTTATTACTCACGCTATAAGAAGGAGAAGGAGAAAGAGGAAGAGGAGGAAAAGAAATAAAGAGGAAGAAAAGCACAGTTCAGCTATATTCTACTTTGGTGGTTTATACAAGAATGACCCCCATAGGCTCCTGTCTTTGATTTCCAGTTGGTGAAAAGTTTATGAAGTATAGTAATAGGAGCGGTGGGGCTGCGTCCCCAGCACCCTGGCTGCCTGCTAGCTTATGTCGCGAAATAATTACATGGAAACTGTATTCTTTTAAACACTGCTTGGCCCATTAGCTCTAGCCCTTTCCGGCTAATTTTGATATCCCAATCAACCCATCTCTAATAAACTGTGAAGCACCTGTCTTACCGGGAAAGATTCAGCATGTCTGACCTGGAGGCTTGCTTCATCGCATGTATCTCAGAGAGCAGAGCTATCAAGTCTGAGCTCACTTCATCTTCCTCCCAGCATCCTGTTCTGTTTATTCCACCCACCTATGTTCTAACCAATAAAATGGGCCAAGGCAGTTTCTTTATTAGCCAATGACCTTCCTCCATCAATGAAGGATTAGGAAGTGGGGCCTGATTGGAGAAGATGTGGCCTTGTGGAAGTGTGTTACTGGTTGTCATATTTGAGTTTTCAGAAGCCCACACAGGGCCCAGTCAGTACCCTTCTCTCTCAACCTGAGACTTTCAGATTAGATCTGATCTCTTAGCAACTGCCTTGGCAACATGACTGCCTTCCTGCCTGCTACTATATATTATTATATGATGGTCATATACTCTAACCCTCAGAAAAACTGTAAACAAGCACCCAATTAAATTATTAATTTTATAAGCTATCTTAGTCATGATGTTCCTTCACAGCAATTGAAGAGCAATTCAAACATCTACTTTCAAGAAACTCACTTCAAATTCAATATCATAGCGTAGCTGAAGGGAAAATTATATGAAAAAATAAACTATGCAGGCATTCCCACACAAAACAAAGATGAAATGGGCTATTTGAGTTTGTTTTAATTTTCAAGTTAACACAGCCTAAAGCCATATGACAGGAGAACCTAAACAGAGGAATTGCCTAGATCATTTTTGACTGTAGTCTAGAGAGTACTGTTTTGATTGTTTATGATGTATTGGTGCCCATTCCACTGTGAGTGATACCAACCTCAGCAGGTGGCCTTTGACTGTATAAAAATGCTAAGTATGAGATGCTAAACTAGCTAGCAAGCAGTAGTCTCCTGTGCTTTCAGTTTCAGATTCTTGTTTGAGTCCCTGACTTCCCTTACTCATAGACTGTGACCTGCAAGTAAAAGCCAAATCAACACTTACTTCTCCACTTAAAAAGTACTTTAACTAGGTTAAGAACTACTGTGGTTTCATAGGACTTCTTCATATGTCCTTACTTTCAGGTAAGCAACCATCTATCCCTTGTTTTCCAAATATATTTGCCTTCATGACCTCTTCTAACTTTAGCTCCCAGTATTCACTCATACCATATCAGTTCTACTATTCCTCCTTTATTATATTTTAATTTTCTTCCAAACACGCTTATTGTCTTAGTTTCTCTTTCTGGGTTAATATAAAAATAGTTTCTTTAATGATAAAAGGTAATTCACATTTAACAATAATCTACTGATGACATTTTGTGTGAAATGTATTTTTATGAGACTACAGGTCAAATTTATGAATAATTTTAATTTATAATAAATTTACTTTGAATTCACTTTGTTTCCCTTTCTTATAATATGACATTACAATTAACACCTCTGAGTTTTATTCTGTTCCATATAAATTTTAAAAGAAATAATGTTTACAACCCAATCCTGGCAGAAGTGCTTTTTCTAACGTGAAGATTAGATAAATACACATAAGTATAATCTATGGAAATAAGGCAATCATGCGTTTGAATTAGGTAAATGTGTATAATTGTACCACATTATAAACCTTGTATAATATGTAGAATTATGTACTATTCTGAAATATAATTATGAGGTATTTCTCATAAATATATTTAGAGATAAGCTCACAGCTATACAATAGCTGAGTCCATTTATAATTGCACTAAATCCAAGGTTCTAAATCAAATCAGAACTTAGAAAAAAAAGCAAAATTCTCTTCACTTACTGGTCTGAATTAGTAAGGAAAATTTGAACATTAATTTTTGTCTGCCAATATTAAAAATGATTGTGTTCATTTAATTATAAAGTATGAAAGAAACTTCCATGCAAACTGGAAAGCTGGATGCAAATTTAAGAAGCATTATTTTCCTTCTAGTTTTTTCTTCTCATGGAGATCACTTTGCCACCACTTTGTCCATTTAAAGTACTCAAGAATGTTCCATTTTTATAATGAAGGAAATATACTGTTTGCCCATTTTAGAGCCTATATATTCATAAACAACATTTTTTTCTGAAGCTACCTTGGATTATTAGTAAGCTTTCTCTGTGCATTACTTTTCTCCTGCACCAGAATATTGCATAAATTTGTGTGCAACTATATTTTGTTGCATGAAAAGGTAGGTTTATTAATTAGAGATGGTCAATTTGTATCTAATAAACATATATTTATATATACTTATTATCGATTGATAGTTCATTAATTCATTTGGCCATCATATAGAATACTATTCTGGCTAGTTTTGTGTGTAAACTTTACACAAGCTAAAGTCATCAGAGAGAACAGAGCCTCAGTTGAAGAAATGTATCCATGAGATCCAACTGTAAGGCATTTTCTCAATTAGTGGTCAATGTGGAGGGCCCATCTCATGGTGAATGGTGCCATCCTTGGGCTTGTGGTCATGGATTCTATAAGAAAGATAGCTCAGCAAGCCATGAGAAGCAAGCCAATAAGTGGTTCCCTTCCCTGGCATTTGCATCAGCTCCTGCCTGCAGGAACTTGCACTGTTTGAGTTCCTGTTCTGACTTCCTTCCACGATAACTACAATGTAGAAGAGTAAGCCAAATAAACCCTATTCTCCCCAGCTCACTTTTTGACCAAGGTACATTGTCACAGCAATAAAAACTCTAAGACAAGTACTTACACTTTGATCAGGATTTCTACTGCTTCGGGATATTATGATATAACACTTAACTTTGTAGAAAATAGATTCAAATGTTAAAGACAGATTTTTTTATCTGATTTTCTTTGTTTTTATATATACTTCTAAAAAAATTTCTAAATTCTATAGTAGTTTTAATTTTGAATGAAATCAAAGGCAGAATGTTCAGAATGATGGATGAAAGGGGAAATGTCTTCCCTAAGAAGGATACACTGTAGCACACAACTAAGGAAGGATCAAGGAAGGCAAAGCCCTGAAAATGTGGGTCTATTTTCATTCTACATGTTGATATCCAATTATGCCAGCACCATTTGTTAAATATGCTATCTTTTTTCCATTTGATATTTTTTCCTCCTTTGTTGAAAATTAGGTGATCGAAGGTGTGTGAATTAATATCCAGGTCTTCTATTTAGAGCCATTGGTCCTCTTGTCTATTCTTATGCTAATACCAGGCTGTTTTCAGTACTGTAGCTCTGTAGTAGAGTTTGAAGTCAGGGATTGTGATGCCTCCAGAAGTTCTTTTATTGTATAGGATTGCTTTGGTTATCCTGGGTTTTTTTGCTTTTCCATATAAAGTTGAGTACTATTCTTTCAAGGTCTGTGAAGAATTTTCCTGGGGTTTTGCTGGGCATTGCATTGAATCTGTAGATTGCTTTTGGTAAGATTGCCATTTTTACTATGTTAATTCTACCTACTCAGGAGCATGAGAGATCTTTCTACTTTCTGGTGTCTTCTTCAATTTCTTTCTTCAAAGATTTAAAGTTCTCATCATACAAGCCTTCCACTTGTTTGGTTAGAGTTACTCTGAGATATTTTATGTTATTTGTGGCTATTGTGAAGGGTGTTGTTTCTATAATTTCTTCCCCAGCCCTTTTATCATCTGTGTACAGCAGGACTACTGATTGTTTTAAAGTTAATCTTGTATCCTGGTGCATTACTGAAAGTGTTTATGACTTGTAAAAGTTCCTTGGTAGAATTTTTGGGATTGCTTATGTAAACAATCATATCATCAGCCAACAATGAGAGTTTGACTTCATTTTTTCTGATTTTCTGGTGGTAATGCAAGCTGGTATAGCCTCTTTGGATGTCAATGTGGCAATTTCTCAGAAAATAAGAAACCACCTTCCTCAAGAACCAGTTTTGGGTATATAAGTTAAAATATAAGTTTACACAATACCCACTTTTGGGTATATATCTAAAGGATGCTCAATCATGCCACAAGGACATGTGCTCAACTATGTTCATAGCAGCATTGTTTGTCATATTCAGAATCTGGAAACAGCTTAAATGCACTTTGACCGAATAATGGATAAGAAAAATATGGTACATTTACATAATGGAGTACTACACAGCAGAAAAAAATAACAACACCTTGAATTCTTCAAATTTTGAAAATGGATGGAGGTAGAAAACATTATTCTGAGTGAAGTAACCCAGACACAGAAAGAAAATCATCACATGTACTCACTCATAGGGGGTTTTTAAAGATAATGCAAAGAAAACCAGCCTACAAACCACAATCCCAGAGAACTTAGACACCAATGAGGACAGTAAGAGAGACTTACATAGATCTAATCTACATGGGAAGTAGAAAAAGACAAGATCTCCTGAGTAAATTGGAATCATGGGGACCTCGGGTGAGGATTAAAGGGGGGAGAGGAGATGCAGGTAGGGGAACAGAGAAAAATGAAGAGCTTAGTAAAAATCAATTAAAAAAAAGAATGGAAAAACACCTGAAATGATGCTATCAGAAGTTTGTACCATGCTTTGGGGTGGATACACAGAAAAATATTACAATCATTTTTCTTTTGGGTGTTTATAGTTGCATTTTCAACTTTTATTACTTATTTTGGATAAAAGTAAAAGAATATTTTTTTCTTTGGTTGTAGTAGGAGTTCATGTCATTGAAGTTATTTCCAGGAAATAAAATTATAAATATAAATAAATATATTATTTAAAAATTGTATTTAAAGATGATTAACATACTTTAAAACAAAAACCTCTTAACAATAAAACTAAATATTTATATCTTTGACATAGTCTACTATAATATGTATAATATTACTGTTTTACCTATACATATATACAAATTTCTTATTTATGAGTGGATGACATTTCTGTGGAGAATGACTTCCATTATGTTAGATTTAAAATATAAGTTTACACTAAACATATCATTGTCCACTATTCTTCACTGAATAAAATTTCAACTAAGACTATCCGTTTTTAAAAAGAACATAGGTAAATATTTGGTAATTGTGAAAATGCTTAATGTAACATAAAGAGCCTGCTTGTTGGGGTTTCTGTCCTGCCTGATACCCCACAGCTGGCAAGCCCCAAAGAAAATCACACAGAGATCTCCATAAGTTATAAAACTGATTGACCCATTAGCTCAGGCTTCTTATTAACTCTTATAACTTAAATTAACCCATTATTCTTATCTATGCTAGCCACATGGCTCAGTACCATTTTCAGCACGGCAGATCACATGCTGCTGCTTCGGTAGTCTAGGATGGACTGGGATGAATGGGCTTCCTCCTTCCCAGCATTCTCCTGTTCCCATTGTCCCACCTCTACTTCCAGTCTGGTTGACCTGCCTATACTTCCTGTCTGGCCAATCAGCACTTAATTAAAACATGATTGAAAGAAGACAGACAATTCTCCTGCACCAGCTTAAGGCTTTTATTTAATATATCCCAGTTTTCTTAACTCATGTTAGGTAGTTGTCTTAATTAGAGTTTCTTTTGCTTTGGTTGACTATCATGTCCTAAATCAACTTAGACTAGTAAGACTTTATTTCAATCTTATAGGGCAGAAACTTAAATCAGGGTACTGGAGGCAGGAACTGTTACATGGGCCATGAAGGGGTGCTTCTTACTGGCTTGCTCCTCGTGGCTTCCTCAATGTGCTTTCTTATAGAATACAGGACCACCAGTCCATGGATAGCATAGCCCACAGTGAGCTTGACCCTCCCACATAAGTTACTACCTGCAGTTTATGATTAGAATAGTGAAATCTTATAGAAAGAAAGAAAAAAAAACTCAAAACAAAAATGATGTAAATTAGAATCTCTTCAGGACATTTATGATGGAAAATTCATTTATCTTTTACACTTGAACTTAGCCCAATTGCCAAGATGCACTTTTTTAATAAAAAATACTTTATTTCCCCAGACACAATAGTGTCAAGAAAGTCTTCTACAATAATTAAGGAAGCCTGGAAATTTCCTGAAGTAACTTTACTAAATAACGAAAAATTACAGCCTGGCAGTGGTGACACACTTGGAAGGTAAAGGAAGACACATGTCTGAGTTTGCAGCCAGGCTGATCTACAAAGTGTTCCAGGACAGACATCCATGGCTACACAGAGGAATCCTGTCTTTATTTTAAAAAAAGTGAAAACAAGCAAACAAATAAACAAACAAAACTTATTAGCTCTGAAAACAAATTAAGTATCTACACTGAAATATAGAATATATTCAGTGTTTCTTAGTCTGAGTTACTATTTTTGTGATAAAACACTATGACCACAGCAACTTGAAGACAAAAAAGTTGATGTAGCTTACACCTTCATATCATTGTTCATCATGGAAAGGAAATCAAGACAGGACCCAAGCAGGACAGGAAGCAGGAGGCAAAAGCTGATACAGAAGCCATGGTAAAATACTGTTTACTGACTTGTTCTCATGTTTTTTTCTGCCTGCTTTTTTATAGAATCCAGGACCATCAGGCCAAGGGTGGCATCACTCACAATGGACTTGTGACCCGCATCAATGACTAATTGAGAAAATACCCCATAATCTTACCTTACAGAAGCATTTTTTTTTCAATTGAGGCTCTCTCCTTTCAGATGAAACTAGATTGTGTCATGTGGACCATAAAAGTAGGCAGCTCATAATGTTTCCATCTGAGCTGGGAACATAAAAATTAAAACAATGAAAATTTCATGGTTAAGACAATAGCTGCTTTGTGAATATTTGTATCACATTAGTACAATTCAGTGTCAATACTCAAGTTGTATGGGGCACTTTTATCATATTTGTAGAGAATACCTGTTATTATTAATGACATTAATATTCTCTGACTCAAGATGGAGCCTTGGTATTCTTTCAGTCTGGCACTCAAAAAGTAACAACAAACTGCTTAGAGGTAATTCTTGACAAGAAACCTATTTTTTCATTATAGACTTAGGATGACTTATTACTTAAGAGGAATTATGACTGAAAAATTTATTCATACTTCTTCAGGGTAAGAAATTCTTCTGTAACGTCTCACTTCTAAAGCCAACAATTTGATCATTCTTATGGACTTGCTTCCATTGACTAGCAGAGTCAAAGATGAATGGAGAATGAATTAGTCATTTCTAATACTAGTAAACAAAGACTGATGTTGATTGAGAAGTTTAAATATTTTAATATGGTTTATTCTGTGCTTGATAGACCTGGGTAATTATGATATGGACAGATAGGCTTATACAATTTTACTGTTGTGAAGATTTGACTCTGAATTATTGTAAATCATTGCTGAAGACTATATTGAATGATCTTTTCTTTGAATTATTGGCTACTAACATAAGAGGAATCTTATAGTCCTTGATAGTTCTCACTTAGAATGGTGTCCTTTTTCTGACAACAGAGCTTCGTCTATTGTATTGAACAGACTGTAATGAGTCTTTTTCTGTCCTACTAGCCAGCTCCCAAGGAGATGTCAGCTCAACCTATACCTTAGACTTGTTCCTAACTAGTGATTAAAACTTATATTAACCCATATTTTTGTTGATTTTTATTGAGTTCTACATTTTTCTCTGCTCCCCTACCTGCCTCTCCCATGCCCCCATTTATCCCTCCCCCAAGGTCCCCATGCTCCAAATTTACTCAATTTAATCTTGTCTTTTTCTACTTCCCATGCAAATTATATCTATGTAAGTCTCTCTTACTGTCCTCATTGGTGTCTAAGTTATCTGGGATTGTGGTTTGTAGGCTGATTTTCTTTGCTTTATGTATTAACCCATATTTTTATTAATGTACATTTTATCATGTAGCTTTTATTTGTAGCCCATTCTATGTCTAACTTGTTTCATGTTTCCTTGCAATCTCTCTGCTTCTCAATCATCTCCAATTTCCTCTCTCTCTTTTCATGGAAATTGTGCTTATACCTCCTGTTTAGCTATTGACTATTCAATTCTTTATTAAACCAATTACACAATATATCTTCACCCAGTGTGCAAATATCCCACAACAACAGGCAGTACTTATAATTCAAATAACACATACACAGGACCAATTGTGAGGCTTTTATATCTGTCTCTAATCATAGAACCAGAAACACTATTTTAGGCTCACATATGTATCCAGCATATAACAAAATTGAGGCACTATGTATCTCTTAATATTTTAGTATGACTGAGTGTGTGTGTGTTTATTTTACAAAATAATGTCCTATCTAAAATGTTTAAAGCATCCTACACTACCATAAAAGAGTAATAAAGATTGGCATGACTTAGATAATGACATTTCATTCTTAAAATGCTTTGACAATTTGGTCCTCATGAGAAGTGTCTGGTTAGATAGTAGAAGACTGATTTTATTGCATTATCACATGGTCTCTTGTCTGTGAATACATGACATTTAAAGGGATTTCATTCTCTTTCTTTTATTAGAAGTATATCAGTTATATTAGATTTAAATTTCTTTTTGTGTAAAAAGGCCAAGTAACATATGAAAGCAAACCTATCAGAATTACACTTAATTTCTTGATAGAAAATCTGACAACCAGAAGTTTCTGGACAGATGTTCTACTGATACTAAGAGACTATGGAGGCCAGTCCAGACTACTATACCCAGCAATATTGTAAGTCACCATATACAGAGAAAACAAGATATTCTATGACAAAACCAGATGTAAACAATACCTAGCCACAAACCCAGCCATACAGCAGGAAGTAGAAGGAAAACTCCAACCCAAGAAAGTTAGCTTCACCCAAAAGAGCACAGGCAACAGATAACCTCATAGTAGAAAACCCAAAAGAAGGGAAAACACAAAGACTTCCACCACTACCACCAAAAACAAATATGACAGAAATTAACAATCACTTTTCATTAATGTATCTTAATATCACTGGTTTCAATTCACTTATAAAGAGACACAGAATATCAGAATGGATACAAAGAAAGGACTCAACCATTTGCTGCATACAGAAAACACATCTCAACCTTAATGACAGACATTACCTCAAAGTAAATGGTTGAGAAAGGATTTTCCAAGCAAATGGACCTAAGAAACAACCAGGTGTAGTTATCCTAATAGCTAACAAAATAAACTGCAAACTAAAATTAATCAAAAGAGACAGAAAAGGACATTTCATACTCATCAGAAGAAAAATTTATCAAGATGATGTCTCAGTTATAAACATCTATGCCCAAATAAAAGAGTAGTCACATTTAGAAAAGAAACCTTTCTAAAGATTAAACCACACAGCAAATCCCACACACCAATTGTGGGAGACATCAACACCCCACTTTCACCACTTAACATGTCTATCAGACAAAAATTTAATAAAGACATAGGGAAATAACGGATGTCATGACTCAAATGGACTTAACAGACATCTATAGAACATTCCACCCAAATATGAAAGAATATACCTTCTTCCCAGCACTTCATGAAACTGTCTCTAAAACTGACCACATACTCAGACACAAAGGAAACTTCAACAGATTTTTAAAAATGGAATAATCCCCTGTATATTATCAGATCACCATGGCTTAAAGTTAAAATTCAGCAACAACACTAACTGCAGAAAGCCTACAAACTCATGGAAATTCAAAAATGTTCAATTGAATCATAACAGTCAAGGAATAAATACAGAAAGTGATAACAGAAGTTACATATCATCCCACACTAGTTTAGGATTGCATATAATAAAATGTTATTTATTTAGGGGATACTCACAGATCACTGTCCTAGATCACATTCTTCTGCACAAACGGGGAACAGGAACAGAATCTAGCAGTGGGAAGTGAGAACCAGAAGCAAGTTCATGAGCACACGCTTTTCAGGTACATTTATAGTATAATAGACCACACTCAAGTGGGTTGGTATTTTAAAGCCTATTGGCCAAAGGAGCTTCTGCAGCACCTCTACCTTTTGTTTAAATAAGACAGTTTCAAACCCAATACAAACTATGTAAACTAAGAACAGATATCAAGTATAAAGATAGAAATAAAACCAGCATAAACAATATTAAGCAAGGAACATATCCTAATAATTTAACAAAAATTCTATCCTAAGAAGTCTAAGTCTTGTAATGGAAATGGTTTGGCTAGATCAAAGAGGACAGTAACTACAACTATCTTAACCCCATCAAAGACCTGAGAAGGGAGATAATATTACTTGATGAGGTAGGAAGTGCAATCAAGCAGGTTACAAAATGTGCAATAGATGACAGAAACAACTGGCTGCCTAAGAAATCACCCAAAATCTCATTGGCAATGTTAAAGCAACCAACTTTGGCCAAGGCCTAAAGTAACTGACAGACTATTTTCAGAGGAAGGAAATTTGTCAAAGCCATCTTACCCTGCTTTGGCATGATGTGACAGTCTTTTTCTTGAATCCTGCTTGTCCATTCCAGACCATGTGCACTTTGCCAGTGGTCAAGGCACACACAATTTCTTGTCCAAATGCCAGTTGTGCCAAGAAGAAAAAAAACTCCAAGTACAGTGTCTTTGATGCTCAATACTCTCTTAGGAATAGATCAGTGCTGCCAGGAGAAATTGTGTCTCATGTCAACAGAATCCTAAGTTATTTAAATGCCATATTCTACAGATCTTTGAAGTGGTTGAAAGTTACCTATCTATGCAGAATACAATCTGTATGTATCTAAAGAACACTATTAGTCTGACTAAAATTGTAACAAACATGAATGACTATTGTCCTATAATACTTAATACCTATATAACTTAAAGATTAAGACTTCATATCAGAATATTAAACAATCTTTAAACAACTGTGCGGTAAAGAAGGAATTACTTCAAAATGTAAATAATGTATAAATATCTTGATCAGAGTTAGAAATATATAATGCAATATGATAAATATATCCTAAAATTGTATCAACATATAAAATGTCTTAAGCAGAGGTAGAAACATGCATTCATACAATCTGACAAAATAAATTTGCAGAGGTGTATGACTATTATAAACAGAAAGAGTTGCATATTCAATATAAGAAGTATAATTTTAACTTGTACCAGTATGCAAAAATCTATACCAATGTAAAATGTATATAAATAATAGCTCACAAGTTTTAATTATATTACTATTATTATTATTATTAGTGTGAATAAGTTTACAATAAATTACCTATTATCACATTCAATCTTTTTTCTTTTTGAGATCTCTAGGCCTACTTAATTTCTACCCCAACCCTATGCGAGAAATAATCAACCCTGAAATGGTGTCCTTAACCCTGAGGGCAAACTTTATTGGGATAGGGGACAATGTCTCCTAGACTTGCTTCCAGCTATACAATAACACAAAGCAACCACAAAACCTTCAGAGATACTAACAACCTTGCCTTTAAAATGGTTAAGCAAGAAACCCATAGGGATTAAACAATGGCCTTTTAATAGAAGACAAACTACAGGCTTTAGAACAGCTGGTACAGGAGCCACTGGATGCTGGCCATAATGAAGAAACAACCAGCCCTTGTAATTCTCCTGTATTTATTGTTAAAAAGAAATCTAGAAAATGGAGAATGGTGACAGATACAAAAACACATCAAACGAATCATCCAACATGATCAGGTCAGAGATGCAGGAATTATTTAACACATGAAAATATGTCAGTGTAATTCACTATATGAGTAAACTGAAAGAAAAAAATGATTATCTCAATAGATGCTGAAAAAGCCTTTTGACAAAATCCAACACACCTTCATGATAAAGGTCTTGGAGAGATCACAGAATATACAGGAAATACAAAGAATATACCTAAACATAATAAAGCAATGTACAGCAAGCCAAAAGTTAATATCAAACTAAATGGAGAGAAACTCAAATTGATTCCACAAAAATCATGAAAAAGATAAGGCTCTGCAGTCTCTCCATATCTGTTCAATATAGTACTGAAAGTTCTACCTAGAGCAATAAGACAACAACAAAAAGATCAAAGGGATACAATTTGGAAGGGGAGAAACCAAAGTTTCACTATTGCAGATGATATGAGAATATACATGTGACCCCAAAAATCCTGCTGTGGAACTTTTATAGCTGATAAACAGATTCAGAAATGCAGCAGCATGCAAGATCAACTAAAAAAAGCAGTAGCCTTCCTATATACAAATGATATGTGGGCTGAGAGAGAAATTAGAGAAACCATTACAATATCCACAAATAACAGAATATACAGTGGTGTAACTCTAACCAAGCAAGTGAAAGACCTATATGACAAGAAATGAAAAATCAGGAACAGAATGGGGGAAACAACAGAGACAACTGACCCTAGCTAGTAGGAGCTCACAGACAATGGACTGAGAGCTGGGAACCTCCACAGAACTGAACTAGACTCTCTGAATGTGGGTGACAGTTATGTGGCTTGATGTGTGTGGAGGGAACCCTGGCAGTGGCACCAGGACCTATCCCAGGTTCATGAAGTGGCTTTTTGGAGCTCATTTCCTATGGTAGGATACTGTGTTCAGCCTTGATATTGGAGGGAATGTCTTGGTCCTGCCTCACTTTGTTATGCCAGACCTTGTTGACTACCCAAGAAGGAGTGGATGGGGGTTGGGATGGAGAACTGGGGCTTGTATGTATAATGAAAAGTAATTTTAATTAAAAAAAGAAAAATAGATAAGTAAATTTCCCTTTGTGACTTTACTTAACCTTAATTACATCCTGAAGATACTATCTTCATCTTCAGATACACTGGGGCTTTAACATAGCTTCAAGTGATGGATTTGGGGAGGATATAATTCAACTCCTAGTAACTATTATAGATTACAAAATGAGACTCTAAACTTGTTTTCTTTAATATCATGTGATATATATCACAACAGATTAACTCTTACATGCACTAATCTATTGTTTGAAGTTTAGAATAAAGGTTCAATGGAAAGAAGGGAGTGTGGAAAATAATTTGGACATTTTATTTCATCCATATTCCCATTTAATCCAGAATGGCCGAGAATGTATCTGGGAAAAAAAGGCTTTCCACAAAATGTCTGTCTAGTGTTTTTTCTCTAATATAACCGAGGTAAAGGGGACAACTTCAATGATTTTGTCTACATAAAATTACATACATCCTAATGTAGTATAAATAATAAGACTAGACAGAAGATGTGAGATAAAAATAAGATAGGGCTTGGATATAAATAAACTAATTTGAAAGTATTTTTAAAAAGTTTGATCAACATAGGTAGCTCATTGGAAACTTTGTTCATTTAGTTTTGTCCTGTCATCTTGCTATTTAAAAAAAGAGTATCCTTATTTTATTGTTCTTAGTGCTGAAATCACAGTGTCTGGTCACTAGAGCTATATAATTTTTCCTTATTATGTTCCCATGAAATGCCTTAAATTAATTTATTATTGCTTTTTCTATTTTCTGATACAAACATTTTACACATAAAATAAAAGTATGATATATTATTTCATATAAATCAGGTAAACTTTATTTGAATGTATAAAATGCTAGTATAAAAATGGTTGATTTATAGCCAGGACAGGATATTCCAAAAGAATATAGATCAAAAAATATAAAAATTTTGGATTCATAATTTTAGATAAAGCTAAGAGGACTTACATAGTCTGTCTGAATACAAACTTTTCTGAAAAGATATTAAATTAACCATTATTATTCATTCATATATTCCTACAATTTGAGTAAAAGGTCTTACTTTAAGAAAAACTTTACAGAACCAAGCATAGAAAAAGAAAACATGAAATCTTTGAACTATATGAAGAAAGCTGCTATGAGACTATGTCAACAAATGATGAAAAGTTCACAGATAATTATTTTATAAATAGGCATGTATTTAAGGCTTAAAACAGAATCAAACTTTGACAATATAGTATAATTTAAAGATTTGTGATATGTTTATCTTTTCTTCTTGTATATGTTGATTTATTTGCAAGGGAAGCATATAATTGCATAATAACACTGAAAATATTTTCCCTGATGTTATATAATATCCCATAATCCTCCCATGGGATTATGTTCATTATCATAATTCCAGGTATAATGTGTGTCATAAATAACTTCCCAATAAATCATATCATTTACTGCTTAGTTCTTGATTCCTGTTGTACTTCAACTGATCATAGATTGCCTTCTATGTTCCAAGCAAGCCTTCAAAGCAGGTCTGACAAATGTTGCGGTAAAGATTGTTTTAATTTAGAACAAATTTAATTAAAACTCTCAGTAGAGGAGCCCCACAGGCCTATCTTGAATCTAACTAATGTGCAATGCAATTATTATAATACCATGGGAATCAGAATCAAATGAATGGACAAATTTGTCTATCAACAATTACCTCACACAATATAACATGTGTCTACCTGATGAAATTAAGAATATTACAAAAGAGTAGTTATTGCCTAATTTAAGAACTCTTGAAAAGAATAGAGAGAAAGTAGGAGATGACTTTTTAAATTACATTCTTAGGGGAATAGATTCCATAATTTATTTTCAAACTAGTAATAAACCCATATGAAAAAATGTGGGCAGAATGCTAATAAGAAGCAATACTACAATAGAAAAATATTTGATGTAGTAGAGAGAAGTCCATACAGGGCTTACTTCTCTGATTCTTAGTGGAAGAAATGGTGCAATTTACCAGTTATTCATAGGATAAAATTTCAGTTACTTAAAAATGATGTTAAGAGAAGGAAGAATTTAAACTCTAATTCCACATCAAGTACTTTCTCATGCAAATTTGACAGTTCAGTTTCAGTTCTATTAAATGAAGAAATGAATATTAAATAATCAACCATTTTGGACTAGTACAATCTTGTGTAATTGCTTCTTATATATGGCTACATATTTTTTACACCGGCCGTAGTGAAACATAATGCCTTTTTTTGCTAAAATAAATATCAAAAGATATTATCACCTAGATTATCTCAATTAATTTACATATATTTATTTATTCAAACCAGGATATAGTGTATAAGTGTGTTCTTGTCTTTCTCTCCTTCTGCCAACATTTTCCTTCTTCTCACATATGTTTGCTTCTTTGAAGCAAAGCATTTGTATAACATGCTTTCAGTATTTCTGCAAAATCGGAAGTAGCATTTCCAGTCTACCTTTTGTAGTTATTTGACCTTGCTGCTTTTCAGAACATAAAAGTCTTATTCTCTGTAGAGCTGCTGGCAGCATGAGAAACTATCAGTCAATTTTACAGATGCTACAAACATTTCAATTCACTACAAAGTTAAAAGTATCATAGTAAATCTCACATTATGGGTTCTATTTTGAAATAATTGACTTAAGACCAAGCATTATTTAGGTGTTGCTCTTGCAAGCAGTTGGACTCATGGGTGAAAATAAGCCAAGATATCAATCTGGGACCTTAGTGACATCATAAGTGTCCCAGCCTGAATTTTCAGGATATGGCTTAGAAAGTGTAAAATTCAGTAACAGAGCAGAAATGTAGTTTAGGGAAAACAGTGATAAAATCAGAAGGAACACAATCTTCATATCCATCATGTGCAGTTCTTGTTTCTAACAGAAATATGCTTAAAATATTAGATATATATTTAAAGTTTCACATTTTTTGTAAGTGAATATATTTTTACTTCTTTAAAAAAACTTAAGACTGGCAGTGGTGGCATGCACCTTCAATCCCAGCATTCAAGAGGCAGAGGCAGGCGGATCTCTGTGAGTTTGAGGCCAGCCTGGTCTACAAGAGCTAGTTCCAGGACAGCCAGGGCTACACAGAGAAACTCTGTATTGAATATAACTAAAAAACACGGTTTATAAAATATTCCACTGTTTTTGAAAAATTGAAAAGTAGTGTAAAATATTATCAACTATTTTGTCTATAAATAGCCTTCATATACAATGATACCTTTATTAATAATTTTCTTCATTTTAAAAGAAAATTTCATATTCTAACATATAATGTCTTTTATCCAAGTAATAAGTAAGTTTGAGAGAGAACATTTTGATAAATATGTAACACAAAATATATGAAATAGGGCGACAGGATTTAAGGACAACCAGCTGTTTGTCTGTGAAGACCCACAATGGTATCATGCATTTGGACAAATGCATAGATGTACTAAGATTCAAATGTATGCATAGACATTAAAAATATTTTATGCTCACATATTTTTGCATCTATCAGACTATAATACTATACTATTTATCTTTTTTCTGACATTTCCCTCTACTGTTTGAATAGTCTATTAATTTTTCAACTTTTCAATTTTTTTCTACTCAAAACAATCTCCCTTATGACTTCAAATACTTTTTCCAATATCTAGTATACTTTCTTCAATGCAAACTGCACATAGTTTGAAGAAGTTACATCTAGCTTACTATGAAAGACTGAAATCTATACATTTTGTGCTGTATTATATTTGTGGGAAGAAGAGTATAGTACCTATGTTATATCAGTATATTTCAATGTTGTATTAGTATGTATTTTGTATCAGCTACCCCCCCCCAAAAATCAAGATTATATTGTTTTATCTCTTTGGTACTTGTCAGGTGAGGAATATGTGCTAGAAAAGGTTAATGGATTAATAAACAGGAAATTGACTGTTATTTTTATCTACTGATTAAAATTAAAGTCTGTTTAACAAAACACACCTTAGTAAAGAAATTCATTTTTAAAAGTCCATATATACATCAAAAGAGTACATAGTACATGGCATTCAATCTATTCTAAATGTTTTTACATAATTAGGGTTATTAATATAGTACAATAAGTATAAAATATTAGTGAATGAGCACATTGTTGTATGGTCAGTGATATTAAATAACTGTAATTTAGTAATAATAATGAAAATTTTAGGAAGAGAAACTTTCTTAAATACATATTATTTATATGCATACTGTATACCTGTCAGTATTTCTTAGGTATTTTGGAGTTGCCATTAACTAAATAACAAATTTACCAGAGTCTAATTTAAAATTAGATCATAATACTTACAATCTACAGTGAAGAGAAAGATTGCAGTCTACAGCTGTAAGGTAAGACACATAAACTTGACACTGTTTCCAAAGGTTGTGAGTGATAGTTCATAATCAGGTTTGTAAACAGGAAGTAGCTTTAAAATCTTATGAAGAAAATCAACACACTTAGTTTCCAAAATACTCCTAATTTGCATACTTCACCAAGTCAATAGACAAAGGTTGTCATTTTTGTGACAACCAAGGTGACTTGGTCAAGTATGTAATTATATGAATGTGTTTTCTCACTAAGTCATCTACCATATGTTTAAAATGTTTACAAAACACAGAAAAATCAGTCCTTTGGTATATATGGTTTTCTCTGCATATTCAAAAGGAAAGAAAGCACAAATATACACATAGTAACATGACTATGTGACAATTAAAAGGCTTCTTGATCACTATTCAGAATATAAGAATTGTTTTAAGCAATTGTTTTATTTGTTAAAATAAACCCTCAACTGCTGTCACTGTCAAGATCTATTTCAATAATCTGTTTAAATGACCTTTCATTATTCTTATCCATATTTTGAAAAATAATGAATATTATATATGTATGTATAATATGTATATGAATATTATATATATATATATACTGTGTGTTGGCCTTTCTTTTCTTCATGCCAGTGATGTTCCTTCTTATTCTATATTAAAAAAATAAATAAGTGGAAATTTTTTTTCCATATAGGAACTTTGTATTTTTCATTGCAGTGCACACGAAGGCTCTTGTTAATGAAAATAGATTTTTGTGTGTTTTACAGAGGAGAGTTATGGACTCCCTGACATGTAGTAAGTCATGTCTGAGTATAAACTTAGACAAGGCAATTTGTATCTAGATATATGCATATAATTACATGGAAATGCTAATGGGTACACTGATGCTTGAAATGCTAGCAGACTGGCTTCATTTAAACTGAAGGTGATTCATGAACAACAACCTGTATCATTGTCTCTTCCACATTGTAAACCAAAAAGTTCCTTAAATGCATTGATGAAAGAGAAGAAAGCCTATGGATTAATTATATTCACTGCCACAGATACAAGAAATCCACAGATTAATTGTGTTTGTGATTTCTACAAGCAAAAGATTTAAAAAGAATAAGAATACATAATATCTGTTTGTTATGACATCTATGCTACTGTGCTATCTTTGTTTTGACAATCAAGAATATATCATGGTTGTAATGCTCATTATCCCACTTAGCAGCACATACTCAATGGTAACCAACTGCATATGGTTTTAGGCATTACACAAGGCAATAAGACATTATATTCTAAGACAATGCCTATGTGTGATATCACTTATTAAAGTATGCTTTCATAACATCCAGCAGTAAAGGCTAATGATTCTTCTTTTAAATGAAAGCCCATGAGAGGATTCTGTGTCTGTCTCCCATGCTGCAGAAAATTCTGGTATGCTATATATTTAAATCATGTTTTACCTGCATTATTTCATTAGACATGAATACAGATTTCAGTTTTTATATTTTTAAACTTTCTATCATCCACCTCTGCCCATCAGATTATTTTCTATATAGAATTTTTAATTAAAGTATGAATGAATGAAAATATCATGTAAAAATGCTTTAATATATCATTGAACTTATCATATTTGTTAATTAGTATTCAAAGTAACTTCAAATATGAACTATAAAGATTGTATGACTTTTCTCCTATGTTGCAAAATACCTACAGTATAAGTTTTTCTTTTTTAAAGGTTTTAACTTTCGATTCTTTTTTATTTCTCATCATGTATTCTGATCCCACTTATATCCCCATTCCCTTGTTTTCGCCTTCTGCCCCCACCAAAATAAAACTAAATTTAAAGGTAAAACCAAACATCAAATATTACAAGCAAAACAAAAAAAGGAGAAGAATCTCATCATGGAAGCTGTAGTGTTGCCTGTTCAGTTACACGTTTTGCCCTAAAGTCCATGCATCTTTACTTGCAAGTAACTGTTCATTGCCATGAGTCATTGGAGAAATGGTTTTGGCTGAAGGCCTCTGACTTCTGCTATAGCATTGATACTGGAAGCTCTTGCTGTGGCTCATTTTGGATATCCTGTTGTCCTGCGTCTTAGAAATCCTTTGGTTTTAGATCTGTAGGTTCATCCCTTTCACAAGCTCCTATAGTTCATAGATGAGGTAGATGTTGGGATATGCCAACTTACAGTGACGGTTCTGGGGCCTGGGTGTCACCTGGATTGGTCAGTCTGTCACCTGTACATCATCATCTCTACCCAGGTAAGCTTTCCAGCACTGCCTTGGCTAACTTAACCAATGTAGCCTACATCAAGGAACAGTTCCATTTCTTCTGTTCTCAAATCCTCATTTCCACTCACCCACACTCATACTGCCAAGGCCAGCTCTACTGTTTTGCCCAGGGAAGGTACAGGGCCCTCTCTCTTGATTGCTGTAAGGAGCATTGGAGGAGGTGATGTGGCATGCTGTTCTGTATGCTGCAAAAATGTTTTATTGCCATTGGTTAATAAAGAAGCTGATTTGGCTAATAGGTAGGTAGAATAGAGCCTTGTGTGAAATACAAGAAAAGATGCAGGGAAAGAGAAGAGAGAGATGACAGCAGCCTCTGGGAAAGCAAGCCATAAACCTCATAGTAAAATATAGAATAATAGAAATGGCTTATTTTAAGTGGTTCGAGCTAGTTAATAATAAGCCTGAGCTAGTAGGTCAAATAGTTTATAATTAATACTAAGCCTCAGAGAGGTTATTGGGTAACTGATGGGCAGGAAAGAAACCTCCAGTTACAAGGTAGTGTCAGCTCTCTTGTTCTCAAACACTCAGGTCTGGCTCACCTGCAACCCTGGCCAACATGGTCAGCTCTAGTGTGCTTCCCAGGCAGTGTGCGAGGATCACTTTCTTGTGTGCTGCAGCCGGTGAGGGCCAGGAATAGTTCTATCACTCTTATGATCCTGGGTCAGCTCTCTCATCTGCTGCAGGTACTGAGGGATACATGGTATTGAAGGCATGTTTCCTTCACCTCTGCCACCACATGGCAGATGAGGGGATCAGAGTTTACTCTGCTACTCTCATGCTCTGAGAGCTGGCTCAGTTGCATCCCCACAACAGGGTCAGATTTATTGTTCTGCCCAGACAGGGTGCAGAGCCCAATCTCTCATGTGCTGCTGCTGGTGAAGCTCAGGGCTAGCTTTCCCAATCTTGTGATCCTGAGTAAAAAGGGAAAAGTATATTTCCCTCATCCATGTCATCCCATGGCAGACCCTGAGGGAGCAAGGTCAGCTCTCCTGCTTTCATGGTTTTAGAGTTCCCTCACCTGCACCCCATAACAGGGACAGCTCTAGTGTTCTGCCCAGGTGAGGTTTATACCTGTGATGAAGGATGGGGCCATCTTTCCCAATTGTAGGGGCCAGTTCTCCCATTAAGGACACGTCTAGTTCTACTGCTGCAATATCAACAAGGGGCTGAGCCAGCTGTCTAGGGCCAGTGAAGGGCAGGGCTAGCTCAGTGCAACATGGTTCCAGTGACCCCCTGTATTAACACAGGGCATGGATATTATAACGGACCCCAGCTGTAGTGGGACCATGGACCCAGGCATGGCCCTCGGAAGCTTGGCACCCTGGCCTTGGTGGCAGCATGGCCCTCAAACAACAATATGTTCTCAGGTGACCAACCAGATGCTGTGCAACTACAGAGCTCTTGGTGGTAACAGGAACTATGGACATGAACTCAGACCCTGGCCACTGTAGGGCCACAACCACAGACATTACCCTAGACAGTGATCTGGGCCTGGACATCTCCATTGTATTTGAATAATCCATTCTATAGCTGAATTTACAAAACTCTTCATCTCTGCCACTCCATGTGATTTATGTCATTAAAATTCTGTTCTCATGTTCTAGACCTCTAGCTATGCTTAACACACCCCATGTGTATCTTCTCAATGTCTATCTAGCATATACTATATTTTTGAGAATGAGAAAAAGGTGTCTAGCTTAGTTTACAGGTACAATTCTTTGAAGTTAATCATATTACCAACTGATGAGGAACTTACTTAATAATTATCAGCCTGCATAACACCTTTTCTAGTTTTCTTAATTATCTTTAAGTTTCTTTTTGCCCTGAAAATGTTGGTAGAAGTCATAACACCTGGTATCACTTAAGTTCTGGAATTTCCAACACTTCGTATGTATGGTTTTGACTGCTTCTTTCTCTCTCTGTGGATTATGCCTTCATCATTTTTCATCATATTTTCTAGTTTCATGTTTTATTTCTCTCCATTCATTTTCTCACTCCAAGAATGGTGATTAAAGACACTGGTTTTCTTACAAAATATAGTGCATTTATATTCTGAATGTATTAGGGTCATAGATGCTCATGACTGATGCTACATCTTGATGGATTGTTCCTGTTATGAGTATAAAGTGTCCTTTTCCATCTCTTCTGATTTATTTTAGTTTTAAATCTATTTTGTTAGAAACTGAGATAACTACACCTGCTTGTATCTTAGGTCCACTTGATTAGAATTTTTTTACCCAAGACCTGTAGTAATATGGGTGGCGGCAGGGTTGCGTCCCCAAACACTCCAGCCGCCTGTCTGGCTCGGCTAGCTTATGCCCCGAAATAATTACACAGACACTGTATTCATTTAAACACTGCTCTGGCCCATTTCTAATCATCTGTGTAGCGCCCCTAGGTGTGCTTACCGGGAAGATTCTAGCCTAAGTCCATCCTGGGTCGGAGCTGGGGCATGGTGTGCGTCTTCCCTGGAGCAGGTAGCATGGCGTCTTTCCTGCGTCTGCTCTGGACTGGAGAGCTGTGGAGTCTGAGCTCACTTCCTCTTCCTCCCGGCATTCTGTTCTGTTTACTCCACCCACCTAAGGGTGGGCCTATCCAATGGGCCTAGCAGTTTCTTTATTGCTTAGCCAATGAAATCAACAGATTGATATATGACACTCCCACATCACTTCCCCTTTTTCTGTTTAAACAAAAAAAGGAAGGCTTTAACCTTAACATAGCAAAATTACATATAACAAAACAGTTATCAAGTAAAAGTTACATCAGAAACATTTATACACATAACAAAATTGACCGTAAATCTCTATCAATAAAGCAAAATCTATACTAATGCAAATTATTCCTGTCTATATCATATCCCCCTTTAAATGTAAAAGAACATTTATAAACTGTATTTGGGAACATGGGCGCAGTTTTTTCTCTCCAAACTGCTTCCTGCTGAATGGGGGCGTCATTAATTAGGTCTTTCATGGTATAACCTGTGTGCTAGTTTCATCTCAGTTGGCAGTTGAGCAAAGCAATTTTCTGAAGATGTTCACAGCAACCCTTCAGGAGGACGTGGTCCATCATACCAAATCGGGATAAATGCAATCCACAAGGTCTGATCCTCTGTGAAAACAAAAGCAGAATCTCTTTTCCAAAGTATCATATCCTTAGATCCAAATTTTGAAATCATACCCTCATGATATCCGTTCTGGTTCCACTGGGCAGCCCATATAATGAAATGTCTCTCTGTACTTAGCTCCTTCACAGTCAAAAATTTTAAAGAAAACACAATGTACATAATCCAGACTCTTTGTGAATTTTTCATTTTTACGCGGCTTATTTTTCTTTATTTCTTTTAATCTCTTAACTATCTGTACTCTGTCTCTTTAAAGACTTTACCTTTTTTTTTAAACCATTAACTTTATTTTCTATATTCTTTTTCTTCTCTCTCCCAAGCCTACGTACATTCATCCAACAGTGTGACTCGTTTAGTAGTCTGAATCTGTCCTATTGTGAATCTGTAATTTTTTACTATCCAGGAGCACTTTTGATTTGCGCCTTTAAATCACTAGGCGCTTAAGAATCTAAGCTGTGACATTCCTAAGTTAACTTTTTGCTTTTTGAGCATATATCTTTGACCTGTAATAACCCTGTAGACCAGGCTGTCTTTGAACTCTCAGAGATCCGCCTGTCTCTGCCTCCCAGGCATTGGGATTAAAGGTGTTTGCTACTACACCTTGAACTCACAGAGATCTGTTCGTCTCTGCCTTCTAGGCACTGGGATTAAAGGCGTGTGCTACCACACCTTGAAGTCACAGAGGTCTATCTCCCTCTGCCTCCCAAGTGTTGGGATTAAAGGTGTGTACTACGACACAAAACAACTCTCTTCCTTTTTTTGTTTTTTGCTTTAAGAACTTCAACTTTTAGTCTGCATATATTTTTAACACACTTTAAACCATTCAGAAATTTTCTCTGTCTTTGAATCTCTCTTTACTGTATATCTCTCTTTTTCTGACCACATGAGCCTTTAAATTAGCAAGCAATATCAGTAGGACTAAAGGCGTGGCTTTGCCAGCTAGATCCAGTCCATTCCTTAGCTTTTCAGCCTCTTGGCTGAGGTACTGGCTGCAAGGTCCCTGCCAGCCAGCGAGCTACAACAGACAACACTCAAGTCCTCTCTCTGTAGCCGGCCCTCCTGCCTCAAACAGTCAGAGTTTGCCCTTGCAGGACAGCTCAGGAAGCCGGCATTTTTAAACGCGCAGCTTTTTTCCTGCTACGGCTGAAAACCGAAAAGCATGTGTTCAGCTTTTCGTCAACACCATTTAAGTGTTTCGTGGCAGGACCTCTTAATGAGCTGCAGGTTTTGCAGCTGAAGCTGAGTCAGGAAGCCTCTCTTAGATGAGAGCGCTTGCTTGCCTCTAGCAAGCAGAGTAGACCCAAGAAATCACTACTATCAATAAAATATGCTTTACTCTTTCCCAAGCTTTTTCAGGCTTTCTGTGGATTCAGTTGGCCCCTCGTCTGGGCGTCATTTGTAGTAATATGGGCGGCGGCAGGGTTGCGTCCCCAAACACCCCAGCCGCCTGTCTGGCTCGGCTAGCTTATGCCCCGAAATAATTACACAGACACTGTATTCATTTAAACACTGCTCTGGCCCATTTCTAATCATCTGTGTAGCGCCCCTAGGTGCGCTTACCGGGAAGATTCTAGCCTAAGTCCATCCTGGGTCGGAGCTGGGGCATGGTGTGCGTCTTCCCTGGAGCAGGTAGCATGGCGTCTCTCCTGCATCTGCTCCGGACTGGAGAGCTGTGGAGTCTGAGCTCACTTCCTCTTCCTCCCGGCATTCTGTTCTGTTTACTCCACCCACCTAAGGGTGGGCCTATCCAATGGGCCTAGCAGTTTCTTTATTGCTTAGCCAATGAAATCAACAGATTGATATATGACACTCCCACATCAAAGACCTCTGAGGCAATGTCTGTCTTTGAGGTTGAGTTGTGTTTCTTTTATAGAACAGAAGGCTGGATTCTGTTATTGTATCCATTCTCTTAGCCTCTGTCTTTTTATAGGTGCATTGAGTCCATCGATATTAAGACAATGTGATATTAATGACAAGTGGTTGTTAATTAAAATATGGAATGCTTCACGAATCTGTGTGTCATCCTTGTACAGGGCCCTTGCTAATCTTCTCTGTATGGTTCCAATTTTACTATATGTGCTGCTGAAGTGAGAAGAGAATTTTTTGGATTAAGTAGTCATTTGATATGTAGGAAACAAATCATTTCATCCAAGAAAATATCAATAAAAATACAATCATAAACATAATAGTGAGATACTTTGGACACACAAAAAAATAAAATGTGTGAATTATGTTTTAAAAAAAGTATAGCTCCCATCAATAAGGTAAGATATATATATATGTATATATATATATATATATATATATATATATATATAGTAGAATCATAAAAGAAAGTTTTCCAAATATAAAGAAAGTGCTGCTCATCAAAGGATGATAGGCACATAATACATAATACACAAACTCAGACAATAAACAATCATGTCAATTATATAAGAGAAGCCAAATGTACAGAATAAAAAAAATGGTACCAAAAGCTGTAAAATAAAAGGAATAAATCACATACAAAGACTTATCTATTATACTGCTGATTTTTCAATGGAAAAAAGCTAGAAGATTTGGGAAACAAATTCTTCTAGTACTGAAATTCTATAGTTGCCTATCAAAACTACTTTAGTCAAAAAAATTATCTTTCAAAATTGAAGGAAACATGAAATATTTTCCATGATCAAAACAGGCTAAAGGAATTTATGACAAGTAACTGAACACTAGAGGATACTGGAAAGAACACTGTTGGCTGAAGAGAAAGATAAATGCACTAAAAACTGTACAGAGAAATAGTATATGATATTAAAACACTTGACAAGCATCTGGACAGTAGTGGCACATGCCTTTAATCCCAGCACTCAGGAGGTGGAGGCAGGTGGATCGAGGCCAGCCTTATCTACAAGAGCTAGTTCCAGGACAGACTTTAAAGCAAGAAACATTGTCTCAAAAAAACCAAAACAAAACAAAACCCATACACTTGAGAGGCAAAGGAGTTACTAATGCATCATTAGTGTAAAATAAACAAAATGACAGGAATTAAGTCCTATTTTTCTATTATACAGTGCCTGTTAATGGTCTTAATTCCCAATCAGAAAGAACAAAGTAGCAGACCAGAAGTGCAAATAGAATATTTTCTTCTTTAATTTCACTATCCTCCAAAAAATTATACTACACTCTCATTGATAAACCCTTTTTTTATAAAGCATCGATAGACAGATGTATTCAAAACCAGAAACTAAGAAACAAGCATACACCACTATTTTTTTTTTTTGGATCTTTTTTGAGACAGGGTTTCTCCGTAGCTTTTTGGTTCCTGTCCTAAACTAGCTCTTGTAGACCAGGCTGGCCTCGAACTCACAGATATCCGCCTGCCTCTGCCTCCCGAGTGCTGGGATTAAAGGCGTGCACCACCATCGCCCGGCACACCACTATTTCAATATTTGAAAACTTCAAATTAACATAAGCCAGAGAGACAAAGAAGGGCAAATAATACTCATTAGTAGACTAATACATGTAGACCAATATATTGCAATTCTAAATGTGTATGACCTCATGAGCTGAAAACATATACCTCCAATTTCATAATGCAAACACTGCTAGATATAAATAATTAGTTATCTCTAACTCCGTAAAAGAAGATTACTTCACGAACCTACTTTCATCAAGAGAAATATCATCTAAAATATACAGAAATGGTGGAGACAAAAGACACCATAGATCAAATGAATTTAACAGTTGCTTATAGAGTATTCCACCCAAATACTTCAGAATACAAAATTCTTCTCAGCAGTACATGAGATTTATTCAGAAATAAATCACATATTAGGACACAAAACAAATCTTTCTTATTTTGAAAAAAATAGAGTAACTTTGTTTGCTAAATGACCACAGTGAAATAATGTTAAATACATCATAAGAAATTACAGAAATATACATATTTAACAATGCACTATTAAATGAAGGGGTCATTGAAGAACTCAATGAGAAAATTAAAAATTTCTTGGAAGTGGATGAAAATGAAAACAACGTATTTAAAATCATAGATCATATATATATATGTCAATGATATGTTTTAAAGTCCTGGATAAGCAAGAACAAATAAATCCAAAAGAAGGAGACAAAAAGAAATAATTACATCAGGACAGATATGCACCACATAGCAACAAAATATTTTTTTCAATAAAATTAAGTGTTGATTCTTTGGAAAAATAAAAATTATTAACATACTTTAGCCAATTTAAGCAAAATCAAAAGAGAAGACAGACCTTAAAGAAATTCAGAAAGTCATAAGGACATACTTTATTTGCATTCTACCAAATCAGATATTCTAAAGGAAATGTATCAAATCCTGGGTACATATGAACTACTAAAATTAAACCAAAGTGCCCTAAAAATTTATCTAATACTCAAAAAAACCAATATAATTTTGGCAATAATTAAAATTTTCAGAACTAAAACATGCCCAGAACTATATGGTCTCACTGAAGAATTCTTTCTGTCCTTTAAAGTAGAACTAAAACCAATGCTTCTATATTTGTGTTATAAAACAAAATATAAAGAAACCCTTCCAAAGTATTTTATGGACCCAGAAATACAGTAATAACAGTACCATATATAGATAAAAAATTATAAAAATATCAATAACCATAATTTATCACATGAATGACCTCAAGAATAAAAGTCACAAACTATCTCAATATAATGACAAAAAGCCATTGACAAAATTCAACATGCCTTCTTGATGAATGCCATGGAGATACTATGGATGGAATGAGTGTATCTTGGCATAATAGAGGCTGATGCATCTGATAAATACAGAGACAGCAACTGTGAGATAGAAAAAAACCTATAAACTTTGATTGTATAATATAGAAAGTCAGGTCAGAATTAGTGGGAAACTTCTTTTATACTGGTTGTTTTTCATGTTTCTAGGTGACATGTAGGATGCTGAAAGAGAAATAAATATTAACAATAGTCTTACCTTGCTGAGATACAACATCAACAACAACAAAAAAAAACACTAAACAAGATGAAGCTACTAGTACAATAGTGGTATGGCGTTGGGTGAATTAAAAATTCCACACAGTGATTTGATTTGAGATGCGCTCCATAGGAGAAGTTCACTTTCTTTATTCTAAACTTTAACACAACTCCATGGTTAGGGAGGTCTTAGGGCTACATAAAGGGATCTACTAATCTCTTGCTAAGTGGATATAATGGCAAACTGTCTTCTAAACATCCTTGCCCCCCCTATTTTGCCCTTTTATTGAAAGTAGATTCCTTTCTCACACAATATATTCTAATTAGTTTACTCTCCTTCTACTTCTCTAAGTTCCTCCACATTTACTCTCCCCTCCAGATCTAAAGTTTAACTCTCACTAGAAATGAACAGGCTTCTAAAAGTTAACAGCCAAACATGACATGATAAAATATAAGAAGATGAAGCAAAAACTATAATATTGAAGTTGGGCATGGCAACCGAATTAGAGGAAAATAGTACCAAGAGCAGGCACAAGAATCAGAGACCCACTTGTGCTCACACTCAGAAGTCAAATAAAAATACTAAGCTAACAGCTGTAATATGTAAATAGAGAACCTGGTGAAGATCCATAGAAGCCTGGGGCTTGCTGCTTCAGTCTCTCTGAGCACGTATGAGGTATGCTCAGTTGATTTAGAGGGCCTTGTCCTTCTGGTGTCCTCCATCCTCTCTGGTTTTTACAATCTTTTTACTCTCCCTCAAAAATTCCTTCAGCTTTGATGGGAGAAACCTCATGAAGATCTCCCATTTAGATGCTCTCTTCCCATAATTTCTTTCTGTGGATCTCTACATCTGTTCCCACCTACTGACAGAGAAAGAAACTCAGATGATCATTGTGTATAGCAGAATACCATTAGGAAGTCATTTGATTGATACTTTTTTTTTTTAAATTTTAGACAAATAGTGACTGGTTTACTCCAGGATTCTGGACTATCTAATTTCTGCTTCTTGGTTACCTAAGTAGTGTCATGGGTTTCTTCTGGTGGAGTGGAGTGTGTCCTTAGTCAAATCAGACATTAGGTGGCTACTCCCATGAGTTCTGTGCCACCATTGTCTAGTATATTTCACAGGCAAACAAATTGCAGGACAAAGTCAGAGGTTTTGTGGCTGGATTGGTGACCACATTTCTCCATAAGTAGTCTACAGAGTACCTTGCACACCAAAGAAACAAGAATCTGAGTGAAGGTATCATATAGGCACCAGTTTGACTTCTCCATATTTAATAAGTTGTTAGGAGTTTATTGGGCCCCCCCACTGTCAGTTTGGGGAGAGCAAACTTTTGTCTTAACAACAGCCTGGACTGTTTGTGAATTTCCACAGACCACGTCCTCCTATTTTCCCTCCCCCAAATTGGTAGTTTTATCCCAGCCCCTACCCCCAGGAGGCACTCTCTGCTACTCCTAGGATTGTTCCTCCTAGGCAAGAAGTAAGTTGGTAGTGAACCCATACCTCATACCTCTCCTACTGTTCCTGAGATATAATTTCCCCCAGCCTCATTCTCCGCTCTGCAGCAGAAAACTTGCTCTGGTCTTCTGTTTCTCTTTGATCTCAAACCCAATACATCGCAGAGACCTACTCCAATGTTCCTTCTCCCAACTTATCTCAGAATCTCTGCCACCAAAATCACCAGTCATTTCTTGTTAACACACCATCTGAGCAAGCCAGGAAAACAGCCAACACACAGCTGTCACACTATCTGAAAATCCAGAGAGGAAATAGAAAACTAGGAACAAAATACCTGCCCAACAGATCCAGAAATCAGCACCTAGACTAATCTCAGATACCTAGATACCAGAGTAAAATCACAACCAACAACAGTTTTGGCAATATGTAAATGTCTATATTGTATTCCTATATTAATGTTGCTCTAAGTCTTATACAATTTTTGTCATGAATATTGTTTAATAAAAAGACTTAAAGTTAATCAAATACCGATAATAAGTGACTAATGAATAGTTTCTTCTCTAATATATTCCTTATATTGTCTTTTAGAAACATATTTATTTATTCAATCTTCAATTCAGTTTCATACAGTGTATGAAACTCCCACACCCATTCTCCATTGTCACTACTTAAAACACTCCGGTTCATTTTATGATTTCTTTATCAGAATATTTTTTTTATTTTTTTTTATTTTTTTAATTTATTTATTTATTAAAGATTTCTGTCTCTTCCCCGCCACCGCCTCCCATTTCCCTCCCCCTCCCCCAATTAAGTCTCACCCCAGCTCGAAAAGCAATCAGGGTTCCCTGGCCTGTGGGAAGTCCAAGGAACCCCCACCTCCATCCAGGTCTAGTAAGTTGATACCCAAGAGAGGCCTTATCATACAACAAAAGTATATGCTCTACAATGTTCATAGCAGCATTGTTTGTGATAGCCAGAACCTGGAAACAACCTAGATGCCCTTCAATGGAAGAATGGATGAAGAAAGTATGGAATTTATACATGTTAGAGTACTACTCAGCAATAAAAAACAAGGACTTCATAAATTTTGCATACAAATGGATGGAAATAGAAAACACTATCCTGAGTGAGGTAAGCCAGACCCAAAAAGAGGAACATGGGATGTACTCACTCATATTTGGTTTCTAGCCATAAACCAAGGACATTGAGCTTATAATTAGTGATCCTAGAGAAGCTAAATAAGGAGAACCCAAAGAAAAACATATAGGCATCCTCCTGAATATTAACCTTCAGCAAGCGATGAAAGGAGACAGAGACAGAGACCCAAATTGGAGCACAGGACTGAAATCTCAAGGTCCAAATCAAGAGCAGAAAGAGAGAGAGCACGAGCATGGAACTCAGGACCGCGAGGGGTACACCCACACATTGAGACAATGGGGATGTTCTATTGGGAACTCACCAAGGCCAGCTGGCCTGGGTCTGGAAAAGCCTGGGATAAAACCGGACTCTCTGAACATAGCGGACAATGAGGACTACTGAGAACTCAAGAACAATGGCAATGGGTTTCTGATCCTACTGCACGCACTGGCTTTGTGGGAGCCTAGGCAGTTTGGATGCTCAACTTATCAGAATATTTTGATGAGAAAAAATTTTTAGCCTCTAATTTTTTTGTATATATGTATTTGTTAAAAAAAGAAAACAAATTATCCTTTTTCACCATATATACCAATCCAATTTCCCATGTTTTCTCCTCTCCCCCCACTCCCTCCACATACCCTCCCAGTCCAATCCTCAGAGAGTGCACTGTGGAAAATCCACGGCCTTCCCCACAATATCCATAGCCTTTAATTTTTAAGGTTCTTTGTCCAACTTTCTTCAAATATGATAACTGGGTTTCCAAATAATGAGTTTTTTCACTCCACAAATGAATACTTACAGATCAAAACAATACATGCTTATGTGAACTAGTCACTGGTTTTTTTGTTTGTTTGTTTTGTTTTTTTGGCTTTTCAGGTACTCATATTTGAAGAAAATGTCATGTGATATCCCAATACGGATATGTGGATGAGGAAGAATTAAAATTAAAAACTATCAAAAATCTGTTTATAGATAACCCTTAACTGCCATCATCTATCCTCACAAAATTATAACTTAGGAATTTCAAAAGAAACACTCTCTCTAAACTTCAGAATGGTGGTGCCTCATCACAATCTAGATAATGTGAAATTATAAATGTTCATATAAGAAAATCTTACCTAGTCAAGAAAACTTTCTATAAGATATTTGAAAATGTGACTATAAAATTGAGATTATTAAGCTAAATTATGCAAACCACAAATTAGATTTGAAAGAGATTATGTGTTAATTACTATTTTAATAGTACTTCCGTCATGAAATACATTTTCGCAAAGAGTATTCCTTGACAGTCTCAAGACACTGTTTTCCCACTCTAAAATAGGTGACTGATTCACCATTTAAATTTCTTTCTGGTGCTAAATGACATGCATCAACCATTGGTCCTCACCATTCAGTGAAATAGTAATTCTTAATTTGTGCCCCTAAGTAAAGAGAACAATTGCACCAAGAAGTTTATTTATTTATAGTCAGTCAGTTTTGTTTATGCATGGTGAACAGTCCATTGAAACACTTATAACTGGTACATTATTCAATGACTCGTTTCTTTTCCATTTTCCAGTGACTGTCTATTTATAATGAAATCGCATTAGTAGTTCCATTTAAAAATGAAAACACTTTGAAATTTTAATAATTACTAATATAATGATTTGACTCTTCCAATAATACATCATGTTACATTTCCAAAAAATTTCTTATAAAATTTCATTCAATGGAAATATTTATTATCTGAAACAATGCTTTATGCAGTATATATTCTACATAATTTCCCTTTTACTATAAATGGATTTTCACTCCCATTGTGCAATGTTTCTTTCAGACCTAAGTGTGTCTAATTTTCCCAGAATTAGAAAAGAAATCTTTGAGATGTTTATATTAACTTTAATGTATTACTTTAATTTGTTTCTATGTTTTAAAATTAAAAATATTCTTCAGGCTATTTTGTCCCATTATAAACTTGAATATATGAAAACATTTCACTCATACTGCTCATATTTAAGTGATCATTAGAACGTTTCTACACTGAGAACAGAAAAAAGTATTCCCACCTTTGATGAGCCAAAATGTATTGTCTGTATATTCCCCTTCTTGTCCTTGAAAATAAACAAAGAAAAAGAAATTATGAACTGTGAAGTTTCTAAAACTTATCTTGATGAGGGAATACTTACTGCTTTTCCAGAGGACCAGAGTTTAATTTTCATCTTTCATTTGGGCTGCATGTTATGACATGTAAGTTCAGCTCCTGGAAGTTCTTTGCCCTCTTCTAACCTTTACATGAGCACTTGCTCCCATACAGAAATATGCATTGAAATAAAATAATAATTGAATGGTTTTAAAATAAGAAAAGCATATAAAGAAAGTAGAAATGAAACAAACTTGAGACAATTAGGGGATTTTGGACAGGATATTAGTGAAAGAAGGGGTTGGACCAAAGAGAAAATGAACATAGTGAACATTTGCAGCATTGGACAACCAAATGGTCTGTTCTTCCCTCGGGAAGATAGCCTCTTATCCTCCCAGATTTACTTGGTTACCTGTAGATCTTTGCTACATAGCCTTTTAATGCTAATAGTTATGTAATTTAGTGCCATAGTTCAAATCTTAGTCATCTGCTTTTGTGTCATATGTTACCATTACAGCCCTTTCCATTTTCTGATATCTTTCCAAGTGGTTAGTTAGGTTTTTATAACCTTTTGCTTGTACTTAATAAAAATAAAACAGGCAAAAATGATCAAATATTGTTGTGAGGAGAACAGGCCCCTTGTTCCGTCCTGGCTGGCTAGCTTACACCCGAAATAACCGCACAAAAACTGTATTCATTTAAACACTGCCTGGCCAATTATCTATAGCCTCTTATTGGCTAACTCTAACATATTGCTTTAACCAATTTCTAGTAACTTGTATATTACCACAATGTTGTGGCTTTCCGGGAAAGAGTCTAACCAGTGTCAGTCTCAGGCAGGAGCTTCCTGGCATCTGCCACACTGCCCTTCTTCCTCCCAGCATTCTGTTCTGTCTACTACATCTACCTAAGTTCTGCCATATCAAAAAGCCAAGGCAGTCTCTTTATTCAACCAATGAAAGCAACACATAGACAGAAGAACCTCCTACATCAAAATATGAATGTATCCTTAAGAGTCAGCAATGTACCTGTTTTGTTCCATTAACAAACAGTGAAAAGTACATCCATTTATGTTTCAGAGTCTGGGAGAAGGAAACAGCAATTACAAAATAAATGTGGAATATACATAGGGAAACATTCAAATAATTGGAAAAAATCATTTGAAATTATACAATTTTATATTGACAAGAGAAGTTATCAAAGAACCGTGAAAATTTATGTACTAATGTGCAAATAGAAAAATTAAGGCCGGGAGGTGGTGGCGCACGCCTTTAATCCCAGCACTCGGGAGGCAGAGGCAGGCGGATGTTTGTGAGTTTGAGGCCAGCCTGGTCTAGAAGAGCTAGTTCCAGGACAGGAACCAAAAGCTACGGAGAAACCCTGTCTCAAATATAAAAAAAAAAAAGAAAGAAAACAAAAGAAAAATTAAATATAAATTAATCATTCTGTAAACTAAGTTGTAGTAAAGATTTTATAATCTAAATATTGACAACTTAAACATTTTCAGGTTAAATTATCAAACTGTGAATCTTTAATCTTTGTTAACATCACTCCTCCTACAATCTGTCATATAGAAATGTCTTTAGTTTAAAAAGGTCATATAAATTGTATAGTAAAAGTCAAATCACATATTCAGTTATGTGTGAATGTAACAAGAGGGTGATTGCATGAAAATTAATTCACACATTGTTCCTGATATTAATAGGCCATCTCTATTTTTTTCTGCAAATGCTTTTAGTTTTTCATTAATCATTTTGTGAAATGATTTTCTTCCTAAAGCCAAAAGGTAGATCTTTCTTTCCCCTCTTCTGACAATTTATCATTATCATCTTAGCAGATCAATATTTCTAGAAAATTTCAAGACAAAGTGACATATTTATATGCAATAAAGCATTATAATTGCATTATAAAAATAACAATGATTTTGCTATCAACTGTACCCAGAGTTATACTTTTAATTTTGTTGGACACAATAAATTTAATTTGTTATAAAATAATTATTAGTTTACAAATTCTTCATCCAAGTTTGAATGAATTCTATACAAAAATATAGTCCTTATCCAAGAAAACTAATATAAGTTGAATTAGAGTCAAGTTCAAGAAGAGATTAAATATGTTTTAGTTCATATTTAACCAAAAAATAGTAAACAACCTGACACAAATGTTTTGTCCAATAGGGGAAAAGTATTTTCATTTAGTTACCCAATAGTGGGTTATAGACTTGTTCAAACAACCAGAGGTCTTTTAGGCTTATGTCTTCATGTGTACTTAAGAATACAGGGGATGAGTCCTTGTTGTAATAGGTTGTTAGACCTTACACAAACAAATTATGTTATCATTGTATGGTTCTTATGTTCTTAAGTTCTCAAAATATTCAGAAAATTTAAGATAAGTAAATGTGTATTGCATCATAATCTTTGCAGCCTGCATGTCACAGACCATGGAGGCCATTTTCTGTCAGCTTAAAAGTTTACCTATTGTAATTATAAATTAAAAACATGACTAAGATACAGGGGAAACATTTATCTTCTAATTTTTCTTTAAGTATTTCATATTCTAATTAGTGGTTTATACTGGTATTTTTTTCTTTGAGCACCAATTCTTGGTAAAATTTTAAATGCATTGTGAATGTGTGTGTGTGTTTCACATGTGGATTACTGCATGTGGGGATCACAGATCAATATCAGGTTTTTTTCATTCAGCAGTCACCCATTTTGTTTTATGACTCAGGGTCTTTAATGTGGAATTCATTACCTAATCTACCTCGCCTGACCCATGAGCCCGAGGAATCCAGGGCACTGGGATTATTGTTTATCAAGATTGTCCATAAAGCCACCTTACTTTTTATGTAAGTTTTGGGAATTGACAGAGATTGTGAGCAATGAAAGGCAAGCATTTTCCCAAATGAGCTATTTCCCCAGACGGAAATTTTCTTTTTGATCATCTGTACCTTCTCTAGAATAGTATTAACTATCTATATAGTTCAATGAAATTTGTTTTTTTTAATTTAACATTTCCACTTTTCCTCAGATTTCTGTAACTGTGCTCACCTTTATATTCAATAAAATATCATTACTTTTATCTTTTCTTGAAATTGAATATCATCCATTGATATCAAGATCAGTTCAATAACAATAATTACTATATATTCATCTTGGATTATCAGATAACATTCAGCCTTGAGATTTTTTTACATATGCCTAAACACCAATTTGTTTCTTACCTTTTTGTTTAATTGAATCTCTTTGGGAATCCATATATATATATATATATATATATATATATATATATATATATATATATATGGTTTTATGAAGTGATGTACAATGTACAATAACTGGTAGTATTATGAAATAATTTTCAGATAAATAATTATTGAAATATCAAAGAGATTATATTTTTAAAATTAAAACCTCATTTATAAACTGAACAAAAATCAGTTTTCACCTGAGTATATAACTAAGGATTTGTTATTTAATGGAGTAAGGTGGCCTATATTAATTTTAAACAAGAAGAAGAAGGAGAATAGGAGCTAAAATTAGTGTGTAAAAATTAATAGAATCATAAATTGTTCCGAGAAAAAAAAGAAGAAACTATTTGTCTTTATTTTTCTTAGTTTAAACAATCACTCTCAAATATAAAATAATTTTAAAAATCCTTGCTATGGCAATATCATTATTCAAGTGAAAAATTAGCACTTTAAGGGACTTCTAAACCCACAGTGAAATGTTTCTTCTAACAATCTCCTCACTGCTAAATTGGATTCACTTTTAAGTCAATCTCCATTCAGGCAAAATTACCACATGTAATTAGCTTACACAGAGACTTGCTCTAGCCAAATTAGGCTGTCACTTTATATACAAAGTATATTCTTGTGTGCAGGGTCAGAGACCCTTATAATTATAACTGAATAAGATTTATCTAATGATAATAATACCCTTGTATTTAATGAATCTGAGTTTTAGTTTTAACTAAAACTAACAAACCCAGAGATATGGTTGAGAAGTAAAATAGACAGAATAAAACTCCTTTGGAAACACACTATCCTTGACCCATTTCGATATGAATTATTTTCAGGATAGCTTGCTACAGACTATTCTTTCTTTTCAATGCTATGCATTGAATAGCTGCCAGCACCAATAATCGATAATTATAAACTCCAAATTAACTTATAGCAAGCATTTTAAAATAGAAGACTTGAACAAAGATTCCTTGGGAATAACTGAGATGAGGAAATTATATATTTTGTGATTAAAAGCAATGCAATTTTAAATCAATCAGTGCAAGATAGTAACTTTCCTTTAAATAAAAGATGAATGTAATGAATATGATATGAAAAAAGACATATAAAGGTTGAAGAGCCTTTACATTTATAGTCATCAAAAAAATCTTGTAACTGTTGCCATTTGGGTTTCTTAGAAATTCTTTTATAAAATAACATATATTTAAAACAGGGCAAAAAGAACCATAAGGGTCTGCAACGTTTTAGTGGCAACCCACACATAAATATGAATGTGATAATGAAGAGAAGAAGCATCATTTAAAGAAATAAAGTAATACTGATGGAATTAAATACTGAGAAAAAATAATCATGATTAGAGGTTAGAATGTACATTTTCCCCAAACGTAGCTCCATTTAGAAAAATGTCAAACCTCATATACTGTTATCCATGTTGCCCTTGCTTGCTGCACAAACCAACAAGCATGCACCTTATATTTTAAAAAAAAAATATTGAAAATAAATTCTCTCATACAGTCATCCCAAACACAGTTCCCTCTCTCTCCATTCATCCCAGATATGCCCTCATCCCTTCTCCCCCAGATCCACTCCTCCTCTGTTTCCTCTTCAGAAAAGATCAGGACTCCAAGAGACAACAGCCAGATAGGACAAAGCAATATATAAGAAAAAGGGAAAACCCTCCCATTTAAAATAAACAAGGAAACATAATTGGAGAAACTGTTTCAAGATCACACAAAATAGTTGACAACACACCCGCACCCACTGTTAGCAGTCTCACATAAATGCCAAGCTAACAGCCACAACACACACACACACACACACACACACACACACACACACACACAAGATCTGGTGCAGAATCTTGCAGGCCCTGCTGTAAATCTGCTTTAGTCTCTGTGAGTTTAGTGTCTGTGGGTTATTTTCTTTTGTTGTACTCCATTCCCTCTCACTCCTATAGTTTTTCCTTCCCCTTTTCAATAGGGTCCTCTGATTACCATAGGAAGACAAGCACACATCTTTATTGAGGGATTTAAAAAAAAATATCAGATGATCAAATAATATACAGCTACTTTAAGATAGTTATAATGATTTCCAGATCAATCATTAATGGAAGTGCCTTGAAATTAATCAATGCAGGAATCTTATAAATGTAATTGTTCATATTAAAACAGAAGACATTCAGGACTGTTGTAATAAGAGCGGCCGGGCTGCGTCCCCAGCACCCCGGCCGCCTGGCTAGCTTATACTCTGAAATAATTACACACAAATTGTATTATTTTAAACACTGCTTGGCCCATTATATCTAGCCTCTTCTCAGCTAACTCTCGCACCTGGACTAGCCCATTTCTAGTAATCTGTGTAGCCCACGAGGTGGCTTACCAGGGATACTCTAGTCTACATACATCCTGGGTCAGAGCTTCATCGCCTGTGCCTCAGAGAGCAGAGCTATCGCCTCTGTCCCGGAGAGGGGAGCATGACGTCTCTGCTCCAGAGAGCAGAGCTGTTGAGTCTGAGCTCACTTCCTCTTCCTCCCAGCATTCTGTTCTATTTACTCCACCCACCTATGTTTTAACCTATCAGGGCCAAGGCAGTTTATTTAACCAATGACCTTCCTCCATCACAGGACGAAGTGGATTAGTAAACTGAATACTGAAATATATTATTTTAGGGATGGTAGATACTTTAAATTGCTCTTAAATAAATTTGATAGAAAAATAGCATACAGGAACTGTCACAAATGGAGAAATGAGAGACTAAATACAAGGTTTAACAAAAAGTTAGGTAAGGACAAAATTATACTATACTATTTGGTTTAGGAGTGTATCCTAATTGAATAGACACAGAAACAAGTAGTGAATGTTTTCTTAGCAAAATATATAGACAGTTTGAGGAAATCTGTAAAAAATGCAAGGAAACAGGGTGAAAGAACTTAAGATAAGCTTTTGTCATGTAAAAATGGTATTATATATATATATATATATATATATATGGAATGTGCAAAGACGTGTGCATGTGTACATTTGAGAAATATTTAAGAAACATAGGAAAATTGTGATGATTATAAATGCAATTGTTTACCCCACAATAAACAGTAAAAAGGATAACTGAAGAATTAGTTGGTAAACCAGGTTTCTTGATGATGTAGAGATGGTTATGATTCTCATGCTCTAGTAAATGGTCACACAAAGCTGGGCAAGTTATTCTCTGTGAGTCTGAGGCCAGCCTGGTCTAAAGAGCAAGCTCCAGGACAAGCTCCAAAGCTATAGAGAGAAAGCCTGTTTCAAAAACAAAACAAAACAAAACAAAAGTGATCCCACAGCTATGCTTATATTGAAAAATCATTGTGAACTAGTAGGTTTTCAAAAACTGAAACAAGATTAAGATGAAGATGTGTTGGGCATATGAGAATTGTTAAAGAGGGAGAGGGGTAAATATTATATTTTATTTTATACATCTTTAAAATTCTCAAAAATCAAATTTAAAATATACTATTTCAACACACATAGTTTTAAATAGGTTTCTATATAATACTTTTTAAATATTAAAGTTCATAAAATAAAACCACAAGCACAGTTTTACATATGAAATTATTTATTCATTTAGGACTTTGACAAGGATAAAACTATTCTGTAGAAGGCTTAAGAAAGTAAACCCTATGTTACTATATTATCTATCAATCCATTAAAAATAACTTTTATTTAAGTATTCTTTAATTTTGTTTATTCTTTTAATATATTTTATTTTAAATTAAATTACATCTTTTCCTCATTTGTCCCTTTCTACCTCAAAACACCCTCATTTCTTCTACTTTTAACCCCACATATGCCCCCTCTCAAAATGATGGTTGCTTTTACTTTAATTATTATTGTTTTGAAATATTTCACATTTTCGGCATGAAAGCAATTTCTTGTACCTTGTTATTTTAAATTTTCATATCAATAAACATTTTTTCTTGCTTGTATGTTTTGGCTTCACATATTTCCTTGTTTTCTTTAGAGGGTAGAAAAGGGCACTGGGTGTCCTGGAACTGGAGTTACATACAAATGGTGGGAGACTACACATGGGTGATTTGAATGGAACCTGGGTCTTCTTCAAGGGCAATTACTCTTAACCTCTGAGCCAAATCTCAGTCCTAAAATACTTTGTTTTCAGATACTACACTGATTGAAATTTTTTCTCAAATGAATATTTGGTTATTCATTACCAGTGTATAGAAACATTGCTTTGTGGGATATGTATGTTTGTGTATGTGTATGTATATGTGTGTGTATGTGTGTGTGTGTGTGTGTGTGTGTGTGAGAGAGAGAGAGAGAGAGAGAGAGAGAGAGAGAGAGAGAGAGAGAGAGAGAGAGAGAGAGACTATTTTGTGGTTTGGAAAATTCTGAGTATGACTATTATTCTTAAAGTTTTGGGTATATATTTGTATAGTTTCAAAATTCTTCTGTGAATTAGCATGTAAGCCATGAAAAGAGACAGCTTTAAAGTAGCTTTTCAAATTTAAATTTCTTGGCTGAATATTTTGGATATATCATCACATATCTCTTGCATAGAAACAGCAAAAAATTGGCATTCTTATGTAGTACATACGGTAATATATTTTCATCTTTTCAGTTTTATGTTTGAGATAGACATAATGAAATTTTGCTGGTAAGCCACGAACTCGTGGTGATATACAAATTAATAGAAATGGGTTAAATTAATATGTAATTGTTAGCCAATAAGAAGCTAGAGTTAATGGGCCAAACAGTTATTTAGTTAATACAGTTTCTGTGATTATTTTGGTGCTGAGCAGCTGGGGACCAACAAGCAGCCCTCCACCCACAGATTGGCATGCCAAGGTGGGTAACTACATCCATACAAAAACCTGAGAAAGCTTAAAAAATAATCCTAGACTCAAACAAACAGAGTTAAGCATGGTTTTCTAGCAGTATTTTCTTTGATGGGCTTTTTTTGGGAGAGGTTTTTCTGACTCAGTGATAGCAGAAAAGCCACATTGTTTTAAAATGTCAGCTGTCAGGTAATTGCTGCCAGTGTGACCTTTGGTACTTTCAGGAGACCAAGCATTTGTGGGGTTTGAGAGCAGACTGCTGCAGCTTACTTAATGGCAACATGGACTAGATCTATGTCTGAGAATGGGGCTGTGTGCATGACTCTCAGAGGTGCAAACGGCTCAACCATGCTGGACTCGGAGGGCAAACAGACAGTACCATATATACCATAATTATGGTGCAGTTTAAGTTTTAGACTGGGTAGGCAAGAGGAGAATACGATGAACACCATAGTAATGGCCAGGCTTAAATTTTAAGAAGCACTTAGCCTTTTAAAAAGTACCCTTGGACAGTAAAAATTACAGATATGCAATAAAGATAAATCCAGATGACTCATAGTATTGGATAAATGTACATAGGCTTGGAAGTGAGAAGAAAAAGAGTATAAAGAGTCCTAATAGGAAGTTAATGGTTTAAAAAAAGGGAAAGTCTTTAAAGAAACAGAGTACAGATAGTCATAGAGTAAAAGGAGTAAAGGAAACTACTGTGTGCTGTGATTACCATTGATGAATAAAGAAACTGCTTTGGACCTATGAAAAGGCAGAATTTAAGTAGAAAAGCTAGACTGAATGTTGGGAATAAAGAGGGTGGAGTCAGGAGATGCCATGGAGACACCACCTGAGATGGATGTGTTGAGACTTTGCTGGTAGGCCATGACCTCATGGTGATATACAGATTAATAAATGGGTTAAATATGTAAGAGTTATCCAATAAGAAGCTAGAGTTAATGGGCCAAACAGTGATTTAAATAATATGGTTTTTGTGTGATTATTTCAGGTCTAAGCTAGCCAGGCAGCTGAGAACCAACAAGCAGCCTCCCTCGTCCAACAGCTTTTGGTCATGGTGCTTATCATAGAAGCAGACATCGAATTTAAAATGTTATACTTATCTTAAATTTCCCATGATTTATTGATTCAATATCAAAGCACTCATAATATTATTAACAAATTTTATCCTTATATATACTTTACAATCATACAGTCAATTAAGTATAAGTAAAAATAAGTCCAAGAAAGATAGACTTTTATTTTTGACTTTTATGAGTTGATATATTCTTTAAATTACATGTGAAAAATCAATAACTTAAAATCTGATATATAGTACTATTGCACCTATGTTTGTCAATTTTCTTTATTTCTACATACGATGCTAAATTGCTGTTTGGTTTCATCATATTTCAGTCTTCAATATTTGTCTACACCATATGTAGAGTGACAAACTTCTTCATTTCTATTCTGCCCTCATTTGTCCTTCTTTTTTGAAGGATAGTCACACTCAGTATAATATTGTTGCTTTTATTTTCCTTTGCCACATTACATTTTTCTTCTTGTCACCTTATAGACTTCATGATTTTTGATAAGAAATCAACTGTCAGTCCTATTGACAGTCCCATGCCTTTGAAAAAATTCTATTATTCCTTTCAAGATTATCTCTTTTTCTTGAGTTTTGAATGTTTGACTATAATGCATTTTTGTGAACATACTTTGCAATTTTCCTGCTTGGAAATTTATTTGAAATTTAAAAGTGTAAAAATAGTCCTTTGCCTGATTCAAGAAGTGGTTGGCAAGTCTCCACATGCTCTTTGTGCCATTTTCTCTGCTTCTCATTTCAAAAGTTCTTAATAATATGTATGTTATATGTTCAATGGTATCTCACTTATTTCTAAGTGATTTTGTGTGTTATCCCCACTGCTTATCACACAGGATTTCAACTGATTTTCTCAAAGTGTAAAATTTCTTCCTTCTCTCTGCTCAAACTTAGTCTTCAAACATGTGATATTTTATGTTGATTATCAGGATAGTGAATCTAGAATCAAACAAGAATCATGTCACTGAGGGAATATAGTAGGACATTTCCAGAAAAGATTGTTTTAGAGCAAAGACCATTCTCTCAGAGTGTAGCACTTTTTCAAGACTGTAAAGATGTTTTAAGAAAAATAGATACCATTTCTGCCTGCTGGATATTTTTGATAGGAAGTGCACCTATCACATTATCCCTTGTAAAGACAGTCAAATTGTACAACCACTGCATATCTTGTAAGCCAATTTATTAAAATCACTTCCATTATGTGTAGTGATGAACTGCCTTCAATTATGTATATTCATTCTATGAGTTCTGTTCCTGTAGATTTTTTTTAACTTTTTATTTAAAATGATTTTTTTTTTAATTTACACACCAACCACAGTTGTTCTTCCCTCCTGTCCTCCTGCTCCTCCCTTCTTTGCCCTAACCATTCCTCCATCCACTCATCAAAAAGGATAAGGACTACCATGGGGAGTCAAAAAAGTGTGGCATATCAAGTTGAGTGAGGACCAAGACCCTCCCCCTGTATCTAAGTTGTGCAAGGTATCCGTCCATAGAAAATGGGTTACAAAAAGCCAGTTCATACACTAGGGATAAATCTTGGTCCTGTTACTGGTCCCACAGATTGCCCAAGCCACAGAACTGTCACCCACAGATATATGCAGAGGGTATAAGTCAGTCTTGTGCAGGTTCCCCAGCTGTCAATCCACAGTCAGTGAGCTTCCACTCACTCAGACCAGCTGTCTCTGCAGATTTCTCTATTTATGATCTTGAACCCATTGCTCATATAATCACTCATCCCTGGTGTAGGTGGCCCTTCTGTATTTGTGTTGCTTTCATTGGTTAATAAAGAAACTGCTTTGGGCCTGGTGATAGGGCAGAACTTAGGTAGGCAGGGAGACAGAACTGAATTCTAGGAGAAAGAAAGCAGAGTAAGAGCACCCACCATGGAACTACCAGAATCAGACATGCTAAATCTTTCCTGGTAACCCATAACCTCATGGTGATATACAGATTAACAGAAATGGGTTAAATTAAGATGTGAGAGTTAGCCAATAAGAGGCTAGAATAATGGGCCAGGCAGTGTTTAAATGAATATAGTTCCTTACAGTTGTAAGCTAGCAGGGCAGCTGGGAAAACAAGCAGCCCACTCCCTCCTGTTACAGATTGGCACCCAATGTGGTAAACAAATTCTACGTAAAACCTGAGAGGAATTAAAAAAAAATCTAAACACAAATATAGAGTTTAGTGCAGCTGCCGGCATGCCATAGCTCCATTAAGAGAGAATTTCCTGAATCAGCAGCCATAACAACAACAACAAAAAGCTGTGTGGTTTTAAAACGTGGCTTCCTGGGCTGTGTCACCAGTACAAACTCCAGCTATTAAGCATTTTAAGGACCTTTGTGGGACCAGATGTTTGTGTGCCCACTCAGGATTGGGAAGAAAGTACTCTGAGGCCTTGCCAATGGCTCAGTGCTCCCTGCCTGGGCAGGTGACAGAATCAGGTCTACTAGGCTTGCACAGGCAGGAGAGCATTGTGGATTCCCCCCACCATACACAGAGATGTTTCCAGGCTGCATACTGCTTTGCATGGCAGATTTGTTCGTAACTCAGATAAAAAGAGTTTATGTGCTGCATGTTCATTCTCAGAGTTAAAGTGCTGAGCATGGATTCTACCTTGTGGCCAGAGATAGCTGAAATGGTGCATCCACCATTTTGAAATTGGAGAGAGGTGGAACCAACATCCAGAACAGCTACAACCAAGCTGCTTAGCATTTTAAAAGCTCTTCAAGACAGTAGACAATTACACCATTCACAATAAGACACATTCAGACATAAACGACCTCTAAATGGGTCAGAATATTATGTAATGTACATAGTCTTGGGAGAGAAAGATAAAGAGTATACAGGGCCATAAAATAGAGTTTATGCTTTAAAAAATGGTACAGTCTTCAAAGAGACAGAGTACAGATAGTCATAGATTAAAAGAAGTAAAGAAAAATAAGCCACATAAAATGGAAAATTCACAGAGAGTCTGGATTCTATATATTATTGTGTTTTCTTTAAATTTTTGACTGTGAAGGAGCTAAGTACAGAGAGAGGTTTCATTATGTGGGCTGCTAAGCTAAACCAGCATGGATATTATAAAGGTATTATGACTTCAGAATTTGGGTCTAAGGATATGGTGCTTTGGAAAAGAGGTTCTTATTTTGTTGTCACAGAGGATGAGACCCTGTGGATTGCTTCTAGACAATATGGTTTGATAGACCACACCCCCCTGAAAAGTTGCCGTGAACACCCTCAAAAATTACTTTGCCCAACTGCTGACTGAGATGAACCTAGCACACAAGATACAACATAAAAGACCCCCATAGAGCGCCCCCATAGAGCATGAAGCAGTTTGGGGAGAAAAAACTATGCCCATATTTGCAAATATTGTTTATAAATGATCTTTTACATTTAAAGGGGGATATGATATAGATATGAATAATTTGCATTCATATGGATTTTGCTTTAATGATATAAACTTAAGGTCAATCTTGTTATATGTATATTTCTGCTCTTGATTAAGGTATTGTGATTGTGTAGTTCACTTAAAAATGTTATGTATAATTAGGAAATATAGGTTATTAATGGATAATCATTGATAATTGTTAAGCTTGTAGTAATGTTTTCTAGATATATAGAGATATATTTCAGTTAGATAAGCATTCTTCATATCTTTCAAAGACTACAGAATATGGCATTTTAAATGTTTTAATAACTTAAGGATTTTCATGACAATGAGACATTTCTGCTCCTGGCAGCACGATTCTACTTCAAGATAAAGATGGGCATCAAAAAGGCTCTTTATGGAGTTGGTTAGCCATTTGGCAAGAAACTGCTCTTGCCTGGACTATTGCATAAACTAGACATACAGTATCCACAGAGAGATGACTGATGAACTTTCCTAAAGGTGAGATGGTCCTTCTGGGTTCCTGCTTCACAAAAGAGTCTGAGAGACATTCTGCAGAACACAGAAGAAAGTAACTGAACTGTCTTTGAAATTTCCAGCTTCATAGAAAAGTCTTCTGGATACTATGGGCCTGTAGGCTGAAGATGGATTACTCAATGGTACAAAAGAACTTTGGGTGACTGTACAGGCAGGGAAAATCTAGAGTTTTGGAAGTTGCCTACAATGCACTTCCTGTTTGCTTAGGTAATATATCCTTCTGGAGTCTTTGATGGAGTTGAAGAATTTATAGTTATAGTTTTCCTTAGTTATGATAAAAGATAAAGTAGATATAAATATTGCAACTGTAATTCTTGCTTGATAATTGTTTTGTTACATGTAATTTTACTATGTTAAAGTTAAAGCCTTCCTTTTTGTTTCAACAGAAAAGGGGAAATGGTGTAGGAGGTCCTTCTGTACTTGTGTTGCTTTCATTGGTTAATAATGAAACTGCTTTGGGCCTGGTGATAGGGAAGAACTTAGGTAGGCAGGGAGACAGAACTGAATTCTGGGAGAAAGAAAGCACAGTGCGAGAACTGCCATGGAACTGCCAGAATCAGACATGCTAAATCTTTCCCGGTAAGCCACGACTTTGTGGTGATATACAGATTAACAGAAATGGGTTAAATTAAGATGTGAGGGTTGGCTAATAAGAGGCTAGAAATAATGGGCCAGGCAGTGTATAAATGAATACAGTTTCTATGTGATTATTTCATCTATAAGCTAGCAGGGCAGCTGGGACAACATGCAGCCCACTCACTCCTGTTACACCTCCCTCTCTTTATCTGAACTCGGGGAGTTCATCCAGTGCTCAGCTATGGATTTCTGAATCTGCTTCAATTATACTGTATAAAGTATCTTTGATGACAACTAGGGTTTTCATCAATATATTACAGGCAAGGTCAGTTCAGGAAATCCCTCCATTAACACTAGGAGTATTTGCTGGGATAATCCTTGTGGATTCCTGTGAGTTGCCCTAGCACCTGATTTCTCATAACTCCTTAATGGTTCCCTCTATCAAGATATCTCTATCCTCCTCTAACAAATTCTTATTAATACAAATGTCTTTAAGGAATTTGGAATTTTATTTATTTATCTTCATCCTTTTTTGTGAAAGTAAAATGATGGTTAAGTTTCAAGATTACTCTCTGTTATAATTGCAAATAGACTCTGAGTATTCAGTAGGGTTTTTCTGAAGTTCCTAGTTGGAGATCTGGCCAGAATGTTGTAAAAAGTGTACCATTTCTGCTAACCAAGGTGGAACCATCTTAACCAGCTGGTACCCAAAACAGGTCTTATATTAGTGCTATCAGCTTCATAATGTCATATCAGCCAGGTGAATTTATTGTTGTGGGGCCCCATCTTCTTCCAGGAAACTTCAAAGATAACTTCAGGAAAATTCATTGTTCATTGTGTAAAATTTAAACATTATTTATGTAAACTTATACAGACACATATATAGTCAATGAAAGGTATGGTAGAGACAAAATTAGGTATGAAGAAATGTAAATTTTTGTCTAAATTATTTTTCTTTCTGTCCCATACCAAACAGCTCTTGACATGAGACAAAAACTCTGAAATTTTTTATTAACAACATGCTTGGATTTAGAGAGGGACAGAGCCATTGTCCAATACCAAAGCCAGCTCTATATATTCATATTTATACACACATATGTATATAGAGATATGTTTTAATCACTCTTTTCATCTTTAATATTTCTATTTTCATGATTTTTTCCTTTTTATTGACAAGGTGTACTTAAAAAATATTTTTCTTTGTTACTTTTCTTACAATTTAATTTCACAATTTAAAAATAAATTAAGATCCTTTATACAAAGTCTTTGCTAACATTATAAGTGTTCTCATTTCCTAAAGAAAATTTTAATAAATATTACATATACAAAATCTATTATTTGCATGATTTACACATTTTGTAGGCAATTGTAGACATGAATATAATAACTTGGCATTTCTAGGAATTAAAATTACCCTATTGCTCAGGGTTTGCATTTATTTTTTCTAAGTTTTAATTTTTCATTTTAAAATGATGTTAGAAAATAAATTTAGATAACTATATTCTGTAGCATGAATAATAAAAACTCAGAGACAGATATTGATGTTTAAACTGAATATCAGAAAAGTGAAGCAGTCAAGTTACTAGAAAACTCTTACCTGTATGAAATCTTCAGACTGAAAGAAGGTGAGTCCCCGTCTCATCCCACCTTATATCCTCTCTAGTGCTCGGATTAAAGTTATATACAACCACTGCTCAGCCTCTATGACTAACTACTATGTTTGATGTATTTACAGTTGTGTGCCACCACTGCCTGGCCTCTATTGCTGACTAGTGTGGCTGTTTTGTGTTCTAATCATCAGGAAAGCTTTATTTATTAAAATGCAAATGAAATATTACAGCATTTCTTCTTTTTGTCTAAAATAAAAAGGAAGGCTATAACTAAAATAATAAAAACTGTATGCAAATACAATAACTATATACATTATACACAATATACACAAGTGATAAATGCTTCAGCAATATCTAGTACATTTGCATTTGACAAATTCAGAGAAAATACTCCATATCTACCTTATCTTTGTACATTTAAAGTCTTATACCTAATTTTCTTTCTATCATAACTTGCTTTCTGAGTCATGTGTTATAATTGAATGTGTAATCACATTTGGTATATTCTCGAGTTTAAAGAAAGATATATTTTAGAAAGACAGATCATCTTCAAACTCTTTAGAGATCTTCAGATTATGACATTTAAGATGTTTTAAAGCATAATTTCTTTGTTTATGACAAGGAGACCTATGTGCACCAATCAACTTCAGAGAAGATAATGTGCATCAAAGAAATTCTACATGGAATTTAGTTTCTTTGGGGTAAAAGTAAGCCACTGGGATAGAAAATTTCAATGCCTCAGCTACTGACAGTATGCTTTCCTAACTGGACAAGCAAGACACAGTGAAAGTCACTGCCAAACATTGTCAAGATAAGGAGAGATAAACCTTCAAAATATCCTGCTTCACAGACAAGTCTGTCAGATATGCTAGGTATACAGGTGGAAGATAGATTCCCCAACATTGCAGAGGAACTTTGAGTGATTGTCTGGGCAGTCAACATTTTTTGTTATTTCTCACAATTTTTTTTGAAGTTATTTGCTCACATTTCCCTCTTTCTCAGTTAATATTATTGCCTTCTTAGGTCTCTGAGTGAGTTGAAGACTAGGTATTTTAGCTATTATTAGCTTATTGCCACATGATGGAAGTCTTTTTTTAAATTTTGCTATTGACATAATGTTTTAATAAAATTCTGAGGCTTTCAACACATTTCCAATCAATAATTAATCAATTTCTTCAGTACTTTTTGCTAGAGGAACTGACAGACCCCTATGGGAATAATGTGCGTTAAGTATATGGGATCATACCTATTCCTAATTTTATCTTGTATCTGAATAAATATTAAAGTTAATTCTGTATTATCTGGTATAAATTCTAATTTCAATATGCAAAGAACCTCTTTCTGCATATTGTAATTCAGTTATTATTTAGAGGTTCTTTAAAATTCCTTAGTACCATGTGAATAGCATATAATTCTGACTTTTTGACAGAATCATAAGGACTTTGATCAACTTTACTTAAATTTTCTGATTTGTAACCTGGCTTTCCTGATTTATTTGCATCATTATAGAATGCAGGGTATTCAGTTATTGTATTTCTTACAATGTGAGGAAGGATCTAGTTAGTTCTCTTTATAAGCAGAATTCTCTTGCTTTGGGGATAGTTGCTATTAAGCTCTCCAAAAATATTACTACAAGCTCTTTGTCAAGTTTAAGTTTCTGTGATAATTTGTCAATTTCATCATTATTAAGTGATACTATAATTTCTGCTGGGTTTTCCTCCTAATTGACAAAAATCTCATTTTTTTCTTTTCAGAATTAACTCAGAGACATTGTAAACATAAGTTTTTAATATTTTACTTAGTTTATGTGTTAAAAAGATCCATTCTAAAATAATATCTTCCATTCACATTAAAATTCCTGTAGGCAAATGTTTAGAGGGTAATATGAGCAGAAGCAGTTAAGATTTGGCTTTACATGACTCACATGTGCCTTCTTTAAGTTCTTTTCAATCAAAGCCAATTCTCTCTCAGCTTTAGCTGATAAATCTTCAGGATTCTTTAAGTCCTTGTCATCATCTAATGTTTGGTTTAAATTACTAAGTCCATCAAGTTTTATCCCAATAATGGGCCATGGATGGGAAATGTCTCCTAGAAATATTTGGAAATCACAAGGCTGAAATTGATCTCTCCCAGTTTGCACCTTTTGTGGTCTAATCTTTTGTAAACCTACTATAGCATAAATAATTAGTAGAATCTTCTATTTGTATTTTTCAGGAGCAATTTTTAACCCTGACAAGGCAAAATATTCTTTACTTCTTCAAAGAATTTTCTAAAGTGTCTACATTTGAATCAGATAGTGAAATGTTGTCCATGTAATGATAAATTATAGATTCAGAAACTTGCTTATATATCATTTTAAACTCCTGACTTTCAAAATATTGGCAAGGTGTAGGGTTATTAAACGTTCCCTGTGGAAGAATCTTTCCTTGATATCTCTTAGCAGGCTGAGAATTATTGTATGTAAGCACTATGAAGGCAAATTCTTCTCTGACTTTTACTTATAAAAGAATAGTGAATAAATAATCTTTTAAAGTGATAACTTAAACCGTCTTTTAAACCACTAACTAAATGAGGTCACCCTTTATGCAAAGGCAAGATGGTAGTGATTCAATTGGCTGAATCACCTTATTAACAGTTCTTAGATCTGCTACCATTGTCTATTAACCAGAATTTTTTTAAAAACAAATATTGGAGAATTCTAAAGCCTGCTTAATACTTCAATATGCTGAGCATCTAGTTGTTCTTGTGCCAGCTGTTATAAAGCCCCAGTTTCTTTGTTGTTAAAAGCCATTGCTTCACAAATGCAGGTTTGTCTTTCAAGCATTTTAAAGGAAAGGCTGTTGGGGCCTTTGAAATATCAGCAGCTGTTGTTCCCTATATTTATACAACACTGGATGGCTGGTAACTGTTCTTTTTAATATAATACTTTTTTCAAAAACATATGTTAATTTATGGTTGGTTTCTAAGCCTGGAGTTATGTTAATCTAAGTATTCAATTACTGTAACAAATAGCATTCCCAAAAATTAATTGCTATTTCAGTCACATATGGTTTAATATTCTTCTTTGCCCTTCTGGCCCTCTATATTTGACCCATCTTGTTCTCTGCTTTACCTGAGATAAAGTTCCCTAAAAGCTGAATATTTACATCCTGCAAAATGCCAGTTTGTATGAAAAGACTCTAATGAAATTATCCATATATCTGTACCTGTGTATGTCAGACCTTCAATGACAATGTCATACATTTGCATTTTTAATTTCGATCTTTGTTCATTTATAGAAGTTTGCTAAAATACTTGATTTATGGTTTCTTCTGAATTTTTTGTTCTCTCTTCTATAGTTGTTCTATTATAAAGAGCAGTATGGCTTCTTAAATTATGCAATAGGTTCTTTAATTGTTCTGGGAAGGAAGTTCTTTTTTGTTCTGGGCTGGCAGGAAATATCTGAACTGGATTTGGAACAGGGGCCTATGAGAAATCCCTCATGGCATTTCCCAAAGGCAAAGGATTATCTTTGCCTTATATTACTCATTGACTTACATTTCTTAGTCCAATGTCTACCTTCAGACACCTACATAATCCAGAAGGGAGGGGCATTCTGACTGGATTATATTTAGAAAAAAAAAAAACATGTTTTTAGGAAGGTCCTGTCTATCATTCCTTTTAGAGGAACCTTTTTGTCACAATTATAACATTTGACATTTTGAATTTTTCTCAACTGTCTGGAAATCACTTCTCCTATCTATGGATCATCATGGTCATGAGATTCAATATTAATTGTATCTCAAATCCATTCTTCCAAAGGTGCTGACATTTCCTTTAATTATCCTTTTACATAGAGAAATGGCATTTTCAAAAACCAGAGATTCACTTATTATTTGCCTAGCATCTGTATTTGGTATATTCTATTTATTGGTGAAGTCAATATTTGTAGAAAATCTGTAAAGGCTTTCTTTGTTACTGTATAACTTTAGTAAATGATTCAATTTTCATCTACTATTTTTTTTTCAATTCTTCTCCAAGCTTTTAAAACTGCTACATGGCATAAATCCAGGTTGTTGTCATCATATACAGTTTACATTTCTATAGTAGCAAAATCTACTTCTCCATGAATTTAATCTTTTGAGATTTCCCTGTTGTAAGAAGGCCATTTGTTTGTTTTCCAGCAGTTCAGACCCAAAATAATTACACAGAAACTTAATTATTTAAAATACTACTTGGACCATTAGCTCCAGTTTCTTATTGGCTCTTACATATTAATTTAACCCATCTCCATTAATCTGTTTATTCCTACTTGGCTGTGGCTTACCAGCAATGTTCCAGTGTTAGTCTCCAGCAGGGCTAAATGGCTTCTCCCTCACTCTGCCTCCTTTCTCCCAGCATTTGTTTTAGTTTTCCCCACCTACCCAAGTTCTGCCCTATCAACAGACCAAGGCAGTTTCTTTGTTCACCAATGGTATTCCCAGCATACAGAGAGGAATCCCACATCATTTCCCACCTCTAGTTTTACTCCATTGTTCACTAATCTTTTTTTTTAATTTATTTATTTATTAAAGATTTCTGCCTCCTCCCCGCCATCACCTCCCATTTCCCTCCCCCTCCCCCGATCAAATCCCCCTCCCTGATTAGCCCAAAGAGCAATCAGGGTTCCCTGACCTGTGGGAAGTCCAAGGACCACCCACCTCCATCCAGGTCTAGTAAGGTGAGCCATTGTTCACTAATCTTAACTTCTTTTCTGAACCAGGTACTCCTTTGAAAATATGGACCAAGCTCTAAAACACCCTTAAGCAATTCTATCCATTCTTTAGGGATAATTCTATTGCAAACTGACCATGAGTTTAACATTTGCTTCACAAAAGGTGAATGCATGCCATATGTGACTATTGCTTCTTTGAATCTCCTTCAATCTAACATTGCCACAGGAGTCCTGATAGCTGTAACAGAGCTTCCACCAATTGTCAATTCCTATACGGTTGCTGGATATATTAAATTTGGTTGTTTGAAAACCTTAAGCTGTTACTCTCTATTCTTATAATGTAACACTGAAATTGGTTTTCCATTAATGTCTTGTTTAAATATCCATGTGATATGTTTTATTAGGGTTTTCTAAGGCCTATATCTTAGCATTCAAATTAACCAAATGTTTTAGTGATAAGACAAAAATGCTAAACCTGATAATGTTTACAATTGACATTACATAAATTCCATCTAAATTAGATAACCTCTCATTTAACTGCTCCATTTTCAAACTGTCTAACATATTATCATGCAGAGACCCAAATCCCTCCATTGTAATGTTTTCTTCTATCTTTCTAAATATGGGACTAAGCTCTCTCTTTCAGTTAATATTTCCTTCCAAGCATTTCCAATTTTCTTACCAAATTCATCAACAATGTTGAAGAAGATGTGAGACTTATTCTTGTTTCATAGAACAGTAAATGCCTGACTGGATTTCAAGACAGTTATTTAGTTTGACAGAAGCCTGAGAAGGGGGTTTATGGAGATTCCACAACCCACAGTGGAGGGCTGGGCAGAGAGACAGAGAGAGGGGAGAAAGATGGCTATCTGAAAAAAATGCACAGAGGATTGTTTGGAAAGAGCACATGTGGTAGTGGGATCTGCATAAGGCAGGCAAAGCAGTCTTGGGTGGTGAGGTCCTGTGGTGTTTGTAGCCAGGTGCTTCTGGAGTTTGGATGTCAGCTGGAGACTCTTTCAGAGAGGCTACAATAGGAAAATCCCAATCTCACTCAGAAGGTTGGGGAAAAAAGAACATAAAGGCTAGCTTGGTGGGGCTTGAGCCCCACGTGTAGCTAGCTACAGTGTGTGCTTATGGATAAAAAGCCACAGTCAAACAGCTTTTCTATTAATTCATACCTCAAACATTGGGTGCCAATTGTAGAATGAATAATAAAAACTCAGAGACAGATATAGGTGTTCAAACTTAAGATCCGAAAAGCAAAGCAAACCACTTCAAAGACCTGCAAAATATGGCATTTAAATAGCTTAGGGTTGTGGTGACGTGAGACATGATTGCTCCTGGTGGCACTAATCTATCCCAGAGAGAATGTTGAGCACAGAAGACACTCTGCTTGGAGCTTGTTTTTTTCTTGGCAAAACTGGCCTTTGGGCAACAAAAGGCTGCCCATGCCTCAACCACTTACAAAATGCATGATTTCCTGACAGGACAAACAAGATATAAGAAAAAAGACAATCAAACATTGCCCAGACAGGGTAAAATGATTTGGAAAATTTTCCAGCCTCTGAAAATGGTCTGTCAGTTACTCTAGGCCTTAGACAAATTTGGTTGCTTCAACATTGCAAATAAGACTTTGGGCAATTGCCCAGGTAGCCGGTTATCTTTGTCATCTACTGCACATTTGGGAAACTGCTTGATTTACTTCTTGCCTACTCAAGTAATATTATCTCTCTTCTTAGGCCTTCAATGGGGTTGAATATTAGAGAGTTGTAGTTACTTTATTCCTATGATTTAGCTTAGCCATTTCTAATACAACACTTAGACTCCTTAAGATGGAATATTGAAACATTCAGCATATGTTCCTTGTATAATATTATTTATGCTGGTTGTAATCCTATTTTTTATACTTTATATCTGTTCTTATTTTATATAGATTTGTATTGGGTTTGGAACTCTCTTATTTAGATGAAAAGGGGAGATAATGGTGAACATATTTAATCAATGGCCTTTGAGAGTCTCGACCAGGCTGAGGTGTGGCTTTGGGGTACAAAAAACCCACAGTCCTTCCTGTTCACTCTCTCTTCACATTCTCCACACCTGGATGTTGAACCCTCATTCCTGTTCTGCGAGTTTCCTCTTTTAATAAAGAAAAACCTTAGTATATGCTGTTCAGAGTGATCTTGGCATTATTTGTCTCACATTCCTTCCATTTGATACACTCTTCATCAGTCAGCAGTTATATTGTTCAAGATGTGAGCCTACAGTTGAATTCTCCAGGGAATCTAAGGGCTCTTGTGAATATGGTCCGTTGGAAACCTTATCAACCACAAGAATGTCATTGTATACAAAGCTAGAGCAGTAGTTACGGACTTACCCATATGACCTAAAAATAGAAAAAAGAAAAGAAAAAGTGATGCTGAGCAAGTTTTGGACCTAAGGTTTTATTGAATGCTCATGTATTTTAAACCTAAACAACATAAATTATTTTAGATGATGAGAGATGTAACAAAATTCTCTTTAAAAAAACTCAGTGTATCAGAACAATGGAGAATTTGAATTTCTATGAAGATCACAAATCATGTTCAAATTTTTAATCTAGTAAGAATATGAAAAATAGTTTTTTTCAATTTTATAAGTTTATGTATAATTACACTATTCCTTTGAAAATATGTAATTATTAAAATTAGAAAGTGTTTCATTTAACTCTACAACTAGAAAATCTCTTCTGAGTTATACCATACTCACTATAACAGCAATTCTTACTAAGCTTTGCACATGTAGATTATATATAGCTCAATATTATTGAACATTGATGTTTTTTCATCTAAGAGAATCTTAAAATTGGTATTTGTACATAGAATGCCTTACAGATCTTTTACTAGACATTTGTCTCATTCTTGTAAAAATAATTATTTAATTTTTAAGCTGAAACTTTAATGTCATTTTAATTAAAATTCAGATTCAATGATGATAAAATAACCAGCACAATTCTATTAATGTGAAATGCATTTTTAAATTAAAGTTTGCTTGTTTACATTCTATTTTGCTAAGACCAATGGACTAAAAGACTATTGTATCTGTAAACAATTATTAATGCAAGAAAAAATATTTCTGCTGCTATGTTTTGTATTTGAATTTATTACATGCCTCAGTCTTGTGATAGAACCTTTGTTTCTTATTGCAGCAATTTTTTGAGATGGTTTAAAAAATTTAAGAGTGATATTTAGTGCTGCATGTGTTTTGGGTGTCATAGATACTTTTTTAAGAGTATTTAAGGCAAATTATGGCTAGTTAACATAAGAAGATTTTTCCTTATAAAATTAAATAATTAAAATTTCCCAGCCTGATCATGGTTCCATTTCCTCCTTTCCTCTCAGTCCTTCCCTTCAACTTCTCATTTTTCCCCACCACTTTTGCTTCAGTAAAGGACAGCCCTCCCATGTATTATATCAGTCAGACATGGCATATCACATAGCTTTAAATCTAGGTATTTCCTCTCATATTAAGGCTGAAAAAGGCTCCCCAGAAGAGGAAAGGATACAAAAGGAGGTAAACGAAAGAGAGACAGCCCCTGTTCCCTCTGTTAGGAGTACTTTAAGAAGACCAATCTACACAAATGCAACATATATGTAGAGGGTCTACATCAGTCCCATGCAAGTTCTCTAGTTGATGATTTAGTCTCTGGGAGCCCCTATGACCCTGGTTTGTTGATTTTATAGGTTTTTAGTGTCTTTGGCCCCTAAGGTCCAATAATACTTCTTCATTCTCTTCTACTAGATTTCCTGATGTCTGCCTAATGTTTGCCTGAAGGTCTTCTCTAATGATAGTTGGGCTATGTAACTATCTATGGGTATAGCAGAATATTATTAGTAATCATATCATGACTTTTTTGTTAGTCATATTTGGTTCTCTCCTATGTCTCTGGAGTGTCCACCCTCAGAGTCCTGGCCCTCCTGGCTGTGTCAGATGTGGACTCTGTCTCATAGTATTGATCTCAAACTGGACCAGTCATCAGTTGGCCATTTCCATAATTTCTGCACAATTTTTGTCCAAACATATTTTGTAGGCATGGACAAATGTGTGTTGGGGTCCCAGTCCCTCCACTGTAAGTCATGCCTGGTTACAGGAGGTGGCAGGTCCAGGCTCTGAATCTTCCATTATTAGGAGTCACTCTCATAGATTCCTGAGAGTTTCCATTAAACTAGATTTCTAGCTCATCCCAAAGTTGCCCCTGATTCCAGTTGTCTTTTCTAGTACTCTCCCTCCATCCCACGCCCACCTAATCCGTCTCATTCCTATGCACATCCCCCATCCAGAACCCCCCCCCCCATTCACCTTTAATGTCCATTGTGTTTCCCCACTTTGAGATTTCCTTTGTACTTAGCTTCCTTTACTTTATGGCTAATATTGACCTATATGTGACTACATACCATGCTTGTCTTTCTGGGCTGGGTTACCTCACTCTGTGTGAAAAGTTCTACTTTGAACCATTTGACAGAAAATTTTATGATGTCATGTTTAACAGATTAGTAATACTCCATTGTACAAATGTACCACATTTTCTTTATCTGTTCTTCAGCTGATGAACATCAAGGTTGTTTTCAGTTTCTGTCTATTACAAATAAAACTGCTATGAGCATAGTTGAGCAAGTGTCCTTGTGATTTGGTAGAACATCCTTTAGGTATATGGCCAAGACTTGAGGTAGGTCAGTTACCAATTTTCTGAGAAACCACCACATTCTTTTTTCAAAGTGGCTGTACAAATTTGCACTCCTACCAGCAGTGGAGGGGTGTTCCCCTTGGAAATCAGACCTCTGTCGGATATGTTGTCATTAAAAATCTTGTCCCATTCTGTAGGCTACCATTTTGTCCTATTGGCAATGTCTTTTGCCTTGCATAAGTTTTTTCCATTTCATGAGGTTCCATTTATTCATTATTTCTATTAGTAGTGGGCTGATCCTTGTTCTTTTTGGGAAATTATCTCCTGTGCCAATGCATTCAATACTATTCCTCCATTTTCTCATCTGTCAGGTTCACTGTATCTGGGTCTATGTTGAGGTCCTTCATCCACTTAGACTTGTGAAGAATATGGAAATATCTCCCATACTTTTGGATTGGAATAATTAACAGTAAAATAAGAAATGATAAATGTATATTCCATACTTTCTCCATCCATTCTTCCATTGAAGGATATCTAGGTTGTTTCCAGGTTCTGGCTATTACAAATAATGCTGCTATGAACATAGTTGAACAAATGCTTTTGTAATATGATAGGGCATCTCTTAGGTATATTCCCAAGAGTGGTATTGCTGGGTCCTGGGTTAGGTTGATCCCGAATTTCCTGAGAAACCACCACACCGATTTCCAAAGAGGTTGCACAAGTTTGCATTCCCACCAGCAATAGATGGGGGTTCCCCTTCTTCCACCACCTCTCCAGCAAAGGCTATCATTGTTTTTTTTTTTTATTTTAGCCATTCTGACTGGTGTAAGATGATATCTCAAAGTTGTTTTGATTTGCATTTCCCTGATCGCTAATGAGGTTGAGCATGACCTTAAGTGTCTTTTGGCCATTTGAACTTCTTCTGTTGAGAATTCTCTATTCAGTTCAGTGCCCCATTTTTTAATTGGGTTAATTAGTATTTTAAAGTCTAGTTTCTTGAGTACTTTATATAATTTGGAGATCAGACCTTTGTCTGTTGCGGGGTTGGTGAAGATCTTCTCCCAGTCAGTAGGTTGCCTTTTTGTCTTAGTGACAGTGTCCTTTGCTTTACAGAAGCTTCTCAGTTTCAGTAGGTCCCATAGAACCTTCATCTGGTGATGGGTGGAGATAGAGACAGAGACCCACATTGGAGCACCGGAATGAGCTCCCAAGGTCCAAATGAGGAGCAGAAGGAGGGAGAAAATGAGGAAGGAAGTCAGGACCACGAGGGGTGCACCCACCCACTGAGACAGTAGGGCTGATCTATTGGGAGCTCACCAAGGCAGGCTGGACTGGGACTGAAAAATGCATGGGATAAAACCAGACTCTCTTAACATGGCAGACAATGAGGGCTGATGAGAAGCCAAGGACAATGGCACTAGGTTTTGATCCTACTTCATGTTCTGGCTTTGTGGGAGCCTAACCAGTTTGGATGCTCACCTTCCTACACCTGAATGGAGGGGGGAGGACCTTGGACTTTTCCATGGGGCAGGGAACCCTGACTGCTCTTTGGACTGGAGAGGGAGGGAAGAGGAGTGGGGGGAGGGGGAGAGGAGTGGAAGGAGGGGGAGGGAAATGGGAAGCTGGAAGAAGGCAGAAATTTTTTTCAATAAAAAATAATATAACTCATGATTATCATAAAAAGTTAAATGAATAAATTTGGAAACTATTAAAAAAAGAAATGATAAATGGACTGAGAAAGAAATTAGGGAAACAACACCCTTCCAAATAGCCATAAATAATATAATGAATCTTGGTGAAACTAACCAAGCAAATGAAAGGCCACATACGTACTTGGAAGTAAGAAAAGCAGGACATGCAGAATTAAAGAAAGATTAAAAAAAAGCCATAAAGCAAAATGTAGATGAAGCGAAACTGGCTAAACTAACTTATAAGAACAATTGGGACAAACATAAGCTGTATAAAATCTATATAAAAGCTGAACATTTATATCTAATAATAAGTCTACATGTCAAGATTCTGGAGCTTAAGGCTCAAGAAAGTCTGCTACAAAAATCAAGATGTGGGAGAAGGGATTTATTTCATCTTATAGTTTGTATTATATCATCCATGGAAGTCAGAGTAGGAATTCAAGACAAGATATGGTAAATATATATCAATACACAAACAATATATAAGTATCTTAATCAGAGGTAGAAATGTACACTCTAATATGGTAAATATATACGATATATATATATATATATATATATATCAATACAATATATGTCAATACACTGTAAAATTTAAAATGTTTTAAACAGAGGTAGAAGCATGCATGCATACAATAGTCAATATAATTTAACTTTGTATCAATATATAAGAATTGATACCAACATATTTGTCTAAAAACAGTAACTCACAATTACAAATCTATTATCCCATCATCCCTTTTTTTTCCCCAAAATGATCCCTGAGCTTATAAAATTCCTCCCCCAACCTCCCAACCCCTAAATGATGTCCCTAAACCCAAGGGCAATCTTTACTGGGAGAGGGGACATCGTCCTCTAGAATTACTTCCAGCTGTCATGGGTGCGACATTCTTTCTGGGGGATTCTGTGAAAGTAAAATTATGGTTAAATTTCAAGATCAATGTCTTTTAAAATTGCAAATAGTCTCTGAGTATTTTGTGCAGGTCTGCCCAGAATATTGTATAAGATGTGCACTATTTCAGCTAACCAAGTTGGGTCGTCTTGTGCAGCTGGTACCCAAAACGAGTCTTTTAGTAGCGCTATCAGTATCATGGCGTCATATCAACCAGGTGGAGTTGTTGTTATGGGGCCCCATCTTCTTCCTGGAAACTTCAAATATCACTGCAGGAAAAAACTCATTGTTCATTGTGAAAAACTTAAACATTAATCATATAGACATATATATATATATATATATATATACACACACACACACACATATATATATATGTATATATATATATATTCAATGAAAGGCATGATAGATATATTCAATGAAAAGTATGATAGATATGAAGAAAAGCAAAGATGTTTTCTAAACTCATATTTCTTTCTGTCCTATATCATGGCTCTTGACATGAGACAGAAACTCCAGAAACTCTGGGTTTTTCTCTTACCAACAGGCTTGGAATTGGAGAGGGACTGAGCCAGAGTCCAACTTCAAAACCAGCTCTAAATATTTATAAATAAATGTGCATTAATACATACTTAAAGATAAGAGTAGAATAATTTTACTTATGAGACCTATTTGATTTTCTTGCTGATATTTAACTATGTAAAGTTTGTGTTACATTCATTTATGTTGTTTTTGTTTAATTATGTAATGATGTGGTGCTATTTTACCTTGCTTTCCTAAGACACCTGATTGGTCTAATAAAAGGCTGAATGCCCAATTGCTAGGCAGTAGAGGAATAGTCTAGACTCGTAAGTAGAGAGAATAAGAAGGAGGAACAAAATAAGGAGAAAGAGAAGAAGATGCTCCCAACCATCCAGGTTGCCGCCAGCCAGTCAAAAATAAAGTAAGCAAGGAAGTAAGATATACAGAATGTCAGAAAAGGTAAAAAAAAAAAAAAAACATAGCAAAACATAGATGAAGAGAAACAGGTTAAATTAAGTTAAAGAGTTAGTGGGACAAAATGAGATAAGACCAAGCATTCATAACTAATATTGTTACTATGTCTTTAGTTGGATGCTGGTTGATGACACAAAACAAACAGCTCTACAAGGCTGATTGACTAAGTAGAACTTTTATGACTTAAAAAGATGATGCAGGCTTATATCCCAACCTCCAGGTCTTTTAAGTTCTGTTTGACCTGACACGTATGTGACTATCAGGTAAGTACATTTTGGAATGTACAAACTACCACCTTCCACCAACTCAATGACTATGAATGTTATCAGATATAGCATCTTAGGCATACAGCAAAAATTCCTGAATTTGCTGTAATTCATCTATCTGATGTCTCCAACAATATATGAAAGATGTCTTAGTGTATGACTTCCTTTTCTTCTGATAATATCAAACTTCCATGACACCGTTGCCTTGTGAAACATGGTATTGGAAATAAACTGAATCTGTGTTCCTAGGAGAGAGTCACTCTTATTTCCTCATGAATAATTCATGTTATTCCCTGTGAAGAGGGAGCTGTCCTAATTTACTTGGGGCATTAACTAGTAGAACAATGTGAGTACAATTCCAGAAGAGGTACTATATGAGAAAAATAAGTAGAAGCATGTCCTGCTCAAGTGCAAAATCCACATATATTTGAGTCCAATTTAGGAAAATAATCTTTTTGCAACCAGCAATGTGTGAGAATAAAGATGTTTGAAGTATGTCCTTGAAAAATCTCTCCTGTGTGTATAGGATGAGAGATTTGAAGCTCTAAGATTTTAATATTTATCCTCCTGAGTTTGAGACTTATATAGCTTGGTTATACTTTCATACTTCTCAATTTATTTTCATTTGAATGTGAATATTTATCATTTTGATATTATGCCACTATATCTTGGAATCAATTTTGTTATGTCTTAGAAAAGTTGTGTTGAAGGTTTTTTCCGTGAGTCTAAGATAATACTTTGGACTCATACTTTTGAATGTGGCTGAAATGAGTTCTCATACTGAGACAGTTGGGTGGAAGAAATTCATTTTTCATAGTTAAATGCACATAAACCTTGATGGTCAGGAATACACCAGAATGTTATATTTTAAGTGATTTGAGTGTATCCCTGAAGGGTTCCTATATTTGAATCTTGGCCTACAGTGTGGAAGTGTTGGGACATGGAGCAGAACCTTTTAGAGATCATGATGTAGGTCCTGTAAGAGATCAAGCATGTGGGAGAGGATATAGTTCAGTGTTAAACTGCTTGACAAGCACCCACAAAGCCTCGTTGTTGTTTCCAGGTAATGTAAAAACAGAAGCTGTGCTTGATACAACCAAACTAATATATTGAGAGTTCTGACACTGAAATCACTAATGTCATTCTTCTAAGGCCCTGGTTAGATTACTTTATTTAGATATTTTGTTTTAATAAGAAGAAAGTATTGGCTCTTCAGTCATCTTTGATATCAAGTTTCATCATATGATCTCTCAGTTTTGTATATAGTCCTGGTATGATTTTATATAGCATGTTATGGTACATGCAGAGAGAAATGCTCACCATGGAGCTTGTAGCATACTATATGAATTTTCATCTTACAGAACTGTAAGCTGAATAAATTTGTTTCACTTGTAAGGTATTCATATTCAAACATCTGGTACAGCATCATAAAATGCAGTATTAGACTTTAATTCAAAGTCTAAATTATGTATACATTTCCCTCTCAAAGAATTCAGTTTTTTTGAGAAATGTGGGAACAAGCATATACTTTCATAAAACAGTAACTATGTTAAATTTTACTTGGACTCTAATGTTTATAATGTTTATAAGAGGCTCATATGTCCAAGTTTAACTTGTTTATAATCATCAGTGAGGATTCAAAAAAGAAACATTAAATTTTTATTTATAGCAAATAAAATGGAAGGCAAAACATATTTTGTCTCTTTGACAATCAAACGTTTTTTCTTGTGATGAGATTTTTGTTTCACATTTTCTCTTTGTATATGGATTTACTTATTTGATTTAATTTTTGCTCTAACAGAATATCTCCACTTCATATTGGTAAAATGCCAGGATGATACAGTAGAGGACATGATGCAGAATGCAAAGTTTTAGTTTAGGAAAGAGATCATGCAGGCAGATTCACTGAGTTTGAAACACCAAGTAATTAAACACCTGGAGATGAAGAGCACTGTCCCTGACTTAATTCTGGCAAGCTTATCTTATTTCAATAATCATAGTATCATAGCCAGGTCATGAGTGAATGGGACTGGAAAAATAACAATCCTGCCAACATAGCTTTATCCAAAACTGTAGAAAATTTAAAAAGGCTGAAAAATAACTTGCCATGTATACCGAAATAGCAAAAAAAAAAAAATGGTAAATTTGTACAACTAGAAAACATAATATTTTCCAAGGACCATAACAAAGGGAAAATCATGTTTAGCTCTTTATGGGCATGTGCTTTCCTTCCAAGACACTGAACATGGTCTGGACACACATAAATACACACACACACACACACACACACACACACACACACACACACAGAGAGAGAGAGAGAGAGAGAGAGAGAGAGAGAGAGAGAGAGGCAGTCTTCACAGAATTATTAATATGTTAACTTGACTGAACCATTTTCTTTAAACTATATACTTATTTTTTTACAAAGTATTGATTTAATTTAGTATTAATAATAAGATAAATTAAAAAAGAAATATTCCAGAAAGGTAATGTATTACCTTTAGTGGAAAAATGAAGTGAATGACAAAATTTTAAAATATGAAACCATAGTAGGTAATGGAGAGAAGAATGGTACTTTCCAAAAATGGTATCTTCAAGCAGCACTTGAAAATAAAAAGAACTCTAAAATAAAAATAAAGACTAAATGAAGAACTTACTGCTACCAATTGACCCTTCAAGAATTATGAAGGAAATTTCTTCAAAGAAGAGAACGATAAAACACAGAAAGAGGATACTTCAGAACAGAAAAAAACAATAATAATGAAATATGTACTGGCTATTTTTCTGTCAATTTATAAAATACCTGAGATAAAAAGTTAAATTCAGAATTTTTTTTGGCTCACATTTTCCATGATTTTATACTTTTATACTTTTCCCATTGCTTTACAAGAGTGATAATCACATCCGTAGACGGTGTTATTCCAACTATCCACTTAATGGAGGCCAGAAAGCATGGAGAAAGAAATTTGAGGATAGTGTCTCAAAATTTCTTTCAAGGGCATTCTCTCAATGACCTAACTTTCACTATGTGTTACATATAAAAAATTCAAAAACCTCCTAATATCTTTACAGGCCAGTTGCCAAACCTTTAACACCTGGGACTTTGGAAATATTCCAAATGCTAGTTATAGCTAGCTAAACAGGTTAATATATAAGTAAACATGTTCTTGGTTTCACCTTAATATTTCTTAATTGTTTATATTTGAAGAAAATGTTATAATATCATTTCATGTATTATTCAATGTATTCAGAATAAAGGCTTCAGATAATCATACTTTAAATTTGAAAGTTACAGGGTTCTAAATACAAGTAAGACTTCTATACTTCAGTTAAAATGTTAAGACAGGAAATCTAATATACTGTGATACAATATATATATAAAGTAATAACTAGTATCATAACTTAGAGGTTTATGTGAACAAATATACTTAAAGCTATCTACAGGTACACAAATTGTATTTTAGAATGAGATATGCAAAGTGGGAGAAATTTTCTACCTTGAGAAAAATGGACAATGGTATTATTTAATCAAAAATAAATTGAAGAAATAATGCAACCAAGAGGTAATAGTCAACTATAGAGGTTATATTTTGAAAAATAATATCAGAATTTTAAACACAATGATCATTAAAAAAATGTAATGGGCATTTACAAAACCCATGCAAGTAACAGCCAGATAAAATCACAGTAGAGAGAGGGGGAATATAGGCACAAATCCCACAACTAGCAAAGGAGCTACTGGAATAGCTTTGGTAGCTCTATAAGAGGCAGAATCAATTTTCTTTGACAATGTGACCCCTTTTATGTTAGTGATATTCCAGGGCAACACAAGACTAGCTGGCAGCATAAACTGGACTCAACAGAGAAAGAAGAAATCTCAAAGTTAAGTGGAAAGGGATGGGTGGATAGAAACAAAAGTTATGGAAAATGTTTGGAGGGAGGGAGATACATTCAAAACACATCGTAAAAAATCTTCAAGGAATTACTAAAGCATAGATTAAAAAATATGATCAAAATTTATTTAAATATAAAATTAATAAAAAAATAATAAAACAAATGTAATGAGGCTTGAACCCTCTAGATTTCTCTCATAACAATTTTTGGACAGAAGCAAATATATTCTGAGCAAAATAAATATTTTCTGGGATTTTTATGTTACTCTTAAGATGTGATAATTAAATCTTTCTCACTAAAATTGTTAGTTGTACAGATAAAAATACATGAGACAAGTGAAGGGTATTTACTATTCATTCCATATTTGTTATTTTCAGTGAAGGTTATTTACTACTCATTCCATATTTGTTATTTTCAATGAAATAGTGTAACGCCATAGGAAAATCAAAATGAAATAAATTTTATTAAGCTTATGAAGTTTCCCATAATCCACCTACGTTATAGCTCTAATTGTAATGAAGGAAAACATACTAGGGGTTAAAATGAGAGGGGCATGCTGAAACAGGCTGTGTGTGTGTGTGTGTGTGTGTGTGTGTGTGTGTGTCTGTGTGTGTGTCTGTGTGTAGGTCATTCCTCACCTCAGTCAGACCTCAGATACCAGTGTCACCCTCAACCTTGATTGAGAGAGTATATATATATAAGGCTTGTTTACTTCTAGCTTTCAAAGTATTCTTTCTCTGTTTCCCACCATGTCTTTGGAACTCTTTGATTACAATTAATTATAATCATGCTAGGTATTTACATGGGTCCAGTGGATTTAAAGTCTGATATTCATGACAGTGTGACAATGCTTTACCCACTGAGCCACCTCAACAGTCTGTGATCATACAAAAAGCATAAATGGAAACACCCTATTGTAATTATTTTAATTATCACTACCAATCTATTTTAAACACATAAAAATTTGACATATAAACATTCTTGAGAAAAGTCTAAAAAAATTTTCAAAAGACAACACTGACTTTTCTAGTGATGTCATTTGTAATAGGACTCCTCAAACTGTAATATGCTTATACATAGTCTCATGAGGGTGTTACAATAATGCTTCCCACTCAGCAGGTCTCAGGTGGTACCTAGATTTGCACATAGGGATGGAGATATGGTTCAGCTGTTGAAAGCTAGGCTCATAACCAAAATGACAGGAATTTGCATGTCATTCAAACACCTTTTATTTATGTATATCTTTTTTTATATATTTTAAGAAGCTTCAGTAGTTGGAGTTACCCTGTAACATGTCAACATGAACCATAAAATACCAAACAAAATGTCCAGTGTTTGGAAGGGTTTATTCCAATTGGAGTTCATGACTAGTAAGGTCTCATATACCCCGACATATTTCCACTGCTCATACTTAGTTTTAGATTGAAATTTCTGTCCTGCTTGATCCTGTTGCCATTTAGTCCCAAATAAACATACAGAGGCTTATATTGTTCACAAACTGTTTGACCTCTTAGTTCAGGCTTATTACTAACTAGTTCTTAATTAACTCATATTTCTTATCTAAGTTTTGCCACGTGACTTGATATCCTTTCTCAGTAAGGCATTCTTATCTTTTTCCTCTGATGACTGTGTAACTACCTTTCCTCTTCCATGAATTCTCTTACTTTGGTTACCACACCTATATTTCCTATCTGATTACTAGGCAATCAGTGCTTTATTAAACCAATATGAGTGTCAAATCCTTACAGTGTACAAGAGCATTATCTCAAAGCACATACTCTTCAAAACCTTTATAATTTTCAAATATTGAGCTATTTTCTTTAGGTTTCCTTCATTCATGGACTTGTATACATCTAGAGTATAAAGTATTGCCTTCACTGTTTTAAAATATCATAACAATTATATGAGGAAGAGAAAGTAAGATTAAAATTATTTGGCTAAGGAAATAATCAGAGAAAATGTGGTCAAAATTATTAGGGAATAATGAAACAAACTAGTACCTGTTTAAAGTAATTACTTTTGTTACACAAAAAGCAAATTAATCATTATTTAATAAACAATTAAAGACTCTTTTATATATTTTGATTTGGTAGCATATTTACATGAGAAGGTATCATTGAGGAGTACTATTCTATGAGAATCAAAATTTGATTCATTTAAATTGTTTTTTATTCCTATAAGTTGAAGGTGCTTCAATGATGACCAGGCAAACTTTGTTTCTAAAGTAAAATCTTAAAATCAGTTTAATTGTGTTATAATTGTCATGTTTTCCCCAAACCAGCATGAAGTATAAAATATCGTTATCATTTCATATTAAACTTATTTTGTGATGGCATAATAAAGAAAATGGAATATTCTGTTATTTACATATTACATAAAATGTTTCTTTTCTTAGCAATTATTACTGTGAAACCCTTTAAATAAAAAGTATTCTTCAACAATTTCAATTTTTCTGAACTTAAAAATCTGCCTACTCTAATATTTGGTGAAGAAGCATCTGAAATAAACAACAGTAAATCCTAAACCAATATCAGTATAGAAATTCTGTTTATTTGAAATTAAGTATTTATTTACTTGGCTTTCAAGGTCAATTGCTGATCTTATTTATGGACAGATATGCCCCCTAGTGGTTAAAATTGGGGATAATATAATGGATAACTATTGTCAAGTATGTAGCAAATTATGCAATCTTAAAACATGATAAATTTAATCCCACAGATGCACATGAGTCAAAGCATTAGCTATGAAAAATATTAACCTATGAGCATGTGGAAGTTAACATTCTCATATAATTTATTTGTTTTTATGTTTTTAATCAAATATTTTTATGAGAGATCGGGAAAGACAGAGAGAGGACCCCATCCATGTGGAATGGGCTCACCCCCACCTAAATTATAAAGACAAAAATTTAATTCTCACAACCCATCTAGGGAACAATGGACATGGAGAGGAAATGATCCATGGAACGTTCTGGATAATCACACTAGCTTAATTAGTGACTTCAGATTCAGTGAAAGACTCTGCCTCAAAAAGACATTTGGCATTGACTTCAGAGCTATACATACACACAAATGCATCCACCCACACACACACACATTAAGTTATCTTAAAATTGTTAGGTATATTTAAATATCTCTCTACAATTTAAGAAATTGTTCTCACATGATTCAGAGATTAGACATGGGTGTGGCTTACAAAACAAAAAATCACTATTAAAAGAAATAATAAAAATAAGTTATAAATATTTATTATTCACTCTGTGTGAACTCTAAATATAAGAGTAGTCTTTGCAAATGCTAAACTAACATGTGTTTACAAAGGAAAGCTATATGAATAAGTGCTAATATTTTTGATGCAAATTTCACCTTGTGGCATATTTCTCTTTTTAAACCTGGATCTCTAATGATTTAATTGTTTTGAAATTTAAACCTCTTCTTGGGCATGTGTTTAAGTTATTGAAATTTATGAGTTACTTAAGAATTGTTCAGGTTGGCCTCAAACTCGTGATCTTCCTGCCTTTGCCTCCTTCAGCAAATCATACTGGTGTATGCAACTGAACTGACTCTAGACTGAAAACTGGGGATCCCACATAGGACAAAACTAGACCCTCTGAATGTGGGTGACAGTTCTGTGGTTTTGGCAGTTTGTGGGGCTACTGGCAGTGGGATAAAAAATTTATCCCTACTGCAGTAACTGGCTTTTTGCCTAGGTACTTGGGGAGGGTGAGACTTTGTTGACTCCCCATTGGGGGTGATGGGAATAAGATGGGGGAAGCAGGAAGAGGGAAGGCACAGACAACTGGGATTGATATGTAAAATTAGAAAAAGATGGTTGTAAAAACAAAATAAAATTAAAAATTAAAAAAAAATTATTGTTCAGCCAGGCAGTAGTGATGCAGGCCTTTAATTCCAGCACTTTGGAGACAGAGGCAGGTGGATCTCTGAGAGTTTGAGACCAGCCTGGTTTACAGTGTGAGTTCCAGGACAGGCTCTAAAGCTACACAGATAAACTCTGTCAGAGAAAAAAAAAAGAAAAACAACAAAATCTTGTTCCTATATCTTCATGGAATTCAGTTTTCAGACTATTACTGTTCTCAATTTTTTAATTGGCTGAATCTTAAAACAGAATTATTAAATGTGACTAAATATACTGGGAAAATTAGGTACTGGTTTAAATGTGTACTTGATAAATATTAGTTAGATAGATAAAAACACATCTGATCATATTCGTATTCATCTCTTCTCAATTACTTCAGAAACAAAATTAATTATTTTAATTAAGGAGTCATTTTTTTTGACAACAGTATCTAGTTTTTCTTCATTACAAAAGAATCCCTTAAGGGAATATGATCATTTACCAAAAATAAATAAATAAATAAGTAAATAAATGAATAAATTAATTCTTACTTATTTTTCACATGGACTTCAAGCAGCAACAGCCTACATCTTTTTTCTTGCTATTTGGACACAAAAAGCTTCCTTATGTTTCTGAAGCATAATGCTCTACATTAAGTAGATACTAGAATATTCCTTAATGGATTAATAAGGGTATTTGACACTAGTCTACATTACTGAAGTTGAGAGAATAAAAATTATTTTTTTTTAAGAAACTGTCAGCATTTCCAATTTCATGGGAAGTACGGTTCAAATATTAACCAAAGCAAAATATGCTGAATATTCTAAGTTAAAAAATTCTTACTGATGAGCATCCTTTCTAAGTGATGTAGTCATTAATGAGAGTATGGAATGCTAAACCATTTGTTTTCTTAAGTGCGCATCTTCAATCTCTGAATTTTCTGTTAACTGTTCTTGTTTTATTGGTTGCCAGTATGTAAAATAAACTTAATTACTTTGCCTTGGATGGTTCTTTCAATAATGTAACTACTTTTAAATATGCTGCTTATATTATGGTCAACACCCTGTAAAGGAAAAAAAATATTGTTTGGAAAATAGCAGTAATTTTTTTCACCCTCAGACCTTGATGTAGATTAAATAAATCAACCACAAACAAATTGACACCCCCTTATCTTTGAAATCTTTGTTTTTCTGTAGTAAACTGTTTCTTTTGCTTTGATTTTTATTGAACAGATGTGTATTTGCATAATGGTAAGATTTAGTCAGACTTGAGAAAGAAAATCACATCTCTCTTTTACAATGGAACTAATATATGTATAAAGGATTAGATAAAGCAATACAAAAACAAGCATATGATTTACACTTTAGATCTTACCCATTCTTTGTACTTGAGGAGCTACAAGATGTATTGTAAACATATAACACTATGCCTGATTTTCAAGAGAGTGCAAAAAGGTATGCTTCTTTGGTAGAAAATTATTCTCTTTGCATCCTTGGGAAATCAACTTGTACTATTGCAGTTCTATTTTTTTTTAAGATTTGTATGCTTGGGTGCATCTTCGTGAATGCTGACACGGAATCTTAGATAATATCTAAAGCAACAGCAGATAACTAAAAATTTAATATAGTATAATACAAAATTTCTAACAGTTGGGCTGCTACTGTGTGCTGAATTATAATATCTCATTACTTCAAATCATTTAGTGCCACAAAGACTTCCATGTGGCAATTTATCATCTTTCCCTGCATTTATTCTCCCTGGAATGAAAGGGATGATTGTGTACACAGCATGCTCATATTACCTATTTTTTATGATGAGCACGAAAGGTAGTTTGCCTTGTATTTGGACTGTGTTTCCTGTAATAGAGCTGTTTATAGTTTGTAGCATTTAAGAAAAATAGACACTTACTACTCTATTAGCAGAAGATAGGGTGATATTACACACTGAAGTCTATTTCAAGTCAAGCCTAGAAAACATACTATAATACATAGAAAAATAAAATATATTGTTGGGTTTTACATACATTAATGACATTTGTTTTTAAAATAATCATAAGAATCTATATTGAGGTCACAAGAAACCGAACTAGGGATTCTTATATTTAATAGGGGTTGACCTTCAGTACTGAAGATCTTGAATCCTCTCCACTGATAGGACATAACACAGAGAGCTTTAAGAAAAACGACATCACAATGGCAAAGGAAAATAAACACATTCAAATACATTTCCTTTTTGACTGATCTAAAACATCATTGTAACAAATTTCTTATATTTGCAGTTACTGTAGTCCAAAGGTCAAAAGCCCGGACTGTCTGTCTTTAGGTTATCCTTTGATTTATCTTAAGAGACCACATGGAAGACTTTGCAAAATGGAAATAAGGTCACAAAGGAAAAGTCAGATAGCTTCAGGCTTTTAAATAATATATAAGAATTGAAAACTTCCCCAAGACAGATTCTTTTTATTTCATTTGCTTTACAATTCTGGCCTCTTAAACAAACTTTACTGTTCCTGTTCTAGAAATTAAAACAAAATATGATAGCTAATTCACATTTCATGAAGTATTGTCTTGATTTAACCTAAATCTTTATATAACAAAAGGTTACAAAATAAAATGTGGCTCAAAAGATCCCTGAGATATTAACATCTCAAAATCGGTTGTAGTCCAAACATAAAATACAATGATATCTTATGATCTAGAAGAATATAGAACTAACTTGAGTTAATGAATTTCATTCAACCATTAAACCTTGGCTAAAATTAATTCATCAAATTTTGATCATATCTCTAAAATTCTTAGGTTTATTTTTGCTTGCATTCTCAGAGAAACACAATTCCTTAAACAAAATCTCAAAGAAATAGAAAAATTTCTGTGAAGCAATGATGATGTGTATATAAAGCATGCTGTTTTAAATAGTATTTTGTCTTTCAAGATTTCATTTATTGGTATCTTGTTTATATTTTGTGTGTGTGCATGTGTGTGTGTATGTTTCTGTGTGTGCTCTACTAAAACAATCAATATACATGTACAAAATCTTATTAGCATCACCTAAGTTTGCTAAGATGTACAAAATATTCAAAATATTTCGTATTTTAATCTACTGGTGTGCAAGGGCTTCTGTATCCTTTCATGTATTTATTTTTTCCCTTCTTAACATTTATTGTGAACCTGGAAATCTCACAATGGATTCTTTAACTTTTAAAGTGCCTTTCTAGAAAAAAACTACATTCATTGTTGTATTGCAAAATGGTAAAACATGCCAAAATTACATTTTATAAGAAATTCTATATTTATTTTGTGGTTTCTGATGTTATGTATTTTGAAAAGTAAATTACACCTTTACAATGCATATGGAAGAACTATAAGCTAGATAACCTTGATGTGTGGTTGCTTGCAAATGCATTTCATTTTCTGCTTGCCACATTTTGTATTTTCTATGAGAAAAATGTATGAGGAATGATCCCATTTAATCATCATTCTTGTTTATAGTTTACTATGTCAGTAACTGACTGTTTTTCTTTTATTCTTCTTTGTTTTTTTTTTTTCATTAAAATTGTTTGTTCGGTTGGTTTGGATAATTAACAAGCATACTCCAAGAAACAGTATGATTTTGGTGAAACAGCTCCGTGTAAACCACTCTTGTTCTTCTAAATTCTCTTAGTTTTAAAGTAATGGAACTTTTCCAGAGTATTTTAAACTTAATCCATGAACTCATTTTTATTAAGACCCCTGTAAATGTCATAATACTAGGTTAATACAATATATGTCAGGAACAAAAATATAGTCTATTGGCCTTCAAAGACCTCAAAAAAGGCCTTTGTGCTTCCTTCAGAGCTCTTATCCTGAAATTTGTATTATAAGCCAACAAGTCAAAGTTCATCAACAAAATGCTTAGCTTTCTTTTATGTATTTATCACCAGTTCAGTTCAATAGTAGGTAAAAGTCAATAAAGAGGTAAGTAGCAATATTATGTTTATTATGCATAAACTATTGCAATTATTATTTAGCGTTCTGAAGTCCTTGCCGAAATTTGAATATTACTTGTATTCTATCAACCACGTGACTTGGAGATATTAATCTAACCTGTAGAAAAATCTCTATTTCATCATTGCTTTGAAAGCTAGGGTTGGTTTTAGTAGCCGAGAGAATTTCTGTGAGATTTCTTAGGCCTAAGTTCTAAACACTGAAATGAATACTCATTTGAGAAGTCTTATAACCCCAGCTAATGATTTTGAATCTGCCTTATAGGCACTGAAGAATAAAGTTATTTTAATTTTCTTTTTAGTTTTACTAATTGCTATTCAAAGATGCATTTATCTATATGTACATATATACAAGAAGTAAACTCTCAGTTTTCTGAGGGAGATATCAAGATTGCTTGATGCCATAATTTCCCAGCATGACAGATTCTAATCCCGCTAAAATTGTGAGCCCAATAAACCATGCTTTAAGATTCCTTGGAAATGATTATTTGTTTTGCTTTTTCTTTTATAACAGCAATAGAATTATCAAAGCAAAGATAACTAATTTCTGATTTCAAAAAAAATGATACAATTGGCCTTGCTTAAAATAGATGATTGAATGGCAGGCAACAAATTTTTAAAAGTGAAAATAAGAGAATGAAAGCAACAAAAATTCAAAATGAGATTCTTAAATATTTGTTCTCAATCTCTGAAAATGCTCTTTAAAAGCATATTAATATGTAATGTTATAATAGAATGACTAAAAATTAAGAACTGTCAACTTCTTTAAATTAGTAACATCATTTCCTCTCACATGCACTTACCTACTATTACTATAAATATGATTTTTAAGAATGTTTTAAGTCTACCTGTCTCTGTCTGATTTAAGACACCATAAACAGAGTTAAAAATTTATTTGTATTTTATAGGTTACTATCTTATAGGTTACATATTGTTTTGCTTTCTTGAATATAAAAAATTAGCAATTTAACAAAAGTATAAAGTATTGTAGAAAATTATGGCAATATACCATAATGAGATACCCTTTCACATTTATAATAATGACTAAAATTAAAAAAAAAATAACAAATTCTGGCAAAGATTCAGAAAACTTAGATCATTTACATTCTGGTGGTAAGAAAGTAGAATGTTACAGACACTTAAGACAGTGTCTGGCAGTACCTCTAAGATTATATGCAATTGCCATATGACCTCACCTTTAAATTCCAAATAAAAAAAAACTCTAACCATACATAAACATATACAAATGCATGCAGACACAGAAAACATGCTCATGAGTGTTTGGAACATATAAACACCGTGACCATAAACTAAATATAACCAATTTATGTACTTCAGTTGTAATTATGGAATCAAGTAATTATAAAAAAGTAATTATGAAAAAGAATTAATCTTGAATCTATGCTAAATAAGTCAATTACAAGAGGCATGTTATATTTATTTTGTAGGATATCTCCAAAATAATCAACTCTATAAATACATTAAGTATGATTGTAATTTCCTAAATAGAGATAAATAGGGATCAGTCAACTTGTCAACTAGGTATATAGTTTCTTCCATGTAATGTTATACAATTTAGGTTGTAAATGTCAGTTATGAATTTACTTAAGAATAATATCATGAGCCAGGCAGTTGTGGAACATGCCTTTATTCCCAGCACTCTGTAGGCAGAGGCAGGCAGATCTCTGTGGGTTTGAGACCAGCCTGGTTTACAAGAGCTAGTTCCAGGGACAGGCTCCAAAGCTACAGAGAAACCCTGTCTCACCCCCCCCATAATAGTATTAAATTATAAAAGGGATTTCAGATAAAGAGGATAAGACGGATATGCTCGTTAAATATATACTATGATGCTATGAGAGGATCAGTAGGTGGGTCAGGGGGTAAAGTGATTGTCTTGGAAGCATGGGGCCAAAGTTTGAATCATTAGAAGCCATATAAATGCTGAGTGAGTGTGAGAGTTTGCCCATAATTCTACTATTGGTCACAAGGGTTATACAAAGTAGTTGGGCTGTTTAATCTCTTCTATCATAGGGTCTGAATCCAACTGACAGACCCTGCTCTAATGAATCAACAATTTTGAAGGAATTAGTTCATACATTATAGTGAAATGAATTTCATTTGAATTGAAAACGAATAATAAATTTATGGATTAAAATATATAATATCAGTACAGATGAATCTGAACTGCCATGTAGGTGCTGAGAAATAAAATCCTTCTAATTTAAAAATTGATTACCACAACTTATTCATTTTGTCACATAATTTTACAAAGAGAGATCAAATACATATATTTCTCAATGAGAAACACATGATAACTTTCAAGCATTATTATTAGGTTTATAAATTTATCCTTATAGGAAACTTAAATTTATACTAAGATTAAAAACTACTAGGAATACCCAAAATATTCACTACTTTGAAACAGTATTTTCTCCTCTCAAAAGTTTCACAAACATAAAGGTATGTAGACTTTCAATAGATCAAAATAAGTAACTATAAGTTATTTCAATTATATAAAATTTGACACAAATATGAAATTTATAGTTACATAAATATTTAAAAGAAGGTCTTGAAGACTGAAGAAGAGAGGAGGTACGTCGTCTTATTGCAACTTAATAGACTACAGCTGACTGATATATAAGGAAATCCTGCCCTCATCTGAAGAGAAAGGTGGAATGGATGGGGGAAGGGATGTTCGAGGACAGGGAATGTTGGAATGAGGGGCTGGGAGGACAAGAGGGAGTAGAAATATGATAGGGCCAGACAAATTAATTAATTAATTAAAGAAAAAGATCTGAAGTATTTTAATGAGTCTTGTAAATGTTGAGCAACAAAGACAGTTTTGAACTACTGAGGGTATGAAGACGTGGAAGAGAAGAGAGACAATGAGAGAAGAAAACTAGAAACATGCAAAGATACATTCTACATTACTAGTCTTGCCTTTTGATAAAGAAATTGCAGATTTTAAATAACATTTTATTTACTTTATGGAACTATTATGGTTAGTATTAATAGTCAAATTGTACCATTTGACAGATGGCCTCAGACATGACTACCAAAAGATTGTCTTGTTTAAAATAGTTGATGTTGGAAGACAATTTTAACGATTTATTTTTTTCTTAATTTATGTTTATGAATGTTTTGACCACATGTACATAGTCCATTGTATGCATATCTGGTGTCTGCAAAGGTTAAATTATATCGTTTAGTCCTCTTAAATTGGGGTTACAGATGAATCTGAACTGCCATGTAAATGCTAAGAAATAAAACTAAGTCCCCTATAAGAGCAGCAAGTGCTTTTTACTCTCCTGCCATGGTAAGATCCATCTTAACTGTGGCAGGATCATTGCATTGGCAAGATATTGAATACAAGGCTTGAAGACGTAAGTCATAAACAATGCCACACCAGTTTGGAATTATGATTAATAGGGTGGTATTTATTTAAAGGGGAAAAAACTTACAGATCACTGTCAGCCCTCTGCATAACCAGGAAGGAAGTCTAGTTGCCGGAGGAGCAGGAAGTGAAGAGAGAAAGGAGAGGGAAGTGGCCACTTTTTTAAAGGGAGAGAGACCACGCCCCAATGGGCTAGTAGCTCAGCAGTGATAGGCTGGAGGAGTGGGAGGACCTCCCGTAACAAAGGCTTATTTGGGACTTTTGCATAGGAACTGAGTTTCCTTCTCAGCATCTCTCTCATATGTATGCATCCATTTTATATTTGTATATTATTTATATACTTAAATATATTTGCATATTGATTATACATGGTTAATATAGATATTTGAATTATTTTCTGGTATAGTCAACTTTCTCAAAACTGCTTTTTCTAAAAAATATATAAATGCTAGTGTAATGAAATGTAAAATTAAACTTATTCTGGGTGAAACAAATATTCAAACCACAGCACAAAGTCATCTTGCTTTGTTATGACTTTCTGAAAGAAAAAGAAACTGAAAATTAATTGCCCAATTGGATGTTTATTCAAGCCAAAATTTGCTGCATTTCCCTGTATACAACATAACAGAATGAAATATCAGCTGAGGATAGAAAGTGTTCTCCATTATTCTCTGGATAAAAATGACACCATAGAAAGTAACTTTGCTTAAGGGAGCTTGCTGACAACCCATGAAATGTGTAAAGTATGTGAAATTCGATATTTCATATGAGAGAGGTGCTATTTTACTTTACTAAGCCATCTGGAGAATTGTGGATGAAATTTAGTAGCGCCCTTGCCAAACTCACATAATGTCCTAGAATCCATGTAAACACTGAGAAAATATCATGGCAAGGCTAAATAATGACTAAAGACTATAGGAATACAAATGGGTCCCACAAGACTTTCCGTTGGACATGAGATCCAAGGAAGACGTGGATGGTCAAATAGGACTACCTAGAGTATACACAACATATAACAAAGAACACACAACTGTTAGCATTTTAGGCAAGCAAAGTTTGTTCAATAATTCCTTGTTTACCAACTTTAACTCTCAACTCCATAAGAAATCTTAAGTAAGACCACTACTCAAGAGTTCTGTAGAAAGAAAGTTGATAAGATTGCCATTTTTATTGTGTTTTTCCTACCTATCCATGAACATGGGAGATCTTTCCGTTTTCAGATATCTTCTTCAATTACTTTCTTCAAAGGCATTAAGTTCTTGTCATAAAGGTCTTTCTCTTGTTTGGTTAGAGTTACCACAAAGTATTTTGTATTATTTCTGGCTATTATAATGGACAATGTTTTCTGAATTTTTCTTGGCCCATATATCACTTGTATTTAGGAAGGATACTAATTTTGTTTGAGTTAATTTTTTATCCCATCACATTACTGAAGGTGTTTGTTGGCTGTAGGAGTTCTCTGGTAGAATTTTGGGGTCACCTCTGTACATTTTCATATCATCTGCAAATATTCCATCCAAACAAAAAGGAATATACCTTCTTCTCAGCATCTCATGGAACCTTCTCAAAAACTGACCACATACTTGATAACAAAACAAACCTCAACAAATACAAAAAAAAAAAATGAAATAACTCAATGTACCTTATCAGGTCACCATGGTTTAAAACTAGAAGTCAACAGCAATTCTAGTTCCAGAAAACCCATAAACACATGGAAATTAAACAATGCTCACCTAAATCATCAATGGGTCAAGGAAGAAATAAAGAGAGAAATTAAAAACTTCCTAAAATTCAATGAAAATGACCACACAACATACCCAAATTTAGGGGACACAATGAAAGAAGCAGTGTTAAGATTAAAGTTCATAGCACTAAAGCCCTACATAAAGAAACTGGAAAAATCCCACACTAGTGAATTAATAGAATGTTTGAAAACTTTAGAACAAAAAACACCCCAACTCACCTAAAAGAACTAGATGGCAGGAAATAATCAAATTGAGAACTGAAATCAACAAAATAGAAACAAAGAAAACAATACAAAGAATGAATGAGACAGAGTTGGTTCTTTGAGATTATCAACAAAATAGACAAACCTTTATCCATACTAACGAAAAGGCAGAGAGAGAATATCCAAATTAACAATATCAGAAATACAAAGGTGAGCATAACACCAGACATAGAGGAAATACAGAGAATCATCAGGTCATATTTCAAAAACCTGTACTCTACAAAATTGGAAAGCTTAAAGGAAACAAACAACTTTCTGGATAAATATCACTTATCAAAATTAAATCAAGACCAGATAAGCAAATTAAACAGACTTATAACTGCCGAAGAAATAGAGAGATCTTGATAAAAGGAGTCATTATGGGGTTAGGAAGAAACCTGGTGTTAGAGAAATTCCTAGAAATAAAAAAGGATGACCCCAAATGAGACTTCTAGCAATAGTGGAGAGGGGGCCTGAACTGTTCTTCTGTAATTAGATTGATAACTACCCTAAATGTCAACATAGAACCTTCATCCAGTACCTGATGGAAGCAGATGCAGAGATGCACAGTTAAGCACTGGGATGAGCTCAAGGAATCAAGTAGAATAGAGGGAAGAAGGATTATATGTGCAAATGGAGTCAAGGTCATGGTGGGGAAACCTGAAGAAGGACGCTTAACTCAAAGAAGCAGCTGACCTGCGTTCATGGGAACTCACATACTCTAGACTGAGAGCTGGGGAGCCTGACTGGGGCTGAAATAGCCCATCTGCATGTGGATGACAGTTGTGTAGCTTGGTCTGTTTGTGGGACCCTTGGCAATGTGATCAGGATCTCTCCCTGGTGTATGAGCTGACTTTATGAAGCCTAGTACCTATGAAGGGATGCCTTTCTAAGTCATGATGCAGGAGGGAGGGGCTTGGTTCAGGCTCAACTTATTGTGCCTGGCTTTGTTGACTCCCCATGGGAGGCCTTACCCTCTCGGAAGAGTAGATTGGGGGTGGTTTGGGGAAGGTGAAGGAAGCAGGATGATTAGAGGGAGGATGGACTGTGGTTGGACTTTAAAACGAATTTAAAAAAGAAGAAAGAGTACAAGTTTGTGATAAGTGAAAGTACAATTATAAGTCTTTTCTTACTTCAAATCTCCACACTCAAAAAAGTCTGGTCAGCAGTGAGAAAAGTCCGAACTTGGAAGTCAAATAAGAATTTTTTCAGTTTTACTGGAAAGAACTTTCAATGTCTGAATGAAAAAAAAAAAAGAACAATCTCTTATTTGAAATCTATAATATATTTAGTTGACAGACGCAATTCAATGGACCCATAAAAACGGTGTGTCCCTTATGTAAGTAAAAGTTTAGACTATTAATCTGTAAGATTAACATCAAAATTTTATTACTTAGTATTCCAACCTCCAAACATTTTGTTAATACCATTCTAAGTAAGGCATGTGAGAACTCTACATTTGTATAATTAACATTTCCATTTATTACTATTCCTTCTACATATGTTAGTGTATATTTCATATACACTTGCCTCTACTTGAAACTTTGTAGATGGTCTAAGGATGTCTGCAAATTGTAGATTAATTGTATTGTTTGTGTGATGTAAGCTTGTTCTATAGCACTGCAGAATAAGTAAATGAAGGCATGAAAAATATAATTATGATTAACTATACCATACATCAATTTTTTAAAAAAATTACACAGAGTCTAGAGAGATAGCTTATTTGGTACTCTAGCAGATTTTGAATTCAGTTCTCAGCACCCTCATGAAAGGTAGTAAATTTTTGTTTGTCCAGTTCCAAAAGAATTCATGCCTTTATCTGGCCTCCATGAGCTTTACATGTGCATGGTACATTGAAAAAGATACAGGCAAACTACCTAGACACATAAAATAAAATATAAATATTTGAAAAATATATCCAATTTTTATTTTCATGTTCTGAAAATCATTCCTATGTATAATAATATAAAATACATTATCTTGTAATTGCAGTATTTATTTTATTTACAAGAGAAAATTTTATATATTAATTATTTACAACATCATGTTTAATATGGGTATATACTATGGAATATTTGCATCAAAGTTTAGATGTATTATCTAATATATTTAGTACACTTTTGTGAATACGTTTAATATCTACTTTTCATCTATTCAGTCTTTAAGTTAGGAATATAATACCATTAACTATATTGAACATTCTTTTTTACTTGCTTGATATTTCTGGTTGTTTTACAGTTATTGGTTTGTTTTGTGTTTGTATGTAATCATAACACCATGTATATGAAGGTCAAAGTCAGATTCCTCTTTGGTGACAGTCATCTGTAGTTAGCCATCCCAACACTGACCCTATAGTGATGCTATAAACAGCATTACCTACAATCAAATTCAAGAACTTACACTTCTTGTCTAACTCAAATACTAAACTGAATCAACATCTTCTCATTTTGCTCACACTTTCCTATTCCCCAAAGTCAGAACTCTTGTCTCTGTTTCAGGGAGTTTGAATTTGTTAGATTTGGCATGTCAGTGGTATCATAAATGTATGACTTTATGCGTTTGCCTTGTTTCAAATATGCCTTCCTCCAGATTCATCCATTTTGGTGCAAGTGACAGAATTCTTTAATTTTAAGAAAATATATGATTTAATTATATATATATATATATATATACACACACACACACATATATATATATACACATATATATAGTCATTTTCTTTATCGTCCATCTACTTAGTGTTAGTGAAATAAATTAATATTTTAGTTACTCTGAAAGACACTAGTGTAAACATGGAAGTGGATATCTATCTTCAAAAAACTAGTTTCATATTTACTGGATACACATCATACATTGCTGGATCCTATATTGTCTGTATGTTTTAAGAATTATTCATTCTAATCTAGCTAGACTCTGACTCTTGTCCTTTCAGGTAGTTTCAGGTGTGGACCTCTGCTTGTGACATGAATCTCAAGTTGTACCATTCATTGGTTGGCCACCCCCACAAGTTCTGGACCACCATTATCCCACTATATCTTGTAGGTAGGACAAATTGTAGGTCAAGAGTTTTGTGGCTGGGTTGGTGTCCCAATCTCTTCCCTGGAAGCCTTGCCTGATTACAGAAAATAGCTCGTTTGGGCTCTGTGTCCTCTGTTATTAGGAGTCTTCATTCAGGTCACTGTTATAGATTCTTTGGAGTTTCTATTATACTAGGTTTCTACCTTGCTCCAGAAATGCCCCTTAATTCCAATTGTCTTTTCCAGTACACTCTCACTCCACATTCCTGAAATGATCCTAACCCTACACACCCCTAGTTCATCTGCAAAATCTATTTTATTTCCCTTTCCAAGCAAGAACCCTGTATCCCCACTTGAGACCTTATTACTTACCTCCTTGGTCTGTAGATTGTAGCATTGTTAACCTTTACAGCTAATATCCACTTATAAGTAAGTACATGCCATGTTTTTCTTTATGGGTCTTGGTTACATCAATCAAGATAATGTTTTTTTTCTAGTTCCATTCATTTGTGTGCAAATTTCATGATTTTTTAACCCCTTAATAATACTCCATTTTATAAATGTATACATTCTTTATTCAGTTTTCAGTTAGGGACATCTAGTTTGTTTCCAGTTTTTGACTATTATGAATAAAGCTGCTATTAACATAGTTGAGCGAGTGTTCTTGTGGTAGGATGGAACATCCTTGGGGTATGCACCTAGAAGTGGTATATCTGGGTCTTGAGGTAGATCTATTCCCAATTTTCTGAGACACCTCCATATTGATTTCTAAGCTGATTCTAACAATTTGCACATTACTGTATTTACCTCACTTTTTAGTTAGATTATTTGCTTTGTTTTCATCTAGTTTCTTGAACTTTTTATATATTTTGGACATTATTATCCATCCTTCAGAACTGAAGTTAGTGAAAACCTTTTCCCATTTTGTAGGCTGCTGTAGAAGAAGCTGTGGGCTGCATTCCTGCCGCCTGGCTCCTGGCCACCTGGCTAGCTTATGTCCTGAAATAATAACACATAAACTGTTTTCTTTTAAACACTGCTTGGCCCCATTAGCTCTAGTTTCTTACTGGCTAACTCTCATATCTTGCTTTAACCCATATCTAATAATCTGTATAGCACCACGAGGTGGTGTCTTACCAGAAGATTCTAGTGTACGTCCATCTTGGGCTGGAGCTTCATCGCGTCTGCCCTGGAGAAGAGAAGCATTGTGTCTGGCTCACTTCCCTTCTTCCCAGCATTCTGTTCTGTCTACTCCACCTATCTAATTTTCTGACCTATCAGGCCAAGCAGTTTTCTTTATTGATTAACCAATGAAATAACAGATTGACAAATGACCTTCCCACATCAGGCTGTAGTTAATTTATCCTGTTAGTGGTGTTGATTGCCTTACCAATGCTTTTCAATTTCATGAGGTTCCATTTCTTAATTGTTGATCTTTGTGACTGTACTATTGTTATGTTCAGGAAGTTTTCTCCTGTGTCAATGCATTCAAGTCTATTCTCTTCAGTTTTATAGAACCAAACACAGCCATCAAGATAAAGGGGGAGGGGGAAGAGGAGGAGGAGGAGATAAGGACAAGAAAGAGGAGAAAAAGGAGGAGAAAGAGAAGAAAAGAAGAACAACAACAAGAAGAAAGTCAATAAAGATGAAGTCAATGAAATGATTACTTGTCATACTTTTCTAAACTCTGAGACTGTAACCTAATGTCATCATCATCAGAGAAGTTTCATCAACTTCAAGCAACTGATGGGGAGCAGATGCAAAGACCCACAGCCAAATATTAGAAGAAATATTGGAAAAGTGAAAAGTGCCAGGGACAACACAAGAAAATGGCCTAAGGAATCAACTAACCAGGGCTCATAGGGGTTCACAGAGACTGAACTGACAATCAGGGAGCCTGCATGAGTCTGACCTAAGCTCTCTCTCTATATTATAGATGTGTAGCTTGCTGTTCTTAGAAGACTCCAAACAGTGGGAATGTGTGCTGGCTCTGGCTTTTTTGCCTACTTTTGATATCCTTTTCCTCCTACTGGATTGCCTAGTCTAGCCTTGATATGAAGGAAGTGCCTGGTGTCATTGTAATTTGTTATGCCATGTTTTGTTGATATCTATTCTTGTTTTGTTGAAGTCTTTTCTTCCACAAACGTGTGGATTTGTATGATAGGAAAAGTTGGGGGGCAAGGGATCTGAGGAGAACACTGAGAGGAAATTGTGGTGTTGAGATATAATACATGAAAAACATAATTACTCATACCATTCAGTTAACAGTTATGTTATCTTATATTCTGAACAACATTATTGTGCAAATTCTTATAATCACTACTTACTCTTTCTTGCTGCACATTTTTATTTATTTCTGTTGGCATTTTGTATGTCCTTTTGTGCCTGTATACACAGACCTTTTGCTTACTTTTAAAATCAAACAACTTTTAGTTGTTTCTATGTACTTTATATTTCTCTACTTTTCATCATATCTTAAACATCACACAATCAATTTTACTGAAAATATACATATTACTTAAGTAATTATTGTGTCTCATATATTTCTGATATATATATAAATTATGTCATATATGTGAAAATTTTATCTTGCAAAGCTTTAACATTTATCAATACTTTATGGAGAAATTTCTTAATTATGCAATTTTTCTCCTTTAGTCTGTTACTATCCCTGGCTATACCCAACGTATTTCAAATACTGAAACAGGTTAGTAGTTTTAAATGGACAAAAAAAACTTGGATATGATTAGTAATCTTTACCTATTAATGTTATTTTGCTAATATTTTCTTTGGATTTTATACATGTAATATGTATTTTATGTTGTTCCTTTATATTTTTACTGTACAATAAAGACATTTGAACAAGACAACTTTTTTGCCTTGAACACTTATAAATCCAAGAGTAGTTACCACCATAGATATCATAATGATCAACAGGCATTTGAAGAAAGGATATAAAATAATTTTTACTGTTTTTGAAGTAATGGACTATTGTCATATTCAAGACCTCTTCCTCACAAAATAATGTTTAAAAATGTAAATTTGCATCCAATAATAACTATTAATTATTGAGGTTATTTACTTTATACAGACTGAGTCTTAATTGATAATCCTTTTTAAGGAGTTGAGGAAGTTAGTTATTTTAAACAAATCATTAAATATTACATATGAAATTCTTTATATAATATTTGCTATATTTTCAATGTTTTTTAGCATTGTATAATTGGAGTTTTAATTTCTGATATTAGTAATACAAGTACTCTTTAGTATTTATCATAAATGTTGCAAGGCACTTATCATTATGATAAATATTTGCAAAGCACCAGTTATTAATTCTAATTTTAAATAATGTCTCTCTGTTTTTAGTCTCATAAATTTTTCTCTTCATCTTCATTATGTACTTCCTTCTGCTTGCTTTGTGTTTGTCTTACTATTGGCTTTATACTTACATGAAATAGAATCCTAGCCAAATGCTTTGAGATGTATTGAATTTTCTAGTAAGGAGTGCTAATTAATGTCCTTACTTCTCCTGCAAAGCACTATTTTCCTACCACACCCAAAATTATGATAAATTGCAATTTCAATTAAGATTTCGCTAAATATTATTTTAATATCGATTTATACTTTGTATTAGTTATTTGAGAATTTCATATATGTTTTGATTGTATTAACTTCTTTTTCAAATTCTTCCCTAATTCACGCCATTTTCCTTATCCATCTGTGGTTGTTTGAGAAGAAATAGCACACAAATAGAGTGGCACTATTAGGAGGCATTGACTTGTTTGAGGAAGTGTGTCACTGTCGGGGTGGGTTTTGAGGTTTCCTTGACTCAAGTTTCCTTCAGTGTGACTGTTAATTAACTTCTTGTTGCTTTCAAGATATAGGACACTCAACTGTTCCAGCACCATGTCTGCCTGCATGTCATCATGCTACCTGCATGATTGTGGACTGAACTTTTGAAACTGTAAGACAGCCACCCAAATTAAATGCTTTCTTTTAAGAGTTGCCATGATAATGGTGTCTCTTCATAGCAACATAAACCTTAACTAAGAAGTTGATACTTGGAGAGGTGTATTGTTTTGATAGGCCTGACCATGTGATTATTTGGAGCAATTTGAGCTTTAGTATTTTGGGTTATGAAATCATTGGGATATTATCATTACTGCTCCATGGACCATACTAGTAGGAGCATGGAAGACAGAGGTACTAAGTGTTATTTGAACTACTGGGGGCTCAATGAAGAAGTTTCAGAGAAGAGGAATTTTAGTATGTTGCCTAGAAATTTTTCTTGTGTTATTTTGCACTTGTCTGAAGAGTTTGCCTAAGGCAAAAATAAAGAGTTCTAGATTACTGCCCGAGGTTAAAGTAAAGATTTTGTATCAATTCCATTGACAGAAGAAATCTCAAAATAGCCTAATAAAGACTCTGCCATGTGGATATTAGTGGTAACTAATGAAGATTTATATTGAAAAGGAATGAGCTGAGCAGGTTAAATTGCAAAATGTAAATTTTGAGGCGAAAAAAAGCACCAGGAATTAGAATGAAGCTAAATCCTTTGTTCAGGGGGGATAAATAGTTTGATAAATGAAATAAAAGGAGTTATGAACTCAGGACAAGGTCCCACCTAACTAAATTTGTAACTTTGGAAAAAACTAAAAAAGCTTATAGTAGTAGGATATACCTTTCATCTCAGCATTGAGAAGTTTGAGAATCTCTGAGTTTTAGACCAGTCTGGTCCACAGATTATGTTTTATGACACCCAAGCTTATACAGTGAAAGATAGAATGCTGTTGCAGATGTTACTGAATGAGGGGGCTATCTCCCAGATCCAGCAAGAAGCAGAAGTTGGCAGCTTTGGCCATGTGGTTGTGACTTTAGAGTTAAGGGTAGAGAAAGGAGTTAATGAATAAAGCCACTGAGGCCAGGTATGTATCAGGGTAACCCTGAATGGAGGCCTATTTGAAAGTCCATTGGGTGAAGATATGAAGTTAAAGCTTAGATTGTCTTGGAGAACCCAAGAAGGTAGAAGTGCCAGAATCATGGGATACCTCTTGTGGAAAGCTACTGATGGAGTGGAACTAGACAAAGAGAAATAAATGTGTTGCAGTCAACAAAGCAGAACAGCTTTGGAGATCTGAAGAGTGGTTTGTCATCAAGTATGAAAGTACAGAGTTTGGAGTTTGCAGAGCTGGATTTTAATCTTGTTTTGTTCAGTATTTTCTCATTATGCTTGCTTCCAGTCATGGTGTGTTGAAATAGGAGTGGCGGGCTACATTCCTGGCACCCGGCCACACGCACTGTTAGCTTATGCCCCGACATAATTACACGGAAACTGTATTCTTTTAAACAATGCCTGTCTCATTAGTTCCAGCCTCTTATTGGCTAGCTCTTACATATTGAAATAACCCATTTTTAATATTCTGTGTAGCACCACGAGCTGGCTCACTAGGAAAGATCTTAACCTGCGTCTGTCGGGAGTGGGAGAATCATGGCAACTCATTGACTCAGTTTCTTTTTCCAGGCATTCTGTTCTGTTTACTCCACCCACCTAAGGGTTGGCCTATCAAATGGGCCAAGACAGTTTCTTTATTAATTAACCAATGAATGCAACAGATTAGAAAGAAATCACTCCCACATCAATGGTGGAATGGTAATGAACATCCTCTGCTATATAATATGTTGGAAGTATGTGATCTGCAGTTTGATATTGATGTATATGGAAATATTACAGTTAAGTGATTATCATCTATCTCCGAAGAGACTTTGGACTTTGAAAAAAGTTTGAGATTGTTTTATATAATTAGGGACTTTTGAAGTTAGACTGGATGCTTTTTTTTTTCATTATAATATGGCTATAAGATTTTGGAAGCCATTGAGTGAAATGTGATGGCTTGAAAGAAAATGGCCCCAAAAGGGAGTGGAAGTATTAAAAGTTGTGAGCTTGTTGGAGGAAGTGTGTTACTATGAGGTGGGATTTAGGGCCTCTTTTGCTCAAACTTCCCTCAGTGTGACTCTCAGTTGACTTCTTGTTGACTACAAGATGTAGGACTCTTGTGAGCAGGATGCTACTCTTGCACTATGTCTGCCTGTATGCCATCATGCTCCTCATTGTGATAATGACCCAAATCTCTGAAACTGTTTGTGAACCACCCCACTCAAATGTTTTCTTTGTAAGAGTTGTCAAGCTTGTGGTTTCTACTCACAGCAGTAGAATACCCTAAGACGCGACCCAAATGTGTCCAAAGGTGTGTGTGTTCTCTCTCTCTCTCTCTCTCTCTCTCTCTCTCTCTCTCTCTCTCTCTCTCTGTGTGTGTGTGTGTGTGTGTGTGTCTGTGTGTGTGTGTGTCTGTGTGTGTGTGTGTGTATGTGTGTGTGTATGTGTGTGTGTGTGTGTGTGTCTGCTATCCCATATATTATTGGATATGTGGTCTTCTACCAGATTGTGGTGGGCTTTCCAGGGGCAAGAAACTGTCTTGCTTGTTTGCAACAGCTAAGAGTTGCCAGTAGCTCCTCATCAGGGGTAGGCCATCTTGTCTACTTCCCCTCTACATGATGAAATTTGGTCTGCCTTGAACTTACACAGGACTCACACATGCTGTTAAAATTTTTATGACCCAATATGTGTAGAAGCTTTGCTGTTTCTGAAGGATACTGCTGTCTTATATTTATATACTGTCTCTGGCACTTCTATTCTTTCAGCCAAATTTTCTGAAATGATCATAGAACATATGGATAAAGGGTATGATATAGATATCCCACTTAAGGTTGAACATTTAACAAACTTCTATTCTCTATACTTGGCCATTAGTGTATCTGTTTGCTAATTTCCATCAACTGCAAAAAGAAATTTTTCCAATGAGTGTTAAAAGATGCATTAATCTCTAGGTATAGTTAAATAATTAGGATCCAGTTTAATATTATGCCAATTTATTATTTATATATTGCTTATTATTTATTGGGACACTGCAATTAATGATGATTTATTGGATACCATTTATTACATAGCATTTATTATTATTTATTATTTAGTTAGGAGAAGTAAAGTAGTGGACCTTCTACTAGAGATTATGATGCATGTTAGACAGTTTTATTGATCTAGGAATCATTTATCATTATATTATGAAAGTTCAGGTGTTTTTATTTTTTGTTGATCGTTTGTTAGTGATTTCTAGTTGATTCCATTATTAAGGAAACCAAACTTTATATGACGTAGTTGATATTGCATCTGTTTTGGTCTATTTGGTCTTTATTTTTATTTTTTTATTTACTTTATTTATTTTATCATTGAAAAAATTTCTCCCTCCTCCCTGCTTCCCATTTCCCTCCTTTCCCCCCCAATTCTATCCTCCTCCCTCCACTCCTCTTCCCCTCCCCCCACTTCTTTCCCCCTCCCTCTCCAGAGCAGCCAGGGTTCCCTGCCCTGTGGAAAGTCCAAGGTCCCCTCCCATCCAGGTCTAGTAAGGTGAGCATGAGGAGCAGAAAGAGGGAGAACATGAGCAAATAAGTCAGAACCATGAGGGGTGCACCCACCCACTGAGACAGTGGGGCTGATCTATTGGGAGCTCACCAAGGCCAGCTGGACTGTGACTGAAAAAGCATGGGATAAAACCGGACTCTCTGAACATGGTGGACAAAGAGGGCTGATGAGAAACCAAGGACAATGGCACTGGGTTTTGATCCTACTGCATGAACTGCCTTTGTGGGAGCCTAGCCTGTTTATTTATTTATTTTTATTGAAAATTTCCACCTCTTTCCCTCTCACCATTTTCCTCCCCTCCTCTCTCTAGTCCAAGGAGCAATGGGGTTCCCTACCCTATGGGAAGTTCAAGGTCCTCCTCGCTCCCCCTAGGTTCAGAAAGCTGAGCATCCAAACAGACTTGGCTCCCACAAAGCCCTTCCATGAAACAGAATCAAAAACCAGCGCCATTGTCCTTGGCTTCTCAGTCAGCCTCCACCATCATCAGTCACATTCAATGACTTCAGTTTGATCACATGCTCCATCAGTTCCTGTCCAACTGGCCTTGGTGATCTCCCATTAGATCAATCCCCTATCTCAAAAAATGAAAAAAAATCATTTAATTGATATAAAAGTTTGCTACAGCTCCATGCTAATGTATACCAAAGTAACTACCTTCAAAAATAGAAATGTATTTTTTCACAATTCTATTAGGTATCAGAGTTCCAATTGTTGAAAAAGTCAGACTCTTGTGAGTCTCTTATTTGACTCATATTTATATTTATTACAGGCACCACATAATATTTCCCTCTTGAATTTTTGTCTGATTATGTGTTTCTTCTGCTTAAGATAAAATTAGGACAGGGCCTAGTTTATTGACTGCATTCTATATAGAGTCTTCTGTAAAGATCCTATATACACATTCTAATGAGATGAGTGTTACAAATACTAACTTTAAACATTTGAGGGATAGAATTCAACCCATAACATGCACCTGAAAGCTAACTGTCTCTGATGCCTTTCACCATTTATTTTGTCTATAGTTTTGACAATCAAATTATCTTATCACTCTAATGAGGATTTTGGATTTTTGTCCAGTGTCTGGTTCATCACCAATATATAATGTCTTTGAATATTTGAATAATTACCTTTGTTATCTACTAATGTTCAGTAGAAGACAGTATTATGTACCAAGAGATCTAGTATACACACACACACACACACACACAATTTGATGAAATTTTTTGTAGCAGTATTATTCCCAGTTTTCCATCTCTAATATTTACATAACTTAATAATTATCTGGATGTTCTCATTTTAGCTTCATAGCCATAAAACTTTAACTTTACTGACCCTGCTTCGCCACATATGTCACAAAAGCATTCATTTTCATTTACCAACCCAAGTAAAGGAAGACAATGAAGCATGCACCTTAATTTTGAAAGATGCATGTTTATTGCTTCTCTTTTGCCACTTCCATGATATTTGTAAGGATCATATCAAAATAAATGGTACAAATATCAGAAGAATTTAGGACATGCTTGCTATTTTTTAGTTGTGTTTTTCATCCCATTTGAATGAAAAACAGAGGATGCTTTTCAGGACTTTCTCTGTTTGCTCCCTTTGGCCAACTGCTAAATTTAACAGTTCATTGTGTGCCTCCCAGGTAGAATAATTACTCTTTTGCTTTGCTTTCAGCATTTTACTTTATCTTTGAAGGAATGATATGGTTAATAATTATGTTAACAACTTTCCTAGAAGTTTACATACAAGAATTGAAGTTACAACTTTATTTCCTTCACAATAAAATGGCATTTTTCTTTTAAACCTGTTTTGTGGAGAAAGGAAATAAAAGCAAATACAGTACTACCTCTCTGGCTGCCATGTATTGCAAATATAATTAGTAGTTAGCTCTTTAAGAAAGTATCTGAAAAAAAATCAGTTTTTCAGGGCATTCAGTATGATTGGATACTGAATCAGACTTGAATTAGAAAAAGCACAATATAGTGAAGGAACAGTATTCTGTATTCAGCTAACTGCATTCACACAATTTGGCCATAGATATGATAGAGTACAATGAAAATATATCTCTACATTGCCATTCCAAATTTATATTTTTAACTTAAATATCCCACAAATAGACAAAACATTTTTTAAATAAAAAGAGTACACATTAATTAAATAGAAACAGTTGTTAGTTATCAAATGGTTGAATTACCTTCCTGAAAAACTACTCTCATGTGTGAAATTTTTTATTGTAGTGTCGATACATCAGAAGTCCTACTAATATCTATGCACTGTGGCTCATTGTCAATTTTGTTTTAAATAAATGCTGATTGGCTATTAGCCAGGCAGGATTATAGGTGGGACAACCAGACAGGAAGTAGAGGTGGGGCAATGAGAACAGGAGTGTTCTGGGAAGAAGGAAGCTCTCTCCCTAGTCCTGCTCAGATCAAGGAAAAAGCAGGATGTGACCCACCATGCTGAAAAAGGTACTGATCCATGAGGCTAACATAGATAAGAATAATGGGTTAATATAAGTTATAAAAGCTAATACTAAGCCTGAGCTAATGGGCCAATAAATTTATAACTTATGGAGACTTTTGTGTGATTTTCTTTGGGACTTGCTGGCTGTGGGAACTAGGCAGGACAGAAACCCCCACAAGCGGGCCCTCATGTTACAGCTCATAATGTGAATTCCACTGCCAGAAGAATTCTGTATTTCTATACAGGTGATCATAGAATAAAAGACAGGTAAAAAGTTTTACTAAGTATACAGAATCACTTTACTTTCAGAAAAACAGATGGATAATATAAGCATTGTTCGTTTTAATTGAAGAAGTTATTGTCATTATTAAATTGTACTAAATATCTGTCAGAAATTCACCAAAATATTATAGTTTGACCTTTCATTAATTATCTTAATTCTTCTGACTCTTTTGAATTCTTATTGAACAATGGAATGATGCTATGTCAAGTTATTCCAGCTGGATAACTATAATTTGAAATTCCTCTCTGAAATTTTAGAGATATTGAATCATGCAGTTTAATAATTTTAAAAAGATTGATGTCACAGCACTGTTCATGAGGGATTAAAGAGGAAAACATTAGGAGAAAAAGTGAAATAAGTCATCAAAACATTAAGTAATCCAAGAAGATTTATGAGTAATCACCTGATAAGGGAAAAGGTCTTACATGTTATTGTAATTGTAAAATCATTAGATTTTAGTAAGGATTTTTTGAAAGAACTTTGACTATAAAGGTGCAAAATGATAAGAACATTAAATAAATCTTACTGGTATTTCCAACCTATATTATATATAGAAAAGGCATCACAAAAGTAACAATTCATTGGAGTTAGAGAGATAGGTAAAGAAAAAGAACCAGTATGCTTCAAAAATGTAAAATAGATTCCTACTAATTTTATGACATGAAAATAGTGGTAGGAAATTTTCTATGAAGTGAAGAAGAAATGTGACAATGTCATAGCCACAAATCTTCTTGTGTAATGCTATTTATAATATTAATACATTTTACATTGATTTGATAGAAAATACAATTAACCCTATTAAATTGAACACTGTTCAAAACAATTGTCTACACCTTCTTTTTGAAGTATCTGACACAATCAGTCAAACTGATAATTTTATTATCATTAAATACATGCATATGTATGCAAGCAAGGTAGGATTTCATAATTTCTAGTCATGTGGTGAGTTAATGAACAGAAAAAAATAAAAGCTATGGAATAATGAAACATGTTCAACTTTATAAGTTATTAGATATCTTAGATGAAAAGGAAAAAGGACAAAATCAAAAAATCATGAAAAAAACAAAACAAATAATACAATTCATCTTAACTAATAACTTAAAGTAAATGGTCTTAACCCTCTAGAACGGAAAAACAAGATCTCACTATCTTCAGTCTATCCTTCACTGACAATGACACAGAGTAAAATTGATAGACTAGAAACCAATGTTAAGAAAAGATGGAATTTGGAATCAAATTGAGGTAGCTGTATTCATATCTGTTAAAGTACCCATTAAGGCAAAATTTGTTGGGAGACATAAGAAAAACCCTACATCATACAAATAAAATGTAGAATTCATCACAATTGTATGAGAAGTTGGAGTAATTGCACACTGGCAAGCATGCCTGCCTTCTGTGTTCATGGTCCTAGGTTTTTAAGGAAATTTAAGGTAAATGCCATTTACTTGAATTAAAGGTAGTTGGTTGTATGCATTATTTCTTCAGTACCTCACAGTTTATTGTCTAATATATTTAAAGATAAACATATTTCTGAAAATAATAAAATTAAGTTTTATTTCCAAGAGTATTGCTTGCAAAACATAACGTTTCTTAATTTTGAAAGGGTTTTCTGTCCTTTTCAATGAGTTGAATGTTCCAACTCTGCTTTTGATTCTGCTTTATATTTTCCTTTGCTTATTTTCAACTCTTTTCATAATAGTGTTTTATACGATAGAACTGCCAATGGAAGTTCTTTTTCAGTAGTATTTATAGATATTTTAGTTTGAGTAAATCATGTTGCCTCTCTACTTTATCATATAAATTTTAGGTTGTGTGGAATAAGAACTAAGAATCCTAGAATGATACTACTGTATTTTCCTCATCTTTGTAGTGACCATTATCCTATGCTTCTGCATTCCTTCTGCCAGCTGCCCTCCCTGTCACAGCTGCAAGTATCAAAGTTGACTGACATACTCATTATTATGTTCTTAGTGTCATTACCTTCTGAAAAGAATCTATTTACAAGACATGCCCTTCCTTTTATAATATGTTCATAGAGATATGCAAATGGCCTGTCCCCTCTCAAGAGTCAGAACAATACTAAAATGCTATTCCAGTTCCAAGTTCCATTGTGATGTCAACTGAGGCTTTTGTTCTGAGGTCACTTTTTGAACTTCTCTCTGCTCACTCCTGTTTTCTCATTAGTTTTTCAAAAAAAAAAAAATAGAAGGCTTTAGTTTTGTCTGAAATAGTGAAGAAAATGTAATAAATGACTAAATTAAAAGGCAAGTTTATTTACTTTTATGGCAATGATGAAGTGAAATGGTGATATTTGTTGCTTTTTGGAGTTCAAATAACATTTTAGTCATATTTGATTAAAATGGACAGCATCATAATATTAAAAATTATATTACTATTCATAACTGTAAGATACATAGTTACAATCAGTTGCTATTCTTTGGAAAGAGATATAATGCTGTATCATTTGTAATCATGTAGTCAAATTCATTGCTGGTCTTGCCGTTCATTTTTAAAATGTACTCAATTTACTGAAATTTTTTAAGAATAACTTAAAAGACCAATCACAGACTATGCATCATTCACATTGTATTAGACCCTTCCAAAAAGCTTCCCTCTCTGTTTGCCAAATTATGTTCTTGTAATTCACGAACTTACCAGTTCTCAGTGATTTGAATTTCATGTTCAATCTTGGGTGCTTTTTCAGTAAATCATGTCTTTATTCAGTATTATCTCTCTTTAAGAAAAAAAAAATATTCATTATATTAAGGAACATTTAGACCCATTTTTACATCATCGAACTACTTTGGAACTTTATTTTAATGCTGCCTTTTAAATTAGATACACAGAAAAATTATTTTTGGAAAACACCCCAGAATATGAGCCCAACATTATGAGCACTACCAGGAGTCCCATTGACAAGTCCAAACTTTCTCTAAAATATCTGTTTTTATCAGATGCATTTTGAGGAATTGAAGCTATTATTTATTATGTCAAATCAAAATTATGTCAACCTTTTTCTACATTAACCTCCACCATCACTGTCAGTTGCATAGAATATGATCATATCAAAAAGCTGAAATGATCCAAAGTGTGATAACTTAAATAAATAAATATAATTGTAATAAATAAATATAAACTAAATGATAAATATAAAAAGGAAACTTTTAGTAAGAGACTAGCAAATGAATTTGAACATCAATAATTTTCATAAGCATGGTCTAAGTATCCCAAACGCTGCTTTAACATCTTGAAGCTGCAGCCAGCCATTTGTCTTGTGATGGGAACACTTTGTCCTGCATCCAAATTTGGTCCACAGTTTTGCCTTACTCCAACTTGTATGGCAGACATTGTACAACTGAAAATTGCATGCCTTGTAGCTCATTTTAGTCTCCTATAACAATGCATCATCCAAAGTGGATTGTTATTCTTCACAGGTTTTTAATCATAAGCCATGGAGTTTCATATGAAGAAACTCACATTGGAATTACCTATTACTGGAAATCTACCCAAATACTTACACTAGTGAAGTCATGAACCTTGAAGAACTTTCAACTGTTAACTGCTGCTTTATTAAGCAAACATAATGCTAAATACAATCTCAGTATTTGTCATTATAGCCATAGGTATGTATAGGTCTCACTCCTCATAAAAAAAAAAATTCTCTTTGCTACAAATGGTGACTACCAAAAAGAAAAGGAAATTAAAAAAAAAAAAGGAAAAGAAATCGACCTAGACCATAAAAGTATTTCTCTATAATGGAGAAACCGTTGCCAGAAGGGCAATCTTCTAAGCTGCAAGTAATACTTTAGTCATTTGTATACAGAGATGAAATTTTCTAGTCCTGTCTTACTGGTACCAAATATCCACCATCAATTTCCCAAATATTGACTTGGAGGGTTAATATAAATTATAAGTACTCAGTCAATAGCACAGGCATTTTACTAACTAGCTCTTACATTTTATGTTAACCCATATTCCTTATTTGTGCTCTGCTACATAAAACACATTTAATAGAATGGCTGTTCATGTCTGCTCCCTCTGTATCTTAATGGTGACTCCTGACTCTGCCCTTCTTTCCATTGTTCTTAGTTTGGTTGCACCGCCTATACGTCCAACCTGGCTAATGGTCAATCAGTGTTGTATTATACCAATTCAAGTGACAAATCTTTACAGTGTACAAAGAGGATTATTCCACAGCAGTTGTTGTCCAGCCAGCAGGCTGTATCTCTACATAAAATGTTCTTCCTATTCCAGTCAAAAGGGTGAATTCATTTACTACCTATCAGTCCCTTATATTCTATCATAATGACTGGTTACAAAGTCTAGCATATTATCCAGATCATCTTGAGTAGAAAAGGATAATTTGAAATAAATGAATGTTCAGATTATATCTATAACAAATTTAAAGTTCTGAGGTCACAAACACATTTTTATTATAAAAGAACTGACTGAAAGGTGTAGGTGTTTGAAGTTAACTTATTGATTGGAAAACCAGGAAATTCTGCAGGTAGCGATAGAGGTAATAGGGAAAACCTTGGTGAAGTACAAATACCTAACTTTCAGATATTGATGGATTGATTTTGGCTGAGGAAATGAGCTCTCCACTCTTGCCATGGACACATTTCCACATAAACCCTTGCAGTATGCGTACTCCACACTTGCATGAAGAATTAATCCCGCTTTCCCTGTGGAACCAACAACAACCTTCCCTGATAGAGATGTCAAGTGTGGTAGGTAATTCTGATGTCCTTCTTGACTCACTCAGCAATTCCTCTAGTCCTCAAAGCAGACACGAGAGTAAGTCCCTAGAGAAGTAGAACATGTCCATGAAGAAATAAACTGTACCCTTGACTAATTTTATAATTTTTCTAATTTTTCCAATCACAAATCAGATGAGAACATGTTGGGATGTATTTAAAGGATATGGGATAATGTTGCAAATAACATAAAATTAGACTGGCTAAGATTATCAGGGCAGCTCATTAAGCAGGGATTTTGGATTTAAAACTGTAGATTGAACAGTTGAAAAGGATGTAAAGAATTTAGTTTGCTTGTTATTTTTTTGGCTAAAGTATAGGAAAAAAGATGGCTTACTTTAAATGAGCTTGAGAAATCTGGCATTCATTAGCTTAATATTGACGAGTATATGAAAAGACGTATGAAGATTAGAATTATAGAGAGATTTCGCCATTTAAAACTTCATCTTCCAAAACAGGAGTGTCCTAAAGATCATATGTTTGTCAAAAATATAAGAAATGGTTTAGTATGAAGAGAACCAGTGTACTTGAACAGCTCTGACACTGCCCTTCTCTGTTTTCCAGACCCAACAGTGAGAGATATGGCTGCTCAACATGGATGATTTTAATATAATGAGTTGAACTGTTTTCAGCCGTAGCAGGTGTCAAGTGGTAACAATACTCATAATATGAAATATGTAGACCTTTACATTGACAATTCATGATCTAAGAAGTGAAATTGGTAGGAAGCCTACCATGTTCTTTGTCTGAATAAGCAGAACAATTGTAGAACAATGAATGAAAGTCTACCTAGAATCATAGCAATATAACATCAGGGAACTTGAACTATTTCCAAACTTAAGCAAGTTTCCAGATCCAGGGAGTTAAATCTGAATTGTCAGTGAAATTAGTAGTGAGTGGTGCTGAACAAAATGTCAAGCAAATTATACTGATATTCCTCAGTGCCCACCTGTCTTTGCCTCTAGACCTATAGCCACCTCTAAAACCGAAAATCATGTTCTGCCAGATCTCTTTGAAGAAGGGTTTTGCTACAATAAATAAATGTTTTATTATTGATGTTTCAAAATAACATGCCCAACAAGACTTATCCTTTACTAGAGTAACTGTACCTTATAGAAAAAAATCTTTTAAACTTGTAGGGCCTGCAATTCATACATCATTGTGGCCTTCAAATAAAAGTAGGGGATTTATGGAGTATAGAGGTTCAATGAACTTTTAGATAAGGTCCAACATACAGCGGATTCAATAAGTCCCCAAGTTATCCTGTCATCATTTTTCCAATCCTAGAATGCATAAGTTAAGGAGATACATGCAGAATTTGGAAAAATATTCATACAGTTGCACCACAAACTTATATAGAATTTATATAAGATGCAGTTATTCTTTATAATTTGTAATAGTGAATATAAGGGAATAGTTAGGTTACAAATAGTATTTCCCTTTAGAGAGGACTTTCTCTGTATATTCAATTTTAATTATTTTAAAAATATGAAGCATATATCCAAAACAAATAGTCATTTCATTGTTTTTAAGCTCAAATAAAAATTTAATGTGGTTTAAAAGAAAAACTACAAGAATATAATAATACAAAATAGTACTGGCATAAAAAGAGACAGGTTAATAAGTGGATTAGAACTGAGGACCTAGACATCTACAATGTCCTTGCTTTATACAAAGATGCCAAGCATGCACAATGGAAAAAAGAAAGCTTCTTTAAATTGTATTGGTCCAACTTGATGACAACAAGTAGAAGAGTGAAACTTGATCTGTGCCCATAACCTAATTACAAATGAATCAAGGACCTCAACCTAAGAAATGATACAGTGAACCTAATATAAGGATAAATAGAAAATAGTTTTCAACTCACTAGCACAGGAAAGGGTATTGTGAATAGGACACTGATAGTACAGGGAATAACACAATTAAAAAAATGGGTGACATGAAACTACTTAGTTTCTTTACAACAAAGAACACCATATTTCAAGTGATGAGGCAATCTATAAAACGGGAAGAAATCTTCACCATCTATATATCTGACTGGAAGTTAATGTATCTAATATATAACATCAAGAAAACAAAGAACCCAACTGAAAATGGAGCATGGAATTAATCATAGTTGCCTCTCAAATGAAACACAAGTGGTTGAGAAACACTTAAAGAAATGATCAATATCCTTAGCTATCAGGGAAATACAAATTAAAACTACTTAGATATTTCTTCTTATCCCAGTCAGAGTGGCCAAGATGAATAAAACAAATGACAGCACATGCTGGAAAGAATACAGGGAATGGGAACAGTTATTCATGGCTGATAGTAGTAAAAACTGGTTCAGCTTATATAGAAATTAGTGTGGGGTTTCCTCAAAAAGTTAGAAATAGATATCCTACACCATCCAGCTTTATCACTCTTGGGCATATACACAAAGCACTCCATATTCTGCTATAGAATTCATAGTCATTTATTTCAGTTCTGCTTCATTCACAATAGTCATGAAATGTAAATGGTATGAGTGACAATAAACACATTAATGGATAAGAAAAAATGCTATTTACACAATAGAATATTATTAAGTATACAGTGGTCTGCATGCATGCATGCGTGCAGTCCAGAAGAGGGCACCAGTTCTAATTACGGGTGGTTGTGAACCACCCTGTGGTGGCTGGGAATTGAACTCAGGACCTTTGGAATAGCAGGCAGCGCTCTTAACCACTGAACTATCTCTCCAGCCTGCCTTCTCTTATTTAAACATGATAGCTTTTAAATTTTAGATACGTGTGTTTCATTTATAATACCTCAAAATGTTAGGAAGTCAGCATAGAGATAAGGAGGAAGAAGAGATTGATCAAGAAAGAATATAGTTTTAAAAGTATTAAGGCAGAAAATGGAATAAGAATGGTTAAAGGGGGTAAGGAATATAAAGTAGAGGAAGCATATGAGCAGGGGTAGCTAGTATTAAAGGTATTTAAAAATTATATGGAAATCTACAATTGTAAATGATTCTTAAAATATATACATATGCATGCACATATATAAAAAGAAGTTAGATGGAGATATCCTATAGCAATGGAGGACAATATTCCAAGTAGACATCAAATACTACCTAATAAAAGCTCCAGTTATAGGAATGGGTTACCTCTTTTTGAGGTGTTTGCCAACAAGTCCCATAGACTCATAAACATTACTAACATCATTCCACTTGGTTACCATCCAGAATGTTTACCATCCAGAATGTGATAGAGAAACCATATTCTTGAGTCATAGAACATGGAGACCTTTAGCTGGTACTAACATGGAAGTTTCATCCATACTGGTATGTTTCTATATTTCCAGAAGGCTCTATGTTTACTTTTTGAGGAGAAAAGCAATCATCATTCTCACCCAGCCACAAACTTCATAAACAAAAAATAATGATTTGCCTGGTAAGATAACTTTACTTGTATAATAGTGACTTGAATGTTTTGGGAGTAAACAACTAATTTCTTTTTGCCCCAACTCAGGAAATGTAACCTGTACTTGACACTGTTATTGAGGCCAAGAATATGTGGTTCGATAAGTCAGAGGCTCTAGAAGAAAGCCTGATACTACTATTCTGCTAAATGGATATCTTATGAATAGGACTCCTAACAAGTTATTGTTATGTCCATAGATCTTTTGACTTCTCAACCTTCATCAGAGAAGCTTGCAGAAAATTACAAGTAACACAGAGTACTCACCTGACCAATTAACAGAGAATAAAAAACTTCAGAGTACTCAGTCCTAAATGGGAAGTCTGTATCACACACTTCCTCTCACAGATTAGGAATCATTGTGGAACAGTAAGAATAAGGATTATAAGAATCAGAAGTGGTAATAATGTCAAAGAAAGTGTTTTTCAGACATAACAAGGCAGGTGTACATGTAAACTCTTAGTATGATTGACAGTATGTACAAGAACTAAGCAAGCTTAAGACACACAAAATCCAAGAATGGAGGATAAAAACAAGATATAATGGTGTACTCCTAGCTGAGCAGCTATCAACATTTGATAGCTTCATGGAGAGTCAGTTTTTTCTAATGTTGTGACATGTAGTGTATAAACAACTCTTTAGGACAGGTTCTATACCAAGAAGTAATTGGCTAAAACAAAACTGTCCTCAGTGTATTTAAAATGAAAAGAGAAAGAGAACATGAAGTAGGATAGATGGGGATTTTCAGTGGATCTAAGAGGTATCAGAAGGTGATTCTGATTAAAATAAATCATAAGAAAATTTCAAAAAATTGGTAAAACATTCTTTTAAAATGAAAAAAAGTAAATTGAGAAAGGAAAGAAAAGATGTGACAGGCAAGTCAAAGAGCTCAGCTGGTATTCAGAGGATGAGAATGAAGAGAAATTAAAAAATCATCATGGCTTAGAGGAGTGCTTTAGAGAAAGAATAAGGAAGTTCAAAATGTTAGGGAAACTATGCTCCTCATGCCTATAGAAGGGAAGAAAGGGAAAGATATGTTTTGGGTAACGTAGAAAAGGGGGACAAGTAATGAAGCTACATTCATATAGCTCTGTAAGAAAATGTACTCAGAAATAGTATTTTTAATTGTATGCAGTAAAATTTAACCTGCAAACATTTGAAAATAAACCCATGTTACATGGTGTCTTTTTTTTACATGAATCATTTATTTTAATAGTTTGTAAATAAAACCATAGTCAAAAGAAATTGTTATTGATTCCACTTAGTGAAAAAGGAGCCTACAAATTCAAGCAAGGATCCCAGAAGGGTTATATGACTTGCATAAATTATACAGCAAGAAAGTGGCAGATAGGTAGGTTTTGATCGCAGGTCTCTCCATCGCAACTTAATTGATTTTGACTTTCTTGTTGTCTCCATTCTTTTTCCAATGTCTCACCTTTTTGTAGTTTTATTTTTAAAAGCATTTTTTCTTGACATGTTGTGATTATACTATAATCATATCATTCTCCACTTCTTTTTTCCCTTGAAAGCTTCCCATATATTCCTCCTTGTTCTTTTTTAAATTCATTACATTCTTATTTTTTGTAAAGTGCCTGTAGTGGAGTTTCCTCTAAGATCCCTGACTTCCCTAGTCCCAGCTAGACAGGTTTTACAGTATCAGGCTTAGTTTCCTTCTTATTCACAGTGCCATATGCCTAATTAGAGGTCTGTTGTCTACGGACACAGTATTCGCCACTACTGCAACTTTAAGCTTATCATGCTATGCTGGTCGATGTGGTTTCATAGGCATAACATCTGGGTATGACTATTGGTTGCTTTTTCTTTTTTGGAAGCTTACATGACACCTTCTGGTACAGTAAAAGTTAAACTCCAGGGAGGAACCATTTAGCTTAGCTTCAACACGGTAACTTCTTTGCAGTTTCTTTCGATCACATTTTGGGTAAGGACCTAAGCTAGTTGTGATAAGCTCCCTGGGAAGTCACATAAGTATAAGACAATAATGATAAAAACAAGATTCCATTTCTTTCATGTAATCCTTTCCTTTGAGCTCCAGAGTCAATAAAGTGAGTTTTGGAATTAATATTCACTTCAGAATGCATATTATACTAGAAATCTATGTACAGTTGTTATATGAACTTGAAACCTGATTATTTTATAGGATTTCATTATGACATAAATGATCACTTTTCTCCAGTATTACCCAGAGATTCAAATGTTTCATGATTATATCTACATTTATAATTATACTCTAGTCCTTAAAAATTCAAATAATAAGTAAGATTTTTGTTTAAAATATATATAATGAGCATTTTAGTGTTCTTTTTACATAATTTCCATATTTAAATCTTATATTTACACCTATTTATACCTATTACATATCTGGTCAATGCAACCAGTTTATAAGGCTTTCATAACAAAATATCAAAATGAAGAAGAATGTTAGACAATTAAAAATAGAAGTTCACCATATTTTACTCACAATGGCATTTAAGATAGGGATGTATCTCTAGAGACACATAAAAATTTAAAAATCGCTTTTATACAATTAGAACAGGTGAACAGAAATTCAACTGCTAGTTTCAGTCTAATGAAAATGCATTACTTCCTTGCTAAGATTAATAGTTTTCCCTGCAAAACTGAGACACATAGTGTATCTCTCTCATGTATGTTTTATATACTGGAGAGAAATATACATTGCTGGTGTATAATGATTTGTCAGCAAAACTTCCAGTGACTTCAACAATGTGGCAAGAGATGCTACATATTCTTGCAAATATGAGCCACAGAAGGACAAAATTGGACAGCAATCATTTCATATTTACTACCTCCCTTAGATATACTGGATTACAATGCAGATAGAATACTGGGCTGGTGTTTCATTCATTAGAACAATGGGGGGAAATTCTATTAGTCACTTCTCTACCTTTCAGAGTTCCAAGAAATGTTTCAAGTACAGAATTTGGCGTGTGAGTGCATTTGTGTCTGTAATTGTAGGACTATATACATCATTTAAGATTTGTTTTTGAAACACAATTTGCAATTCTGAATCGTTATAGTTATTTTAAGTATGAATATTGAATTGATAATCATAAAAGCAGTTCTTTGAAGTAGACATTAAATTGTATAAATATGTAAATATTCTAATATAGTTATAAATATTTTATAATTTTAAGGTTCAGAGTAATGACATTTGAATGATGAAATTCAAGGAATATATATAACATTGTTACTAAGTCATCCTTAGAAATACAATTGAAAAGTATAAATATCCTATTGAATATTTCCTTTGTCCCTTCACCATCAGACGTTGAATCAGTTAACGTATTTTTTGGTGAAATATAAAAGAAAACAAGACAAAAACAAACAGACAGATAAAAAAAAAGAAGCAGGGTATCTCCCAGAGTGAATTAGTTTTGATAAAAATAATGTTGATAGTAATAAAGGTAATTCCTTATATTTTACATGTGGTTCAAAATCCTGTATCAAAGTTCACAAGGGAGGGCTCCATATAGGCATATATGATGTTTAGGATTTGAAAGAGAAGTGTCCATCATAGAGTGTAAGCTAGAGTTTTGAACTCTAGTTTCTCAGTAGCACTGTTTGTGGTGGTTTAGGAGTTGCATCCTAGCTGAAGGAAGTCACAGTGATAGTCTGCAATTATACTGCCTCACCATACTTCAAACATATCTTCCCTTTGCATGGTGTTTGTGTTTAAATATGTGAACTCTCAGCTTCCTATTATTGAAGCCATGCCTACCACGTGTCACCTTACTACCCAGACATGATGGAGTCTTATCCTTTAGGAACCATAAACTAAAATAAACTCTTTCTTATATAAGTTGTATTCAGGTATGGTATTTTATCACAGAACCAGAAAAATAACTAATACAATATTCTCCTTTAGCTGGAAAATTATTCCAAGTGTGTGCTTTACTGAATGAAGTTCAATGAGATTGTCTTCAATTGTCAAGTGCAACATAGCTCAATTATTAAAAATGGGATATCATTTTATTATCTTTCATTTTATTTGTTTTTCTCCATACTGAATAGTGAGCTCTATGTCAAGCATGAAGTTTCCTCTAACAATATAATGAGTAAGAATGATTGAATCAATAAGGTATGTAAAACACCTTCAAAGTAACTATCAAGAGAGGGAGAATGTCCCTGTGGTTATGACACATACCTTTAATCCTAGCACATAGTGTTTGGTTAAAAGTGAGACCCCAGCTCTCTAACACCCATATATTCAATGAGTCTGGAATGTAATATTGAGTTGGAAGTGTCACCCCAGGCCTGGCCTGGGAATTGCCCTGGTCCGGACTCCAGTTCCCAGCCTGCCAAGTGTTTGGACTCCAAATCCCAGCTTGCCAAGTGCTGAACCCTTCCAGGGAGGAGGGTCAGGACCATTCCCACAGGGTATTAAGGAACATGTGGTTTTGAGTTTTGCCTATGCTCTCCCTCTGTCTCCTCCCACCCTGCTCCCAGCAATCCGAGAGCATGCCATTCATTAAACGTGGGCATTTTTGATTCTATCTAATCTGATTTGATTGGAGTTTTTTGCACAGGTGGAGAGGCTCGGTTAGAAAATACCCCTAACACTTAGTAGGCAGAAGCAGGAAGATCTCTGTGAGTTCGAGAATAGCCTGGCCTGCAGAGCTAGTTACAGAGTTAGATTCAGGACAGCCAGAAAGTTTCATAGAGAAATCCTGTCCCAAGAAGGAGAGATGGAGAAGGAGGGGGGATAGAAGAGAAAGAGAGAGAGAGAGAGGCAGAGACAGAGACAGAGACACAGAGAGAGAGACAGAGAGAGAGACAGAGAGAGAGAGACAGAGAGAGAGAGAGACAGAAAGAGAGACAGAAAGAGAGACAATATGAAGTTGAAATATTTTCTATGCAACTACTAATGAATGATTATCCAAAAACAAGATTTGAATCTTATTGTACAGGAATAAATTACTAAAGTACTCACTAATGAGGTGGAAAGTTCAACAAAGCCACTTTTACTATCACCAAAAAGAGACATATTTACAGTTGTTGATATATGTTTATTTTCTGAGAGGAATTAGTATTTCTGTGAAAGAATCTATTTGTTGGAGTTTTATAATACCCAATTTTTTAAGTCTTAAGCAGTACAGTATGAGTCAAAGTAAAGATTTCTAATGCATAATCTATTTGAACATGCAGCTTATATCTGTATCAAAAAATCTGTTTCAGCTTTGGTCAGGAAAGGGGATATCCGGGAAAAAGCTAAAATGAAATTGTGCAAATTCATCAACCTTGCTATTTTTTTCCATCTTGGGTTATATGTTTAAAAGTACCATTTCTCTATAGTAAATATCAAAATGTACCTTGAAATTTTTAATATATAAAGGGTCTATTGGTCATTTTGCAGAGTGACATGCTCAAGCTTGTTTTCTAAGAATAGACCCAAAGTTACTGAGGTTTGTAGAATTTATTTAACAGAAAAGATTATAACCTTGATTGTGAACAAATGATCCATTAAAATGTAAAATCACCTAAAAAGCCATGTTATTATTTTAGGGGTATTTACCAATTTACATGACCCTGGTTCGTATAATTAGCTTCGTATTTATACTAAGCAAAACCAGTTTTACTAAACTTCACATTTCTGTATGTGTTCTTATTGAAATTCATCCCTTCATGCATTGTGACCTTTTCAAGAAAGCTAGATTCATAGTGAATTGTGGTACATTAGGAAGGTAAACACATTCAGTACTTGTTATTCAATGGGTTTGAATTTTGAAAGCCATTGTCAATAGGTTAATCCTTTCCTACAGACAGTCTCTTTGGCTAAGAGGCATCTTAAACAAATAAGGTTTTACCAAAATGCTAATTTCTGAGTATTTCTGTCAACTGTCAAAGAATAAGTCTCAGAAGAGGCCTTAAAATTGGCTAACTCTACTTTATATTCCTTTCCCATCAGCAGAATTTCAAAAAGAACTCTAGTGTACATTAAGTCTAGTCAGAGGTTATTTGTGACTCAGATCAAAGACTCATTAGAACTTCAGGGATTTCACTTTTATGCAGTTGTGTTTATTCAATAAGGGGACAACCAAATTCCAGAGTATATTCAAAGATTACAGAAATAAAACTCTTATAACCATTCAACTGTCTTGGAATCTACACTTTCTTTCTTTGCTAAATATCCTATGAAAACATGTGGACCAAGTCAGGGAGAGACTTCATTTACAAACAACGTTGCCATAGTGGAAGAAAGACTATTTACATAAAAGGATTGAGGGCTGGAGAGTTAGGTCAGCAGTTAAGAGCTCTTATTGTTCTTTTAGAGCACCAGGATTTAATTTCCAACAGGCACATGACAGCTCAAAATCATCTGTAATTTGACTCCCAGGGTTTTAAGTGCCATTTTTGACTAAGAAGGTACATGGTACTCATACATGCATACATACAGAAAAAAAAAACACACATAAAATAAAATAAATATAAATTTAAAATTCTCACAAATATTAAAATGTGTAACATTCATACACATAAAATGTTGAAAGAATAATAAAACTTTGGGAGAATACTTTATCAACTTTACAATTTCTCAAAATAGAAGGGCTTCTCTTTTTTAAAAAGAAGAAAACAAAAGTTAAGAACTAAGATGCAATATCATATCAGGGGGCATTTTGCTTGGTTGAAAGTCAGTTTTTTGGAACAGTCCTTAGAGAAGGATTTTGTGATTTTATATCTCTAAATAGACATAGATATGCATATAGATTAGATAGACAGACAAATAGACAGACAGGCAAATAAATAGATGTAGCTGACTTTCTATTGGGTCAACAACTAGCTCCCAAATTATGACATGAAGATTTATTATAAGCTATAGTTTAGCATAGGCTAATTACTTGCTATCTCTTATAAATTAATTTAACCTGTTTCTCTTCATCTATATTTTGGCAAAGGGTTTAATTTTTACCTTCACTTTATTCTGTATGTCCTACTCTTTTTCTGACTAACTGGTGGCTGCTTAACTTGCTGACCCAGGATGTCTCCCTTTCTCCCTAGTTCTTTTCTCTTCTGGATCAAAAGTTCCTTCTCTTACTTACTATCTCCACCTACATGCCCCATCTACCCCTCTACTGTCTAACTATTGCCATTCAGCATTTTATTATACCAATCAGATGCCTTTGGGGAGCAAAACAACACATATTTTCATCTTAAACAAAGGCATCATAAACAAATGTAACAAATGTACACCTTGTAAAACAAATTCAGCATAAACAAATGTAAAATCTTTTCCAAATTAAATATTCCACATAGATAGATAGATAGATAGATGATAGATAGATAGATAGATAGATAGATAGATAGATAGATAGATAGATAGACAGACAGACAGACAGATGAATGGATTTCAATACCAAGGTATCCCCAAATCATTGTGCATCATTGTATGTGTGGAGCTGTTAGGATGGTAGCAACATGAATGATATGGGGCATGGACTAAAGTGAGTTATATCCATAATGTGGGTGTGATTCAGGTTAATGTTCTGAATAGAAAAGAAAACTGACACCATGCAAGATATATGGAATTCTGCCATTCAAAGCCTATTGGTCTTGAACTTTACAGGCATTTACAGTCCACAACCTAACTATACTGGTTCAGTACATATAACCTCAGAAAACATACAAATAAAATAAAACAATAGATATCTCATCCAGACAAAAGAAAGCAGCAAAGAAAACTCAAAGATTAAAAACAGCATAGATGAAATGGGTATAACCAATGTCTACAAAGTACTTTTAATGGGAAGCAATAGTACTCCATGACTTTAATATTTTTGTAGATACAACATAAAATAAAATATGTAACTATTTTGAAGCAAAAGTTAACGAGTGATGAATGGACACTTAAAAGAAATCCCACACTAGCTCAGAAATGAGAAATAGATATTTATTTAGGGATAAACTCACAAATTCTCTGCTTGAATGGTGGACATAAATTAAATTCAGCAATCCAGTAATCCGAATGAGCAGCCAGCAAAAAGGAGGAAAAAAATAGGCTGACACAGGCTTTGCATCAGCATATATGGTCTAAGAGGTCATGCCCTAGTAGATGGATAACCGCAAGCTGTAAGATTTCTTTATCGGCGTGAATAAACGCAGGCAAATATTAAAGAATATATACAAATTTAATGATTAAATAAAACTTACAGAACCGAGGTTCCCGCGTAGCACAGGAGGTAGGAAAGAAAAGGAGGAGCCACCTCATGTGCCCCATTTATCTGTACGCATGCGCCCGAGGCAAACCCGCCCCCTAAAGGGGCCGGCCAAACCCTACAGACTTCCTACAGCAGAAAGCAAACTGAGTTGAAGCTAGACCCTGAGCATCTAAGATTCCTAGACGGAAACCTGTATAGAGAATATGGTTGGGAATATGTATGTTCTTGAAAGAACAATGTATATAATAGTTTAAACTGAAATTCCCTCATCTCTTTAATATTTTAGCAATATAAGATATATGAAGCTTCGAAGCATTAAGTTTTTAAAAAGTCAGAAAATACTCAAAATACACTAATGTATATGGATAAAAATAGATTAATGGTTATCTATGGATTTGTGCAGTTATAGGGGACATGAATTAGCACAACTACTGAGGAATTCATTACAGTTTTCTCAAAAACAAAATAAAATTTCAAAGTAAAACTCCTATATGATCCAGTGGTTGTGTTACATATTTAAACAAAATAAACTCAGCCTCTCAACAATACCTCTACTCCTGTCTTTAGAATATTTATAATGTTCAAAAGGTGGAATAAATCTTTTTTTTTTTTTGAGAAAATGAGAAAAAAAACAAGTTTCCACCTCCTCCCAGCCTCCCATTTCCCTCCCCCTCCTCCCACCCTTCTCCCCCTCCTCCCACCCTTCTCCCCCTCCTCCCACCCTTCTCCCCCTCCCCCCACTCCTTTCCCCCTCCCTCTCCAGTCCAAAGAGCTGTCAGGGTTCCCTGCCCTGTGGTAAGTCCTAGGTCCTCCCCCCTCCGTCCATATCTAGGAAGGTGAACATCCAAACTGGGTAGGCTCCCACAAAGCCAGCACATTACATAGGATCAAAACCCCTTGCCATTGTCCTTGGCGTCTCATCAGCTCTCATTGTTCGCCATGTTCAGAGAGTCCAGTTTTATCCCATGCTTTTTCAGTTACAGTCCAGCTGGCCTTGGTGAGCTCCCAATATATCAGCTCCGCTGTCTCAGTGGGTGGGTGCATCCCTCGTGGTCCCGACTTCTTTGCTCTTGTTCTCCCTCCTTCTGCTCCTCATTGGGACCTTGGGAGCTCAGTCCAGGGCTCCAGTGTGGGTCTCTGTCTCTATCTTCATCCATCACCAGATGAAGGTTCTATGATGATATGCAAGATATTCGTCAGTATTGCTATAGGCTAGAGTCATTTCAGGTTGCCTATCCCCAGCTGCCCAAGGAATTAACTGGGGACCTCGGCTTGGGCACCTGGGAGCCATTCTAGGTTCAAAACTCTTGCCAACCCTAAAGTGGCTCCCCTTAACTAAGAATTGTGCTTCCGTGCTCCCCTATCCAACATTCCTTTATCCCAATCCTCCTTTTTCTCCAAGTTCCCCCCTTCCTCTCCTTCTCCCTTTTCTCTCCCCATCTCCCCTTACCCCCATCCCACCCCACCCCTAAGATCTCAATTTTCTCTCTGGCAGCTTTGTCTACTTCCCATAGCCAAGATGATAACTGTATGTTTTTCCTTTGGTTCACTTTCTTACTTAGCTTCTTTAGGATCACCAATTGTAGGCTCCGTGTCCCTTATTTATGGCTAGAAACCAATTATGAGTGAGTACATCCCATGTTCATCTTTTTGGGTCTGGGTTACCTCACTCAGGATAGTGTTTTCTATTTCCATCCATTTGCATGCAAAATTCGAGAAGTCATTGTTTTTTACCGCAGCATAGTACTCTAATGTGTAGATATTCCACACTTTCTTCATCCATTCTTCCATTGAAGGACATCTAGGTTGTTTCCAGGTTCTGGCTATTACAAATAATACTGCTATGAACATAGTTGAACAAATGCTCTTGTCATATGATAGGGCATCTCTTGGGTATATTCCCAGGAGTGGTATTGCTGGGTCCAGGGGTAGGTTGATCCCAAATTTCCTGAGAAACCGAAACACTGCTTTCCAAAGTGGTTGCACAAGATTGCATTCCCACCAGCAATGGATGAGGGTACCCCTTCCTCCACAGCCTCTCCAGCAAAGGCTATCATTGGAGTTTTTGATTTTAGCTATTCTGACAGGTGTAAGATGATATCTCAAAGTTGTTTTGATTTGCATTTCCCTGATCGCTAAGGAGGTTGAGCATGACCTTAAGTGTCTTTTGGCCATTTGAACTTCCTCTACTGAGAATTCTCTGTTCAGATCAGTGCCCCATTTTTTAATTGGGTTAATTAGCATTTTAAAGTCTAGTTTCCTGAGGTCTCTATATATTTTGGAGATCAGACCTTTGTCTGTTGTGGGGTTGGTGAAGATCTTCTCCCAGTCAGTAGGTTGCCTTTTTGTCTTGGTGACAGTGTCCTTTGCTTTACAAAAGCGTCTCAGTTTTAGTAGGTCCCATTTATTCAATGTTGCCCTTAATGTCTGAGCTGTTGGGGTTACACATAGGAAGCGATCTCCTGTGCCCATCTGATGTAGGGTACTTCCCACTTTCTCTTCTATCAGGTTCCATGTGTTCTGACTGATAGTGAGGTCTTTAATCCATTTGGACTTGAGTTTTGTGCACGGTGATAGATATGGGTCTATTTTCATTCTTCTACAGGTTGACGTCCAGTTATGCCAGCACCATTTGTTGAAGATGCTTTCTTTCTTTCATTGTATACTTTTGTCTCCTTTATCAAAAATGAGGTGTTCATAGGTTTGTGGGTTAAAATTCGGGTCTTCTATACGATTCCATTGGTCGACTTCTCTGTTTTTATACCAGTACCACACTGTTTTCATCACTGTAGCTCTGTAATAGGGTTTGAAGTCAGGGATGGTAATGCCTCCAGACAATCCTTTATTGTATAGGATTGTTTTGGCTATCCTGGGTTTTTTGTTTTTCCATATAAAGTTGATTATTGTCCTCTCAAGATCTGTGAAGAATTTTGTTGGGACCTTAATGGGGATTGCATTGAATCTATAAATTGCCTTTGGTAGAATTGCCATTTTTACTATGTTGATCCTCCCAATCCAAGAGCAAGGGAGGTTCTTCCATTTTCTGGTATACTCCTCAGTTTCTTTCTTCAATGCCTTAAAGTTCTTGTCAAATAGATCTTTCACTTCCTTGGTTAGAGTTACCCCCAAGATATTTTATGCTGTTTATGGCTATCGTGAAAGGTGAAGCTTCTCTGATTTCCCTCTCTGCTTCCATATCCTTTGTGTATAAGAGTGTGACTGATGTTTTGGAGTTGATCTTGTATCCTGCCACATTACTAAAGCTGTTTATCAGCTGTAAAAGTTCTTTGGTGGAGTTTTGGGGGTCGCTTATGTACACTATCATATCATCTGCAAATAACGAAAGTTTAACTTCTTTTTTTCCAATATGAATCCCCTTGATCCCCTTATGTTGTCTTATTGCTATTGCTAGAACTTCAAGCACTATATTGAAGAGGTATGGCGAGAGTAAATCTTAAGTAACCTCTATGAATCCATAATCCCAAAATCATGAATCTAGGAAAGAAACCAGTTGGAGGGAGTTTGATAACCAAGAGAGGGAGATAAGTGTTGTGAAAGAGAGAAATGAGAATGCATTATATACATGTATGAAATTGTCAAAGATAAAAATTAACTTAAAAATAAAATATATACATATCATTATATTGATGGAATGGAATACCCACATTAATTATATGAAGCAAATCCTATTATGTGTGACAATATGTATAAACATAGAAGACATTAAATTCAATCCAACAAATCATAAGTAAAACAATGACTGTAGAATCTCATATAGAAGCACAATATAAAATCAGTCAAAATCATAAGACAAAAGAGAATTATGAGTGCCAGAGCTTGAAGTTGGGATAAATTAGCCAAATTAGAATCATACTAACCTTTTTTTAAATTTCTCAGATTCTCATGAACTTACTTATGAAAGAGAAAAATCTCCAGAACAATGTTTATTGGTTTGTTTCTTTTTCATTTTGCTACTATCTCCAAACATTTGAAATTTACCCTCTTTTTGCCACTGACTATTATTCCTCTTGCTATGCCTTTAAAATGAGAAAAAATTCAGGTTAATATTTTATTCTATTTTATTACTTATTTAAAAACATGTTTAAATTTAAATATATTTTTTATCATAGTTTTACCCTCTCCCAAGTCTTTTCTCCTTCTGCTGGTTTATCTTTGTGTAATTTCAAAGTGATCGTTTTGGTTTCACCTTGGTTTTCTTTTTTTGTTTGTTTGTTTTTTGTTTTTTTTTTTTCGGTTTTTCGAGACAGGGTTTCTCTGTGGTTTTGGAGCCTGTCCTGGAACTAGCTCTTGTAGACCAGGCTGGTCTCGAACTCACAGAGATCCACCTGCCTCTGCCTCCCGAGTGCTGGGATTAAAGGCGTGTGCCACCACCGCCCGGCTATTGGTTTCACCTTGTTATACTTTATTTTGCTATACACATAAACACATATACATTAAGAGAATGAATGAATGAATGAATATCTAGTCAAGAGGGTGAAGGTTTGAAACTGAACTCTCACCTAGACCTGCTGAGAGAGGGAAAATCTTCAATAGAGTGACAATGGGTATGTCAACTATTCCAGAGAGGCCTCATGTTTAACAGAAGATATTTTTTGCTAATCTTGCCATTCTAACCCAATTTCATTTGTGTAAAATAAGTCTTAATGACTGCATATACCCTTTATTTCTTCCTAAAGTGATTTTGCATCCTCATAGCTCAGACTTGCATCATATCTGTTAGCAAATATAGTTAAAATCTTATTCAAACTAGATTGCCTGTCTCAATTTAGAATGTGCTTGTGTTCTAGTCTTTTATCCCTGTGGACACTTAAGTCTTCTTTCTCTTTATATATTTTAATTTGTTTTTTTTTAATGATCTTTTCTCATTTTACATACCTATCCCAGTTCTGACTCCTTCCCTTCCTCCTGGTCCCCCTCCTTCTCCCCATCCCACTCCTCATTTACTCCTCAGAGAGAGTAAGGCTTCTCATGAGAGTAAACAAAGTCTGACATGTCACTTTGAGGCAGGATCAAGGCCCTACCCCTATATTTAGACTGAGGAGCAATAGTTTCAGCAAAGGGTCAAAACTAAGTTGGGGATACCCACAGAAACAGCTGACCTGAGCTAGTGGATGCTCACTGACTCCTGACTGATAGTGGGGGTGGGGGTGGCGGTGGCATAGGACCAAACTAGAACCTCTGAATGCCGGTGACAGGTGTATGGCATGGGTAGTCTATAGGGACACTGGCAGTGGGACCAGGATTTATTCTCAGTGATTAAACTGGCTCTTTGGAGGCCATTCTTTTGGACACATGTGTCTTCTTAAACTGTGGTTGTACTGATTTTCCTGTAACTATAACTTTTGAAGAAATAAAAAAAAATGAATTGTCACTTTATCCAGAATTTTCATGATAATGTATAAGTGTAAAACGAGTATTTTTTGTCCCAAATGGGAATATTCCACATATCTTCAATTGTATTTTCAGTCACAGTATCTTCCACTTATTAAATGTTAGACATTCTGCACTGCAGTTTATGAATAAGACAATCTACACATGTGTTTATAAATTAAGACCAATATCTTTTTAAGCAGAAGTTTATGGAAGTCAAGGAAATCATATAACATTTAGTGGTATAGACAGGAAACTGGAGAGCTTAAAGGAAAACCTAGTTCTTACTAGTGCCTGTCTGAATTTTATCTATAGTAGCTACTATGATTTATGACATCTATTCAGAAGTTTAGGAACATTTTAACTTCTATTCTTCTTTATTACTTCTCACTGATTAATCTAACTTTAGAAATTTCAGGAAACACAAGGCAGATACAGAAGTAAGGGTTTATTTATGCTGGCCTTGCTGCTTCTGGAGAGTTTGGCATAGGAGTTTGAATTTGACAGCTTTCTCTAGGGGAGCTGGTGGGCACAGGTCTTTGCAAATGAGAACATTGCAACATAAAATTGATATGACCAATCAAGTCACAGATGACTGGTTTCTCTTACGAGCAGGAAGCAGTTTGGATTTGTCATAAATTGGAGAATGGCAAAGCAATCATCACAGTCTCTGAGTCCAGCTGCTAAACCTGGAGAGGTTAAGGCCACATCAACATCTGCCAAGTAAAGCTCTGTATCAGTAAATTTGAGTGGTATTCCAGTCTTTTCCTTCCTTTAGATAAGGGATACATTTATCTTGGCCAAAAGAGAAAACAAATTGTTCCATCTGGCTTATAAACAAACAAAAAAACTTGAAAATAACTATTCTTCAAATGCAGATGTGTATGCATTTTAATTAGTTTATCTTTTACATTTACTGATTTTGTTATTTTTTTTCCTAATTGACCCTGCTATTTGAATAACATTTTTAACCAGACCTATGTTTACTTTAGACGAAATAATTTTCATTGTGATACTATGAAGATAATGAAGTATGCAACTATAAGCAAAAAACAAACTGCTTAAAAATTAATTCATGGAGATATTTGAGAAAATAAGTAATTGCCCTTTTTTATTCTTTATTTGTAAATCAAAATTAATAGTACTATCCTATCTTATTCTTCATGAAATTCAATGAACATAAACAGTGAAAATTTAACTGGAACATAGTACGTGATACATGCAATAGTTTAGTTTTTAATTAATTTTCAAATTCTTGAAAATAGTAAAATCATAATTAAACATTCATTTATCAAAGATACTTTTCACAATAAAGTTTTATGAACTGGAATGGAGAAATGCTATACACGATCTTACTTTCATAACATAAGAAATGGATGATAATTATCAGAGTGATTACAAAAAGTTAGAGAATGGAACTGAGAGTCTAGCTCAGTGATAAAAATCCTTGGTTTGATTCTTAGCACAAAAATATGTAGAATGGAATGGCAAAATATAAAACATCATCCATGGGAGGGGAAATAGGTAGTTATGCTGATATGAAAAGCAAAAGATAAAATTTGAGAAGCTGTGAGACATAAGCACCCAATTCTCATAATGAAAAGGGATAGCTATTCATAGGAGGCTGGAGTCAGTATATTAAATTCGAAGGACCAGTTAAACACCAAAGAAAAATTTCCAAGCTTTGAAAATGTGCAACAAAATAGAGGAAGTGAGGTTTACATTAGAGATGCAAATTTAAGAATTATCTGTATTTAGGTAGTTCTTAAAATCACGCATGAATCTCAGCTTCCTTCCAAAGCTTCAAAAAACTGTAATTGTTTCAAAATATACACTTGGACATGAAAATGAGGATTTCAGGATGAATAAAGTATACTGATTTACATAAAATTATTGAAATAAGTAAGGAGAAAATCAGATGCATAACATAAGCATAATAAAATCAACAATAACAACCTGTCTGATCATTTATTCTGATCTTTGCAACAATTGCTCAAATTATAGCACAACTTCTATATTGCTTATACTCTAAAATGTAAACAAAAATAAACTATGTATTTTTGAAATACTACTGTGTTCAAATAAAGAAAAACTGTGCTTAAAAATTCAGTGATGGGCCTGTTAAGATGGTTCTATTGTTAAAGTGCTCATGTATTGAGGACCCGCCTCAACAAAGACAGTTTTTACCAGGGTAGGGGCATAGGGAAAAAATGACAAGACAGCATTATGGGAGGGAGTTTCACAGATTACTCAGATCCTGAAATCACCCATGTTTATTTTTCCACAGCTTTTATACCACATGTAAACTTGGGGAGAAGGTAACAAAAGCTTCATTAACATGATAGCATGAGACTTCCCACCAGCAGCATTTTGTTGTCTAGGTATTGAGATGACTCAAGTCATGTATACTTTGTCAATGTAAGCAGAAAACAGCTCCTCCCCAGGTGACCTCATAGAATACAATGGAAGAAGCACATGTGCATGGGCATATCTTGACCACTTGTCAGAAGGGCTCTAAGCTATCTTAACTTCAAAGGGACCAGGCAGCCACCCCCTGAGCTAGAAGGTATAATTAAACCTTTTTATTCTCAAACTCTATGACTGGCAGATAAGATAAGGTGAGAAATGCACCTGCATTTCTCTGCCCCCACACCCATGGTACAAGCATGAAGACTGGAATTTAGGTGTGTTTACCATTTACACATAATAGCTGAGTGGACACGGTGGTCCAACCCCAGTGCTCAGGAAGCAGAGACAGGGCATGTCCATATCAGACTAAACTAAGGAAAATGGTGAGCTGCATGATCAGCGAGAACTGTTGCCTCAGGAAATGAAGTAACAAACATTTAAGCACAATTCTTGACATCAGCCTTTGGTCTTCACATAATATAATCTAAGAGCATGTATACACACACTCATGAGCTCAGACATATATACTTGGACAATGCCGCGCGCATGAGTGCACACACACACACACACACACACACAAAGATAAGAAAGAAATAGGGAGATAAAAATAAACAGACACACACACATTAGAGATACATTAGAGAGTAAAATAATATTCCCTAACTCTTTAAAAGCTATTCATTATTGTCATCATCACTCTATGTGTATCAATTTATAAAGTAGATGAATTTTCAAAAGATGATAAGTAAGTTTATAATAAATAAGCTAAGATTATTTAGTGACTTTTAACTAATAATAATTAGCTATAACCTCATTAGTATTGTTTATTTGGAATCCTGTCAGTGAATTTTAAATTTTAGGCACATGATTCACTTCATGTTTAGAAAAAAGTTGTTGCACACACAGTGAAAACGTGGAATTTTGTTAACTTCCATAAGAAAATAAAGAGTTAAAGTTTGGAAAAGAAATGGCTTTAAGACACACTGGTAAAATAGTAGCAAGAAAGTTTGTGGGAGTAACTAAGATTTGATTTGATGTAAGGCCAAATCCATGAAATGGAACCCGTTCCGAACACTGTTTGGGTGGCCAAGAACCTGAAATTAGATAGACCATGCATCTAGGGGAAAATCAAATACTGCTACTGTTCTGTTAAAAGGATACAATAAAATGACTCCTAATGACATTTGTGATACTCAGAGTTTAGAGTCTGGCTCAGCCTTTATCAGAGAAACTTCTTTCTGACCTAGATGTGAACAAAAATCCATAGACCCACAGACAGACATTATGCAGAAAATGAGAGAACTTGGAACACTCAGCCGTACATGGTATGTGCCCAGCAAATTTTCTCTTCTCATGGCTCAGGGGAGAGAAAAATTGTTAAGAGTCAGAAGGGATGGAGCAAACCAAGGAAACAATGTTTTCTGGACTCAATAGATAGAATTATACACATGGACTTACAGAGATTGTGGCAACATGCTCAGGGCCTGCACAGGTTCAAGTCAGAGGAGGGCTTCAGGGCTAAGAAGATGAAGCAGAAACAAGCTGCCATTCCTAACTCAGAAGCTGTCTCTAAAAACTCCTCGCAAAGGAAAGAATAGTTTTCTCTAATGGAATTTCACAGGGCATACAAACCATACCTAAGGTTAGAACCCATGCTCTTCAGTATAGAACTAAAAAATGAACTCAGTGGCAATTTTTGAGTTTAAATCTCATAAATGCTTTGTCAAGAAATTATTTTTAACATTACTGGATCTTTCACTTACATATCACCATAGTGGGTGGCTGCTTGTTCGTTCCTTGTTACTCAGACCACAAAATAATCACACGGGAACTATATTATTTGCAATACTGTTTGGTCAATAACTTAAGCATATTGCTAGCTAGTTCTTATATCCTAAACTAACACATTTCCATTAATCTGTGCATAAACACAAGGTCGGGGCCTTCTGGCAAATTTCCATGGGCTCCAGCAGAGGTGTCTGTCCCTGGAGGGGGCTACATGGCTTCTCCTAACTCCACTACTCACTCGCTTGTCCTCTATCTGCTTGGACCTCCCACCTTGCCATATGCTGCTAAGCCACTGGCCAAAACAACTTTATTCATTAACCAATAAAAACAACATATTATACAGAACTTCCTGGACCATATTACCATTTCTGATTTTGTATTTTTGTGAGTTTTCTGTGTGTGTATACACGCCTCAGTGTTGGCATATCTTTCTTGTACTTTGTCTTTTTTCTTTCTGTTTTGTTTCTTCTATTCTGATTCGTTGTTTTTATTTTCTTATTTATATTGTTATCATCATCATTATTATTATATTTAGATGTCTCTGTGTTTCTAATGAGAAACAAAGGGTATGGTTGGTGGAGGATCTTGGAGGAGTTGGGGAAATATTTATATGAAAAGGATTTTTTAAATTAATTTTTAAATTTTATTTTAATTAATTAACACTTTTCCATTTATTTTACATATCAACCACAATTTTTCCTCCCTCTTCTCTTCCTGTTTTCTCTCTGTGACTCCAATCTTCCAGCTTCACCATCCACTACTCCTCAATCTACTTTAAGAAAGGGGCAGACCTCCCCTGGGTTTGAACAAAGCATGAAAAGTGAGTTGAGATAGGCTAGATTTCCTCCCCCTGCATCAAGCCTGGGTGAGGTAATCCAACAAGGAGAACAGGTTCCCAAAAGCCTGCTAAGCATCAGAAACAGACCCTGATCTTACTACAGGGAGCCTTACAAACAGACCAAGCTACACAGGTGTAACACACATGCAGAAGGCCTAGGACAGTCCCATGAACGCTCCCTAACTGTTAGTCCAGAGTCTATGTGTTCCCATGAGCTCACACCAACTGTCTTTCTGAGTTCATCACTCATGACCTTGACCCCTCTGACTTTTACAGTCCCGGTTCCTTGTTTTCAGGAGAACACTAGGAGCTAGACCCTGTGTTTGGCTATGGATCTCTGCATATGCATCCATCAGCTACTGGATGAAGGCTCTCTCATAACAATTAGTGTAGTAAAGCCAGGCGGTGGTAGCACACGCCTTTAATCCCAGCACTTGGGAGGCAGAGGCAGGCGGATCTCTGTGAGTTCGAGAGCAGCCTGGTCTACAAGAGCTAGTTCCAGGACAGGCTCCAAAAACCACAGAGAAACCCTGTCTCGAAAAAAAAAAAATTAGTGTAGTCAACAATCTGATTCCAGTAGATGGACAGTTCAGGCGTCTTCATTATAGCTAGTTGTCTTACTGGGGTTATCCTTGTGGATTCCTGGGAGTTTCCCTGGCATCAGGTTTCTCCTTCACCCCGAAATGCCACCGCCAATCAAGAAGTCTTTTTTGCTACTCTCCCTGCTGTCTTGCCTCCAGCCAGCCTCCAGCCCCCAGCCTACCCAACATACTCCCTCAAGTTCCCACCTCCCTACAGCCCCCCACACCCCGCCATGCTCCTATTTTTCCAGGAGATCTCTCCTATTTTCCTTTCCCAAAAATATTTATGCCCCCTTCTTTGGTGCCTCTTTATTATCTAGCCTCTCTGGGGCTGTGGATTGTAGGTTAGTTATCCTGTACTCTACTAATAATATCCACTTATAAGTGAGTACATACCATGTTTCTCTTTCTGGTTCTATCCATTTGCCTGCAAATTTCACAAGGCCATTCTTTTTTACAGTTGAGTAATACTTCATTGTGTAAATATACCAAATTTCCTTATCCATTCTTTGGTTGAGGGACATCTTCATTGTTTTCAGTTTCTGGTTATTATGAATAGCATATTTGAACAAGTGTCATTGAGGTATGATTGAGTACCCTTTGATATATTCCTAAGACTGGTATAACTGGATCTTGAGGTAGAATTTATATATATATATATATATATATATATATATATATATATATATATATATTTAACAAAATATGTTGAAATGCAATGGAACAAGATCTCAAAACTATACTAAACAGATGCAAAATTTAATAACTAGGTTTAATCAAATAAAAAAAGCTTCCTTACAGCAAAGTAAATTATTGAAAAACTGAACAAATCAATCTACAAATGAGAGAAAATATTTTTGAAAATAAGTTTTTGGCAAGAAATTAGTATACATAGCATACAATGAACTCTAAAATACAGAAATAATTGTGAAAATGGGGCAATATATATCAAAGGACATAAATCAAAATGTATTTCTTTTCGAAAATCTACACTTAAACTTGAATTTGAGGATTTGGAATTTAAAGAAAAGTATTTTGTTCCTCTTTCCAACATATAATTGCAGTCAAATACAAAATGAGATGCTACCTCAATTGGATAAGAATGGTTTTTATAAACATACTGGAAATAAAATGTGCTTGAAATAATAGAGAAAATGTTTACACATTCTTTAGGAGATTATAAATTATTCTAGCTATTATAGAAACTAGTGTGGAGTTTCCTAAAATAATTAGAATGAGATCTATAAAGTGGTCCAGCAATCATATTACTAGATTCATGTCAAAGGAAATGAAATCAGTATATCAAGAAGATGCCTTCATACAACACTGATAATAACTAATAAGTGGAAATAACAACAGTCCAACAACTGATGGATGTATAAAGACGATGCTGTACATATACACAATAAAATACTATCCATCTATAGAATGGGTGAAATCCTCTCCCTTCACAACAAGGACAGAAAGGAATTACTTCCTAAATAAACAAAGCCAGTGAAAAAAGAAAAAAAATATTGATTATACACAAATTTAATAAAAATAAGTGGGCTCACTGAAATAGGGAATGAAATGTTTGATACTAGGTACTGTGGAGAATATGGGAGAAGAAAGAATTGGGAAATGTTGGTCAATAGATCCTAAGTTATAGCTAGGAATAAGACTTTCTGTGTTAAAAGCAACAGTGACTAAAGATAATTCTCATGGACTATGTATCTCAAAAAACCTGAGAAATGTGTTTAATTATAGACAAATAACTGAGGTAATATATATGACATTACACAGTGACTATCAGAGCCTTACAAGGTAACCTGTTAATAATACCTGTAATTTCATGCATAATTTAAAGGCAAAACCAGCTAAATGCAAGGAAAAGTACAATAAATTTTTGATATATGTATTTCTGTATGCCAGTGATAAAACAATCTATTTAACTCAATGTCAAACATATACAATCACTTAATTTGGACTAGAACATAGAGGCATGATCATGCTTCATAGACAAGTTTCAACAGAAAGTCAATTTAAATCATTTATGGATTTTTACATTCTATACTGAAGTTTAATATACTACTAAACAAGCTAACTTAATTGGACATGTGGTAACCCACCATTCCTTAGCATTGTGAAAGCAAGTACATTGTTCCTTTTTAATTTTTAATATCTTCTTTTAATTTTGAGATTATAATTTCATTAGTTTCCTCTTTGTTGCTACACTTTCTTCCATCTAAACACTCCACTATATCTCTCCTTGCTCTATATCTAATTCATGGCCTCTTTTTATCATCAATGGTGTGTGTGTGTGTGTGTGTGTGTGTGTGTGTGCATATGTTTACAATGATTAATATATATACATACAAATATAGAAGAGCACCCCAATCAATTATTTAATACCAAATTGATTGGGGTGCTCCTCCATAGGGAAGACTATTCCTCCCAATCTCATTTTCCTAGTTTCGTGCTTTGTACATTAGGTTGTTTTATTTTACATCTCTCTCACAGGAATTTAAACAGACATTATAGGCAAAGGTTCAACTTTTTTTAAAAAAATATTGATTTTATTGATCTATACCCTTTTCTCTGTTCTTCTCCCTTCCTCTCTCCATCCCTTCTACCCTCTCTCATGGTTCCTTTATTCCCAATTTACTCAAGAGATCTTGATTTTTTGCTACTTTCCATGTAGATTAGATCCATGTATGTCTCTTAGAGTCCTCATCATTGTCTAACTACTCTAGGGTTGTGAATTGTGGGCTTGTTTTCTTTGCTTTATGTCTAAAAGCTACTTATGAGTGAGTACATGTGATATTTGTTTTTCTGGGTCTGAATTACCTCACTCAACATGATGTTTTCTAGATCCATCCATTTGCTTGCAAATTTCAAGGTGTCAGTATTTTTTTCTACTTTGTTGTCATCCATTGTGTAAATGTACCACATTTTCCTTATCCATTCTTTTTTTTTTTTTTTTGGTTTTTTGAGACAGGGTTTCTCTGTGGTTTTGGAGCCTGTCCTGGAACTAGCTCTTGTAGACCAGGCTGATCTCGAACTCACAGAGATCTGCCTGCCTCTGCCTCCCAAGTGTCCTTATCCATTCTTTAGTTGAGGGGCATTTAGGTTGTTTCCAGGTTCTGGCTATGACAATGTTGCTATAAACATAGTTGAGCCCATGTCCTTGTGGTACAATTAAGCATCCTTTGGGTATATACCCAACAACAGCATTGCTGGGTCTTGAGAAAGATTGTATTCTAATTTTCTGAGAAATTGTCGTAATTATATCCAAAAGGTTGTACCAGTTTGTACTCCCACCAGCAATGGAGGGGTGTTCCCTTTACCCCACATCTTCTCCAGCATAAATTGTCATCAGTGTTTTTGATCTTGGCCATTCTTCCAGGTGTAGGATGGAATCTCAGAGTCGTTTGATTTTCAGTTCTCTGATAGCTAAGGATGTTGAACATTTCCTTAAGTGTCTTTCAGCCATTTTAGATTCCTCTGTTGAGAGTTTCTTTGTTTAGGTTGGTACCCTATTTTTTATTGGATTATTTGTTCTTTTGATGACCAGTTTCTTGAGTTTTTTTCTATATTTCTATATTCCTCTGTTCCATGTGGGATTGGTGAAGAACTTTTCCCATACGTAGGCAGCCATTTTATCTTGATGACAATGATTTTTCTTTACAGAAGAGTCTAAGTTTCAGGAGGTTCCATTTATTCTTTCTCTCAATGCCTGTGCTATTGAGGTTGTATTTAGGAAGTGGTCTCCTGTGCCAATGCATTCAAGTGAAGTTCCCAATTTCTCTTCTATGAGGTTCAATGTGGTCAGCTTTATTTTAAGATCTTTGATAAATTTGGGCTTGAGATTTCTGCATGGCGATAGATATGGTTCTATTTTTATTTTTCCATTTGTTGATATACAGTTATGCCAGCACCATTTGTTAAATATGCTTTCTTTATTCCACTTTATATGTTTTTGCTTCTTTGTCAAAAATCAGGAGTTTGTATGTGTGGGGATCAACATCTGCATCTTTGATTTGGTTCCATTGGTCCTCCTGTCTGTTTTTATGCCAACATCAGACTGTTTTCAGTACTGAAGCTCTGTAGTAGAGTTTGAAGTCAAGGATTGTGATGCCTTCAGAAGTTTCGCTGTTGTACAGGATTGTTTAGGCTATCCTGTTTTTGTTTTGTTTTGTTTTGTTTTGTTTGCTTTTCCATATGAAGTAGAGTAATGTTCTTTTGAGGTCTGTAAAGAATTTTGCTGAGATTTTGATGAACATTGCATTCTTTCTGTAGATTGCTTTTGGTTAGATTGCCATTTTTACTATGTCTTCTTCATTTTCCTTCTTCAACAATTTAAAGTCCTTGTCATACAAGTCTTCCACTTGATTAGTTAGAGATACCCCAAGATATTTTATGTTATTTATGGCCATTGCTAAGGAAGATCTTTCTCTGATTTCTTTTACAGCCTACTTATCATCTATGTAAAGAAGGGATACTGATTTTTTTTATCTTGCATCCTGCTATATTGCTGAAGGTTTTATAACATGTAGAAGCTCCTTGGGTAGAATTTTTTGGGTTGCCTATGTAAATTATCATATCATCAGCAAATAGTGAGTGTTTGACTTCTTCTTTTTTGATTTGTATCACCTTGAACTTTTTTCATTGTTTTGTTGCTCTAGATAGAACCTCAAGGTCTATATACAATAGATATGGAGAGAGTGTACAAGCTTGTCTTGTCCCTGATTTCAGTGGGTCGCTTTGAATTTCTCTGCATTTAGTTTGATATTGGCTGTTGACTTGCTGTATATTGTGTTTATTTTGTTTTTGTATGTTCCTTGTATCCCTGCTCTCTTCAAAGCCTTTATCATGAAGGGATGTTTAATTTTGTCAAAAGTTTTTCAGTGTCTATTGACATTACCATGTGGTCTTTTTTTCAGTTTGTTTATATGGTAGATTACATTGACAATTTTTTTTTATGTTGAACCATCTCTACATCTCTAGGAAGAAGCTGACTTGATTATGGTGGATTATTTTTCTGAAGTGTTCTTAGATTTGATTTGCCAGTATTTTATTGAGTATTTTTACATCAATATTCATGAGTAAGATTGGTCTGTAATTTTCTTTCTTAGTAAAGTCTTTATGTGGTTTGGGTATCAGGGTAATTGTAGCCTCATAAAAGTGTTTGGTGATGTTCCTTCTGTTTTATTGTGCGGTACAATTTGAGGAGTATTGGTATCAGTTCTTCTTTGAAAATCTTGTAAATTCTGTGCTGGAACCAACTTCTCCTGTGCTTTTTTTTTTTTTTTTTTTTTGGTTGGGAGACTTTTGATGATTGTTTCTATGTCTTAAGCAGTCATAGGTATACTTAATTTGCTTATCTGGTCTTAATTTAATTTTGGTAAGTGATATTTATCCAGAAAGTTGTCCATTTCTTTTACATTTTCCAATTTTGTGGTGTACATGTTTTCGAAATATGACCTAATCATTCTCTGTATTTCTTTTGTGTCTGTTGTTATGTGTCCCTTTTCATTTCTGCTTTTGTTAATTTAGATATCATTCTCAGCCTTTTGGTTAGTTTGGATAAACGTTTGTCCTTTTTGTTGATTTTCTCAAAGAGGCAAATCTTTGTTTCATTGATTCTTTTGTATTGTTTTCTTTGTTTCTAAAAAAAAAAAAATTGTTGATTGCAACGCTAAGTTTGATTATTTCTTGCAGTCTAGTTCTCCTGGATAAGTTTGCTTGTTTTTGTTCTAGATTTATCAAATGTTCTGTTAACTCACTAGTTTGGGATTACTGCAACTTGTTTACATAGGCATTTAATGCTATGAACTTTCCTCTTAACACTGCTTTCATTGTGTCCCATAAATTTGGGTATGTTATATGGTCATTTTTATTGAAATTTAGGAAGTCTTTAATTTCTTCCTTTATTTTTTTCCTTGACCCATTGAACTTTCAGGTAAGCATTGTTTAATTTCCATGTGTTTGTGGACTTTCTGGAATTAGTGTTGCTGTCAAATTCTAATTTTAAGTAATGAAATCCACTAAGATACATGGGGTTATTTCAATTTTTTTGTGTCTTTTGAGGCTTGCTTTGTTAAAGGGTTCAACTCTTATCTATAATGTTGGAAGGTTATAAATGAAGGATTTCCAGGTGGAGTTGGAGATCATATAGAGCATTAAAAACAGGCTTAACATTTAGGTGTGATTACATATCTAATGAAAAAAGAACAATTTTGAATCAAATCTTTAACAAGAACTGATGTATATCATGAAAAAATATAGATGAGGTATTTTTGGTAAGCTAACATTACAGATCACTTTAAATAAAATTTTAGTGTTCTCTCTTTTCTGGGAAGACATGCAACAGAAGACTTTTATAGCTACCAAATATATTGGGGACAGAGACTCTGGTATCTTGTTTAATGTCTATGAACTTCAGTGTTTTTATTAAATATGAGATATTATATCAAACTTAAATAGTAATCGGTTGTTAAATTGTTCATATCATTCATAATTTTTAACAAATATTTATTGAGCCTTTCCTATGGACTATGGTCTATTCTTGGAGTTGATTATATAAGAGTAACTAATAAGTCCTTACTGTTCTAAGGCTGATATGCAAATACAGGCTTATCATAATATGAGCTCTAAGAATAAATTAGGGTTAGGAATAGTGAACAGTCAAAAATGCTGGTAGAGAATTGTCTGATCTCTCAGTCAGAGATCAAAATGAAATGAGGAAGTAAAACAAGCAAATTCCTAGGGAAGAAATTTCTGGACAGAGGAAACTACACAGTTTCAAAACCTTCAGATAGGGCCCTGCTTGGTTTATTTTAGAAACATCAAAGTCAGCCTAGTTTGAGGTCAAAGAACAAAAAGAGTCATAGCAGATGAGAACAGAGACATAACCTGGGGCAAGATCATAGAGAACAATGTAGGCCAATGTAAGAATTCAGAGGACTAACACGATCTGAATTATATTTTCACAGCAACACTGGCACTGGACAGAGAATAGACTTCTGAATGTATTATATTAGACTGGACTTGTATTTTTAAAATTAGAAAGTTGCAAATAAATGAAAGAGCCAATAATTTGGCTGATGATCTTATTTCTTAGAAAATATGGCTCATTTTGTCAGTAAAACAAAAGTATTAAGCTTCAAAAATATGATCTCTTCTTACATTGCCTGGCTCCAGGTATGTAAAAATTGCCAATTAATATCTTTCATTCTCTATTTAGCTCAGGTAATTATGAGATGGTTAGTTATGGAATAAAATGGTAAAATACCTTAAAGTATCTTTGTGTACTCTACCAATTAATTTTAAAATCTGTATGCCAATATCTTAGCGAAATTAAACATGCAAAGAAGAGCATTCCACAAATTATAGATAGAGAATTGATGTTAACACTGCTTCTTTACCTCCATGGCTTTTTCCTAAATTGCCTGTTTTTATTTTCTTATTCATTTATGCCATAGTTCTCTGTACAATGTTATCTACGTAAAACATTCACAGTATGTTTTAATGCCAGTCATACGGATTTCATAAGTTATGAACAGAAATCAAGCAGCAATATCTGTTACTAAATCTCCACTACTGTTCCTACATGGATCCCAATACTGAATGTTTCTATAGATGTAAGATCTTGCCATCAAGCTTGACAACCTGAGCTCAGCCTCTAAAACCTCATTTTGGAAAGAGAGAATGGATCCCTGCAAATTACTCTCTAATCTTTACTGGGTGCTCTGGCATGCTTGCCTGAATATGGACACACAATAAATAAGTGCAAATTTTAAAATTTGTATACTTAGGTTGACAATTATAAAAATGGCATATGGCACAATAATAATGATACTATGTAAATGATACCCACACACATGTCACTGCATATATGTACACACAAAAACATACACATCATGCACACACACAAAATGCAATAATAATAAATATTTTAAATCAGTTAATAGATACAAATATATAAATAAATTAATAAAATAAAATTTATAGAAATGTAAAAAATAGATGAGTAGAATTAAGATATTAGCAAACATACTTCTTTTTGAAACTCTCATAATGACACCAAAAACCATAGAAAATACACAAAAGAAAAGAAGTAAAGGAAAAGGAAATCACAGAATATAAAAATACATAGGAATTATATCTGTGATTATATATATATATATATATATATATATATATATATATATATATTTGTATTTGAACAGAAAAAAATCTTGTCATTTGCCTAGAATAGTGACTGTTGAAAATAATTGTCTCTTGAAAATAATATGCCAAGTGAAATATTCTTCATAATAAAAAATACTGCATAGTTTCATTTATAAGAAGTACCTAATGTACACTTACACAAACAGAAATATTATCTTCCTGAATGTAGAGGAAATAAGTGAAGAGTGGTTCACTGAATTTAAACTTACAGTATCTAAGACTGATGAGGTTTTGGGGTTAAGAGACGAGAGTGGTTAATGGAAATTGATGCCATTGTAATGGATCTGCATTGAGTCCCAGTATTCATGTTTGGTATGTTCATAATAACCAGTAAATCCAGCTCCAGAGGGTTTAATGCCTCTATGAACATCCACACATACAGCATACACTCACAAATATATATATATATATATATATATATATATATATATATATATATATATATATACAATAAATTGCATATAGTTAACAGTGCATTGAATTGAACCTTATAAATGATGAAAAAGATATTTTTAAATTCTCTTTACTATAACAAATAAAGGGGAGATAAAGAAACTTCTGGAGGTGATGGATATACTTATTACCTTGATTATGTATAATGTTGTTATACGTGTTTAAGTATATGCAAGCTCACTAAATTGTACATATTGGTATGTAAAGTTTTTCTATATTGACTATAACTCTATAAAGCACTAAAGATAAATAAAAATCGCATAAAAGTTCAGATAACAGTTTCAATTTCAAGCGAAAATTATATGGATTAACTTTCAAACTCTCATCTAAATCCTGTAATATTTGAGTTTTATTTTGGAAAGCTGCTGTACCATATTAAGATAAGATTGGTCACAAATACATAGTATAATCTATCCAGAATTTCAGAAGCTTTGATTTTTTTTTCTCAACTTATTATTTAACTACAGCAGCTGTAGTTTGATTACTCTGAACTCTACTGTCACACATGAAACTGCACCAACTATTCACTGTCCCCAGTATGTGAAATAACTTCAGATATATCTCTAAGCACCAGGTTTCTTCATGTCTATGGCCATAGATGAATGTTCCATGATACTGAAAAGTGATTTAGGTTTTTATTTAGCCAGTCAGACAACAGTGGTAGCTGGAGTGAAACCCAAAGAACATGAAAATGGATACTGCTCAGCTTAGCTTGAGATTACTTTCTGCCAATGAACAGTTGTTGCATTGCTTCCTTATCACACATCTGGGCTCAGACTGTAGTTAGCCAGGCTGCATGATGTCATACAAATTACCAATACCCTATGCTTAGTCTATTCCTGTAGCTATTAAAGAAATAACAACTTAGCAATTGATTTATCATAATTACCAAGCTTGAGAAGCCTAATACCAAGCATAAAATAAATTCAATATTTGGTGAGGAATGGTTTATCAAGGATCATGACTTCCATATGTAAACTATACAGGAGAAAGAAAGCTGTCTTCAAAAAGTTTCAAATGGACAGTGATAACATTTGCATGTCTAAAGCCATACTTGAGGTAGATCTTTCAGGGGAGTATCATTAAATGTTGTCTCCCTCCTGTCATACTTCTTATTTTATAATTCAAGGAAAAATATTTTCATCATTACTAAATTTCTATTTTTTTCTTTGATGTAGATAATGTAAAAGGTGAAATAATTTTGATTTGTCATGATAACACTTGTACTATACTAGACTGAAGAACATTGGAATGGGGACCTGTTTCCAAGTTGATGTATTCTTTAGCTTCAATGTAAATTACACAATTTTTGTGTTTTTTCTTCAATTCCTGTAAAAAAAGTATATGTATGTATGTATATATATATATATTTACTTAATATCTATGTATAATATCTTAATATATGTGTACTTAATATCTATTTTTATTTTCTGTATTTTATCCTTTTTTTAGTTTTTTTTAGAGACAGGGTTTCTCTGTAGCTTTGGCGTGTGTCCTGGAACTAGCTCTTGTAGACCAGGCTGACCTCGAACTCACAGAGATGTGCCTGCCACTGCCCCCCACGAGCTGGGATTAAAGGCATGTGCCACCATCACCTGGCTCTATTTTCTGTTTTAATTACTTTTTTAAAGAAAATCATATAAAATTTCATTCATGCATAGTTATTTTGAATTATACCATTTTCTATCCCATTCCTTTTGAAGATTGATTTCTTGCATGGAGAAACCTAAAGTTGAGAGGCATGGGTAGTCTATTGCTTTCTTTTCCTGGTCTTGCTTCCTACCATTTTATTGTATGGATGTGTTGAAGGTTAGAAATATGATATATAGAAGAGATGTTGAATGTGTTAAAAGTTGGAAATAAGGCAAATACAGGGGATGTGGTCACACACATGTGCATGCATGGTGTGCTCATTCAATGGAATGAGGAGGAGAAATAGGAATAGGAGGAAAAAAAACTGCAAATATATCTTAATGTATTACTATTCATAGTCCCCTTACCTTTTGTGTTAATATTTCTCTGTTTAAAACTAAATAGTTATCAGTGTTGTATTTATAATAAAATAGCAGTACTAGACTGAGTATGAATTTAGGAATACATGAACATTTATGAAAAGAATTTGTATATCGATATAACAAGAATGACAGTGCCAAAAGCATAATGAAAAATATAATAAAGATTTGGTCTTCCTAATGAAGAGTTGATGTCCTGAGAGCATAAAGGTGGGAATAGCCATGAAGCAAAATTCTCAATGAAATTACTAAGAAAACTTTATTTCTCCAAAAATGTAGAATGAAAATTTATATAATTTAATTTGAATATTAAAGAAAACTATTATAAAACAGACCTATAATATGTAAAATCATTTTAGTTGCATACATAGTGGCTAAAATAAATAAATTCTAGCTCCAGGTAAATTATTTATTAAGCATAAATTCTTAACACTTACTTTCTAGGTCAAAGGCTAGGACTCTCCTATTAATTTTATTTTAGATGCATTAACAAATGGAAACAGTAGGATCACTGAATACAGAAAGACTTCAGTTTTAATTCCTTTTTGATATCAATGTGCTTTTGGACAACTTGGTATACAATCTAAGCATGAGTTACCTTCATTCCTAAAAATAATAGTTCCAGTTGGATTAGATAAGATACTAATTTTCAAAAATGCTTCAGAATATATGACGTGAAATCCAGCATTTCTCATAGCCTTTTGTTATGCTGATAGTATAGTATATGATCACATATGATAACGATTAGTTTATAAGATATAGAACAAAGCAGTTTATTTATAACCCAAGAAAGATTATTTGTATAATTAAAACTGTCTTAATGTTGAAAGAGGTTTCTGTCTCACCTGGTCCTGCAGCCTTTCAATCCTAAAGAAACACACAGAGATCTACATTAATTATAAACTGTTTGGCCTATTAGTTCAGGCTTCTTATCAATTAATTCTTACATTAACCCGTAATTCTTGTCTGTGTTAGCCATGTGGCTTGGTACATTTATCAGTGAGGCATTCTCATCTTGCTTCCTCTGTGTCTAGGTGATAACTGTTCCTATTCTGGTTGTCCCACCTACACTTCCTGCCTTGCTACTGGCCAATCAGCATTTTACTAAACCAATACAAATAACAAATATTTACAGGGTGCAAGACTATTGTCCCACAGCATGTTAAGGAGATTAAAAAATGCTTATTGAAGTCTTTAATTCAAGAAAGAAAGGAATTTGACCACAAAAGTTGATAGTTCTGCCATTTTTCTTAAAATAAGTAACTGTTTGAGAATAATTTTCAAAACAAACACATAAAGATAAAAGGAGATATACCTACAAACAGAAAAATACACATAAACATAAGCAAAGGAAATATGTAGACAAGTAAGAGAAAAAACAATTAAAAAAACACAGGTAGACAAAGAGAAATGTAGTTGCTTGAATAAAAACTGAGATATTAAAAAGAGATAGAAATTTTACTTGATTCCTGCTCTTTTTGTCACTTTGTTATATCTCTTTTACTGGGTTACCCTGTGACTCTCTAGATGTCCTTTTACTTTCCCAGTTCTCTAAGAAAGCAAAAATACCTTAACAGGATTAGCATCTGATTTAATGTCAATTTTTATTAGTATAGAGTATAACCTGTTTCATGTTTCCACAAGCCTTTATGAAATGCTCAGAAATGTGATGAAAAAGTCGATGTGTCAAGATATAATATCAGGAGCAATTGAATAATATCACTATTCCTAAAATATTTAAATGAAAGCCAAAATTAAAAATAAACTGACAACAACATAAAAAAGTAAATACATGCTGTGGTGTCATAAACCAATAGCTTATACTTTAAATCCATTTTGTTTTATAGAAACATCTGCCCTCTTTATGAAGATTTACTTCTCTCTATACCTTTATTTTCCATTGCCTTCATATTTTTAATTTTTGACAATTTTATACATGTATAATACTTATTGTTAACAAGGTCACAGTCTATTGCTTTCTGTCATCTTCCTCCTTTTCCTACAAACATTCCCCTTTATCCCAACTAGTCCTCCTTCTACATTCCTACTGTATTTTTATGTACAGGTATTTGCAGGTAGCTACAACTGATATGTGTCCATGATTACATTTTCTGTGTTACCCAGAAATAGCATTTTGAGCACTCTTTCCCAGCCTCTCTAATTGTTACAATATTTCAGTTAACTTTCTTATGGTGTTCACATGTCTTTACAAAGGCTAAAAACTGATGTCCTGTAAGAGAAGTGCACGCAACGATCAATTTTTCTCAGCATTTAGAACATACATGAGTTTATGCATTAACCATCACCCTCTAAAATGATTCTACTCTGAATAAAGTAGTGAATAACACAAATTTATGGATATAAACAAAAATACTTAGAAAGCAGTTTGGTTACATGTCCATTTAGCATAACATCAATTACACTCCTTTTACTGGACTACTTTTTTTCTGAAGTGCCTGTATATTTGAACTTTTACCCTTTTTGTACCTGACATGTAGCCAAATTAAAAATTATCAATGGTAATGAACATTGTAGATCAGGAAGAATAAGATATAAACATATACACACGAGATCTCTCTCTCTCTCTCTCTCTCTCTCTCTCTCTCTCTCTCTCTCTTTCTCTCTTTCTCTCTCTCTCTCTCTCTTTCTCCCTCTCTTTCACACACACATACAGACACACACATACAGACACTTACTCTTTCCCACCGGGCACTCTTAGTCAAGTGTCCTGCTGTAAGGAAGAATTTCATGATCCTCAGGGGTCTTTTGCTTACTTTATGTGATATCATTGAGGTACAACATCCCTATTTGCCTGCTAAACTATGCTTTCCTCAAGAAATCTAACAGAACCTAATTTTTATCCATACTATACCATGTTATAAAGAATAATGCTTAAATTGATGACCAAAATTAATAAACACTTGAAAAAAAAAGGTGACTTCTTAAAATAAGTCAGTTTGTAGGCATTTTAGACTCTAGAAAAATATTAAGGTATTTTTTTAAAGAAATAGATTCTTAAATTGATTGTACTTTACTTTTTGAAAGTAATACAAAAATTAAAAAAAACTCATGTCACACTGAAAATACTAACGGGCATATTTTCTTAGAGTAGTTGAAATGGAATTGCTTCTTTATTCTGCCTCTTTCTGTCTCAGGACTTGCAACATGTTATTTAAGCTATTAAGGTCCATTTTCTTCATCTGTAAATGTCAGTGGTAAGGTTTAATGTATAATGAAACACACTATAGAGTCAAAATTATCAAATAAATACAATATATATTAATCAAGTAGAGGAAACATAGCAAATGTCTAAAATAAGTTAGCTGTTATTGACTTCAACTTTTATTTTGAATATAAAAATTAACATAAGTATCAGTTTTATGCTCTGCTTTAATAAAAAGATACATTTAGAAATCAATGAGATATTTAAAGAGATTCATTTCTATTTTAAAAGAAAATATACTGATGAAGTATTTATGTTCTTTTATGTCTATAATATTCTTACTGTTTTCATCCTTTCAATTGAAGACTGCCATCACAAATGGTGATATATCTGCCTATAAAATATCTAATACAGTTTTAGTAAATTACATTAAGCATTTTTTGGAAAGTGAAACTATACTTCTTAGCATTTAATATTACAGATAACATAATAGCTAAGGAGCTATAGAACAAATACTATAAATATTAATATGCAGAAAATAATGTTAATGTCAGCGCCTGATAAATTTGATTTGTCAAATAGTTATTGGTATTCTTATTCATTACCAACAGAAAATATTCCAAATTTTTGAATCATCAATTTCTTTGATAGGTGAGGTGCTAACTTACTAGTATACCATTTATAGAACACTGATGTGGTATAATAGAAGCAACAAAGGGAATAGAAGTCAAAAGCTAAATATAAATTGTTTTCCTTTATGCAGATTGAAACAATTAGAATTTCTTATTTGGATTTCTTCAAAGTATGAAAATATATGTTAAAATTCATTTTTGACTATTTTCTTTTTCAGGATTTGTTAGTTTCTATATTTTTTTAAATAAATTATTGGGTTATGTCAGGGGTGAGGTAGAATATCATTGTAGTTTAATTTTAATTTTACTGATGAGTAAAGATGTGCATTTTGTATATATTCATTGGACAGTTTTCTTTTTTCTTTAAGAAGTAACTATCCGGGTTCTATGTATAATTTTAATATGATTCTGTTTTACTTTTAATATGTTTGAGTTATTTATATATTCCATATGTTAAGTGTCCATCAGAGGATTTGCTGATAGACATTTCCTCTAATTTTGAAGGTTATCTATTCATTCCAGGGTATAGTTGTTTCATTTTCTGTAATATAACTTGTCAAATTTTGTTTATAATTACTGTATTTTAAGTGTTTATTTCATTTGCTTATAGATACCCCAATTGATAAATGAAATTTGGGCAATGTAAATTAGTACAGTCATTGTGGAGTTTCCTTCAAAACTAAAATTAGATATATATTCAAAGATGGCAAAACATAAAATAGATATACTTTTATACACATTTATTGTGGCACTGTTTACAAAAGGCATATTATAACATACATCTAAGCATTTATTAAAAGATGAATGGGGTATGAAATTGTAGAATATTAATACTCAGTGAGTATTATTCTGTCATTAAAAGTGGAATCTTGAGCTTGGGACATGTTTTAGTCATCAAAGTGTTTACTTCATAAACTTAGAGATCTGAGTTAAGATCTCCATTACCCAAATTAAAATTTTCACATGGTGGTACACATCCATAATCCAAGGCCTGGTAATACAAAGATGTGTAGATTCCAGTAGTCAGATTGCCAGAATGGATAGCCAAATCAGTGAACTCTTATTTCACTGAGAGACCCTACGTGAAAAAGGAAGGCTAAAAAAAAAATCAATGGAGAGAGTGACTGAAGATAGCTAAGAAGAGGCTTTATCATCATGAGAACCCGATGCATTTGTGCACAGTGTGAATTCATACATAAACTAAAGCAGAAGATAAAAAGAATGAAATATCAAAATTTGGAATAATGAATTACATAATGCTAAGTAAAATAAGACAGACATGTGAAACTTCTCCAGTATCATATATTCTCCTTTAAAGGTGGGAAAAAAAAGTTGACCTGAAAAAAAAGAGGGATTAATAGGAACTAGAAAATCTACCAAAGAGAAATTTGAAAAGTGATTGGATATTATGGTCATTTTGAATAAGAAACTTCCTATATTGTTGCACATATTTGATCACTTGGACCCCCATTCATGGGTGTTCTTTGAAGGTGTTTTTAGTGCTCATGGAGATGTGCTTGGGAAAGTACATCACTAGGGGTGGACTTCGAGGGTTTACAACCTTTTCCCAGATCCTGTTCTCCCTCACAATAGAATAATCTAGCTCCTGTGACCCTGCCATGCTATCCCCACTACTGTGGACTCTAGCCCTTTGAAACAGTAAGCAAGATATAATTTATCCCTTAAGCTCCTTTTGGCCATGGCATTTTATCACAGCAACATTAACAACAACAAAAATATCTCTCATAAAGATATGAATAATATTTACTCTGTTTGTGTATGGATATGCCAAACTGAATCATACTCACATAAAAATACTTTACATAGGGATGAAAGGAAGGAAACAACCTACCTCAACATCCAGCAATACAACGTTTGGGTATATACCCAAAGGATGCTCAATCATACCACAAGGACATGTGCTCAACTAGGTTCATAGCAACATTATTTGTCATTGCCAGAATGTGGAAACAACCTAAATGCCCCTCAGCTGAAGAATGGATAAAGAAGATGTGGTACATTTACACAATAGAGTACTACACAGTGGGAAAAAATAATATCTTGAAATTTGCGGACAAATGAATGGATCTAGAAAACATAATATTCAGTGAGGTAACCCAGACCCAGAAAGACAAATACAATATGTACTTACTCATAAGTGGCTTTTAGACATAAGTAAAGAAAAGTCAAGCTATAATTCACAATTCCAGAGAACCTATACAACAAAGAGGACCCTAAGACAGACATACATGGATTTAATCTACATGGGAAGTAGAAAAAGACAAGATCTTCTGAGTAATGGTGGCATGGAGATAATGGGAGGGTGGAGGAAGAGAGGAGAGCAGAGAAAAAATATATAGCTCAATAAAAACAATAAAAAATTCTTGGATTAATAAATTTATAGAATTACAGAATGCTTGTTGAAATAGAATGCCAGTAAATAATAAGGCCCAATATCAAATATTTTATTTAGGTTATTTTTATCCATCTATAATCATCTTTAGATTATTTTATAGATATTTAATGTTTCAAGTTTTCACGGTTTCATATTTTACTTTTGAAGTAACATTAGTTTGGTTTGTAGCAAATCAAAATATTTTATTCAATCAGTAATGCCTTCATAAAATGAATCACACCAGTCTGGTTTTATATGTTAAGCTGTATTTTAAAAACAGGTTGAACATTAAATTTTTAATCCAATGTCTATAAATTATTTACAGGGATTTTCAGGAAAAGAAGAGTTAGAACTTCTGTTCTTTTTGTACCTTGCCTTTATTTGAATAATGTGAATTATTTGGGTTTGTTGGCCACTATGTATTCTGCTGATGATTTTCTTTATACAGTTCTGTCTTGAAATATTTTTATATTTTTCAAATAAATAGAAATAAATTATTGATGTTTTTTCTAAACACAATGAATTTTGATAAAAGAAAATAAGGTGGTGATAAAGAAAAACTATATAAAATGAGTGCATTTCATGAGAGTTGGGGTGGTATCAATGGTTGATCTGAATTTCAGGAAACATTGGGCATGCAGTCATTTTTTCTCTAATGCTTGCTGTACTCATTATATGATATTTATGTATAAACAGAATGATACAAACATTTGCATACATATCACTAATTTAAATTGCATCAGTCATTCCAGTTTGGGAATAATAAACTTCAACATGTATCATCATTTCACATAAAAAAATTGTTCTATCTTTTTTACCTCCTCTCAAATCTCCTCTAAATTGTGACACCATTGTCTCTTTTATCTTCCTATGGCTAACATTCAGAAATCATCAATATAGAAAGCTTATATATTATGTATGACTTGATTTCTGTCTGCTTGATTTATTATATTTTACTTTCTGCTATCTATATTTAAGTATGGTATTGCTTAGATTCTAAAATTAACTATATATTTCACTTCCCTGGGACATATTTAAAATTAATTTTTTGTTCTCTAACATTTGAAAATAGAGGTCACCTCCTGGAAATGTATTACTGATTTTTCTGCATCACCTAAACTTTAATTATAAAGATGATAGTTTCATTCTAGTAGAATTAGTATAAGTGATAAATAAGATATTAAATATAATATATTAAAAGGCAAATCAGACCTCAAGATATATTTTTATTTATTCTGAATTAATGATGTATAATTTCTCAGAAATATATGTAAACACAACTTCAAATGTTATTCTTGTAGCAGTAGATTTTATAAGGGCAATGATACCTGACATTGTGGTTTCTCTTAAGGCACTTAATTACCTATTGGATCATTAAACATCATTCTCTCTCTGCTTTTCACGGCTCCTTGAGCTAGTCATTAACTCCATAGTAAGGAAAGTGAACAATGGAATTATTACCTAATTGTAGTTACAATATTTTCTCCCCTGTTTAACATGTATCTATAAAACTAATATCAGGAACCGTATTATTCCTACGACTTCTGTGCTGACTGATACTTTCACTAAATTATTTTTAAGCACATGTTTAACGGAAGGAAATGATTAGAGGTATAAATTAAGTACACAGAATTGCTGTTTTCTCCAATATTTTAGGAATAAGCAGAAATTAATCGATAACACTTTTAAAACAATAATTCAAATGTAAAAGTTGAATAGCACTATATTGCAACTAAATTATAAAGCTACATTTAAAATAATTATTTCTGATCATTAAACAACTTAATTTAGACTTCCAAATCTTGACTGTTTCTCTAGTTACTTAAATTAGTGGCATATCGACATAATCTATTATGTTAATGATGAAATAATTAATGTTTTCTTAAAGTAAAATCGCATACTAATTGGACAGTACTTGCTTTCCACAATGTCATGTGACAGCACTAGGCAAGAAGTTTAATTTATTTTATTGATGATTTCTTGACATTATATATGACCATAAACTGCAACTCACAGTCCATATTTAGCTCACAGTTTCATGAAATTTTTTTCATTTATTTTATTTTATTTTATAAAACAGTCTTCTTATTTTACATACCAATCCCAGTTTTCTCTTTCTCCCCTCCACCTGCTCCCCTTCCTTCCCCCCAACTCTACTCCCCATCCATATCTTAGAGAGGGTGAGGCCTCTCATGCGGAGTCAACAAAGTCTGTTATATCACTTGAAGCAAGACCAAGGCTCTCCCCCCTTTATTAGGCTGAGCAAGATATTCCTCTCTAGGGATTGGGCTCCAAAAAGCCAGCTCATGGACTAGGGATAAATACTGGTTCCACAGCCAGTGGCTCCAAAACTGCCCAAGCCACACAACTGTCACTCATGTTCAGAGGGTCTAGTTCAGTCTTTATTTATTTATTTATTTGTTAAAGATTTCTGTCTCTTCCCCGCCACTGCCTCCCATTTCCCTCCCCCTTCCCCAATCAAGTCCCCCTCCCTTGTCAGCCCAAAGAGCAATCAGGGTTCCCTGCCCTGTGGGAAGTCCAAGGACCACCCATACAGTTTCCCCAGCTGTCAGTGCAGAGTCAGTGAGCTCCAACTAGTTTGGGTCAGCTTCTAAGAGAAACATACATGGATCTGCCTGGGAAAAGGAAAATAGAAAAGATTTCCTGGGTAAGGTGGGAGTATGGGGGAAGGGGAGGGAATTATAAGGGTAAAAAGTGAAATGAAAGGAGAACATGAAGGATTAGGGAGTTTGAGTTAGGGGAAGAACAGAGAAGGAGAGTAAGGAAAGAGATGATAGAGGGAGCCATTATGGGGTTAGTGAGAAACATTGTACTAGGGAAATTCCCAGGAATCCACAAGGATGACCACATCTAAGACACTAAGCAATAGTGGAGGGGGTGTCTGAACTGCCTTACCCTGTAATCAGAATGACGACTACCCTAATTGTAATCATAGACCTTGATCCAGCAACTTGTGGAAGCAGATGTAGAGATCGACCATTAAGAACTGGGCCAAGCTCCTGGAGTCCAGTGGTAGAGAGATATGAGCAAAGGGGTTAAGACCACGATGGGGTTACATATATATTTTTTATAGCTAGTCGGTCAATTCTTTCCTGCCAGTGTGTACCTGTGTATTAACCTCAACATCTAATTCAAATAGAAGTATCTCTAATGAGGGTTGAGTGGTGCATCAATCTATGGGTATAATGACAAGTTTTGGGAATCAGTTTAATATTGTGTCTGTACATATACTTTCTCGGTTTGACAGTACTGTTAGATATAGGTATCATTTTGTGAGTGTCCTCTGTTATCTCCTCTACTAGATTAAGGATATTTCACCCATTTGCAGTTGAGTTTTGTACAGGGTGTTTCACCAGCACCATTTTTTGAGGATGCTGGTTTTTCCTCATTGTTTATTGTTGACCTCTTTTATATTTTAAAATATTTTTTATTTATTAAAAATTTCCACCTCCTCCCATTTTCCTTCCACTTCCCCCAATCCCCATCTCCCTCCAGTCCTAAGAGAAGGCAGGGTACCCTGCCCTGTGGGAAGTCCAAGGCCCTCCCCCCAATGGGGGCTGACTGAGAAGACAATGGTAATGGCACTGGGATTTGTTGGCCTCTTTAAAAAAAAATCAGACTGCTTTTGAAGGGTGGAGTTATATGGATCTTCAATTCTATTCCATTTACCAGTGTGTTTGTTTTATGACAGTATCATGCTGCTTTTATTAGTTTATATTTATAATATCACTTGAAATCTGGGGTGGTAATATTTCCAGCAGTGCTTTTATTGTTTTAGTTGTTCAGAATTATTTTGACTATACTGGGTCATTTGTGTTTCCATATGATTTATTTTTTTTTGCTTTTTTTCAATTTCCATGAAGAGCTACATTGTAATTTTGATGGAGCAGACAGGGAATTTGTAGATTATTTTGGGTAGGATGGACATTTTCATAATATCATTCCTCCCAAACAATGAATGTGGGAGATCTTTCTGTCTTCTCATATCTCCTTTGCTTTTATTCTTTTCAGTATTTTATAGTCTTCACTGAACTGAGTGTTGTGACACACCCCTTTAATCACAGCACAACAGAGGCAGAGGCAGGAAAATTTCTCTGAGATCAATGGCAGCTTAGTCTATATGGCAAGGTACTGGACAGCCAGGACTATTTGATTTGCCTAATTACACTGTTATTCAGAAGTAGAATTTCATTGAACTGAAAGATTTTGATTTATTGTATATACAGCTTAATTTTGCAAGAATTTTTCTAGTCGGCTTTGCTTGTTATTAAGATTCTGTAGTCAGTAAGAATTAAAGGGCTGGAGACCTGGCTCAGCCATTAAAGGCTAGGCTCACAACCACAACTATAAGAATTAAAAATAGAAATCTACTTCCTAAATATTTTAAGGCCAAGAAGGCTTAGTTTAATGCCAGATACTGATAAAGCTATAGGTACATTTCTGGGGATGGCATTCTTTCTTGCTTTCAGAGATGTTCCTTCCAGCTATGCCTTTACATTGTTTTTTCCAAGGTACATATGTTCATAAAAAGACAGATAAGGAAATAGCAAGCAAGTTGTCTGTTGATTACTCCCTTAAGATAATTAATCCAAGTAGGTCAGGTCATATCCTTATGACTATGCTTCATCTTAATTGCTTCTCCAAAACAGCCATAATGGACTAGGGAGTATGAGAATAGCACTAAAGCAACTTTGGAAGAATATGAACATTCGGCTTCAACCCCATATAAAGTACAATTTTATAGATTTATCTACAGTATTATGTGTTTCATGTATTCATTTTCTTGTTATTCCTGAGTAATACATTATATAGAATACTATATTTGACTCATCCTCATCTATTAGTCGTCGATATGTGGGTTATATGGAGATATAGGTATCATGTATATAAATCTTTTATAAAATGTATAAAACTTATAATATTTATATGTGAATAGTTGACACTTCATTTTAGCTAATATCTAGAAGCATAATTGCAGGTTACATGGTACACAGAAATAGATTACTAGTAATACAGTTATAATAAATTACTAAAATGAAGGTATCTTTTTAATCTTTCACCAAGGCAAAACGTTTATGCTTAACATTATTATAAATGCTTTGTTAGATTTTTGTTTTACTAATGTTAATAATTATATAATGACATATTTATATTGTTTATATTTATTTGGTGATATTCTGCATACTTTGAGATCATAAATTGTGCAGTATCTATTGTGCTTCTCAATGAGAGTTACAACTTTTTTCTCAGTTTTTAACTTATATTAATTTTTTACTCTGAAAATTTCATATATGCACATCATGCATTTTGATTATTATAAGTCCCATAGTCTCTCATGCCTATATCCCTTTAAAGGAACTTATTGTTTTGAATGTTATTTAACTTGCTGTCATGTGAGACCACTGGTGTGATTTGATGATGGAACCTGGGCATCTCAAGTGAGGCTGTTGGTTATATCTTTTGGTATAGATGTCGAGCTCACTATTGTTGAGCTGGAGTTTAGATCTCACTTTGCTGCTAATCTGACTTGGTAAGTTTAAATAAACTGGGTGATGTATCAGGTTTAGTTTTGCAGCTTCTCAATTATGAACCATAGCCATTGTTGATGTAATCCTAGCTTAGTTAGGGAAAGGTTTAGTTTCTCACCCCACTAACAGCTGTTTTGTAGAATATGCAGGTTCTGTCAAGCTTAAAACCCTAGAGAGTAGAAGTAAGAGATAACAGGGAGGCACAGAAGTGTTCAGAACATATACTATGTTGGCACTGTGAGGGATAGCAGTATAAGGGAGAAGTGAGGGATTCCCATGGAACAAACAGATCCTAAACAGATCCTCAAAAGATGTTCAGGGACCCGGAGGAAGGTAGAAGTGAAGACTACCTATTGAAGGAATATGCATTCTGCTAAAGTCCTCAGTGTCATCAGAGTCATAGAAGGAAGAATGCAGGAATGTGTCATAATTATTATAGAGTTTCACATTACTTTATCAATATTTCTTGCTTTTCAATACATGTGATAATCCTGCCAATCATTAGCATTTACGCATCATTTATACAAGTGTGAATAGAGATGTATGAACATGAATTCTTACCTTGCTACATTATTTTATCTGAGTCAGTTATTTTGTTTCTAATATAACTTTGCTTTCTATTTTGATAAATTTTATGTTTTTGCTTAATAATCTCTTTTATTATTTTAGCAATATAAGATTATTAATTTTCCAATGTTCACATTATATTTTTGATTTTATGTATTTTAATTGATATTTATACTATGTTCATTAAAATAGTCAATGCATATTTCTATTTTCCATTCTTTTTTCATAATTATCATGTATTTAATTTCCAAAGATACTGTACACCTCACAAGACATTATTTTTCTCAAGGTACTAATTTTCCTTAAAAGATCTTTTTAAAACTTTATTAATTTTACGTATTTATTTATATTCTAGTCTAGATAATGATCGTATTAATTCACATTCTCCTAAACAATGATTATTGGTTCCTTGTTCTTTGTCTCTTCAGTAGAATATTTTTTTGTTGTTTTAATTCTTTTGCTAATACACAAACTGCAAAGAATTGACCCCTCATTTAGAGGTGATTTGCATTTCACCAATCTTAAATGCTTCATATATATTTTTGGTCACTTCTATTACTTCTTTTGAGAAATGTTGACTCAGGTCATTTGCATATTTTAATTGGATCACTTGTTTTCTATTCCTTATATTTTATTTATTAGTCTTTTGTAAGATAAATTGTGGGAGAATAAATGGAAAATAAATATTCTGCATTTTGTGAAATGAAAATTTCAGTGTCTTGATTGTTTCTCTTTTTTTGCAACAGCTTTTTAATTTCATATAATCCTATTTGTGTGTGTCTTCTTTTGTTACCCATATCATGCTGGACATATACAAAAATAATCTTTTTTTTAATCATATCTTGAAGTACTCCCCTAGATTTTTCTGTACGAGTCTAATGGTATTAACCATGTTGTTGGGTGATTGATCCATTTTGTTTTTATATTCGTGAAGAGTAAAGATATAAGGAAGGTAGAATTTTAATTTTTTATGTATAAATACCTGGTTTCTCAGAATTATGTACTGAAGTGGGGTGTCTCTTCTTCATTACATGGTTTTGGCATCTTTATCCAAAATAATTGGCTGCAAATATATAGATTTATTTCTGGGAATGATATATTGCTCTAAATGTATGTTTCTGTTTTTATGCCCGCACCTGCTGTTTTGGTTACTATGGTTCTGAAAAGTGTCTTCAAATGAAATATTCTGTTACACCACATTTGTTCTATCTGTCCCAAGTGATTTCAAGTTCTAAAAATGCATTACTATTTGTATCTATCCTAGAAAACATGAACTATTGATCACTTAAGTAATTTTGGTGAGCAATAATTTTGAAATAATTAGTCATTTTTCTAGCCAGAGCGCTACTGAAATGGTCACCTTCAGTTTTGTTGAAATTCTGAAGAGTTACAGCTTACTTTATGAATTTTGCTATTTTTCTCTGCTCACTTTCCCTTGAATTAAGACAACATTTAACACAATGTGTCTAAATGGAATAGGGTTTTAAAAATACAGTTCATAGAAATACATCAAATTTTTATTAGAGCTTATTTGTTGAGATATACAAAAAAAATTGAAAAGCTCAAGATACACAACATGAGGAAATGATGGTACATGTTATTTACTCTCTACTCAGATTCATAAAGCATGAACATAAGAATAAACTATTCTTGAAGCCTAAAAGTAAATCTCAGTACATTTGAATGAGATGATTAATAAAGAGTTAAATACTATTACTTTGCTTATATCTCCAATATCTCTAAAGGAGAAACACTTCTCTAGAGTGAGGTATAGAGTATGACTTTTCTAGCAATTTGTCCTCGGTAGATATAATTTGTTTTAGTATTAAATTTAATCAGCAAGGTTGACAGGTGAAGTTAGAATTTGGCTCCAAAATAGAAGTAAAGATATAGCTTTTCTGTTTCCTGTGTCACCTTGCATTTAATTACATTCTGAAATACCATGCCAAAGGTCAATGTAAAGGTAGTGATTGAACATTTAAAAAATTCATCAAGAAATAACTAAAATAACAATTTATTAATTTCTAATGTATACTGTTTAATGGTAAAAGTATACTATTGAGTGGACCATGAGAGACACCATAAACCAAAAAAGACTTTTGTGATGAGACATAATGAGTAACTTCTCTAAGTGAATTTGTAAGTTCAATTTATAACTATAGTACAGAATTCTAGAGATACTGAAAATTCACAGTTGGAATCAACTTCTCTAATTGTATACCTTGTTAGATGAATTTCTCTTCTACAACTATTGCATAACTTTATTGCAATATGAATGTACTTTGCATGAAATTTTCTAAAAGAAAGGTATCTTTTTATATCTTTTCTGGGACATTCATCCACAATGAAAGATCTAACTATGTGTATTCTGAAGACAACAAAAATAAATAAGAAACTAGTTATTGTAAAATTAAATTTCCCCATGTCTTCTGAAATCCTGCATGTCAGGACAAAGAACTATCTTTATTCAAAGGCATAAGAAAATTCTTACAACACATATAACGGCGCATGCCTTTAATTCCAGCACTTCAGAGGCAGAGAATCTGAGTTGTAATCATAATACCCTCATGGGTGATTCAAAGTCACTTGTAACTCAAATTGCAATTGGATTCTATGCCTTCTTCTGTGAGCATCAGTAATTCATTTAGAGTGTAAATATATATTTATAGATTATTCCAAGTTACTAAACCAATGAATATTTGGAAAGATGGAGCATCAGTTGACCCTTTGGGAAGTACTGTGTGTCAAGTCCAAAGTACTTTTCTCCCTCATCTTTTTTTTTTGAATAGAATATTTTTATTGAAATAGATTCTATTCTCATACAATACATCCTAACCAAAGTTTTCCCTCCCCTCCCCTCCTGCCTGCTATAGTTGTTTGGTTTTACTCTTTACTCTTTGAAAGCCCATCACCAAGCACCAAAATAAGTACAGGGAGACTTATTCTTATTTTTGAATGACCAACTTTAGCTTGTCCTATTTTTAGTTAGCTTTTCTTAAATTATCCCATCTAACTGTTGCCTCTTGGGTTTTATCCATGCTATATGCCTTTCTTTACTTTTTACTACGTGGCTTGCTGTGTAGCTGGGTGTCTGGCCCCTGATGTCCTCCTCTCTTCTTTTTCTCTCATCTGTTCTTCTCTTTTCCTCCTTCTACTTATTCTTTCTGCCCAGAAACCTGCCTATCCCTCTTCTATCTTGCTATTGGCCATTCATCTCTTCATTAGATCAAGCAGGTGTTTCAGGCAGGCACGGAAACACAGTTTTACAGAGTTAAAGAAATGCAACACAAAAGAATGCAGCACATCTTAACTTCATTAAACAAATATTCCACATTATAAACAAATGTAACACACCTTAAACTCCTATTGCATAACATCTCCCCATTCTTATTTAAATTTGAAAAAGGCTTTAACTTTAACAGAGTAAAACTACATATAACAAAAACAGTTATCATGTAAAAGTACACTTACAATATTCAGTCCATTTGTATTTATTAAATTAAGAGTAAATATCCCATTATCTATCTTATCTTAGTGAGTCAAAAGTTTCATAATTTACTTTCTATTGTATCTGAGGAAAACTATAACTTTAACTATTTAATCTTTAACTCCACCCAAGACCTGAGAAGGAGGTAATATTACTTAACATCAGAGACATCTGCTACCTAGACAGTCACAAAAAATTCCTCTGTAATGTTGGGGCACCTATCTTTGGCCTACAGTCCTAGAATATCTGGTGGAATTTCCAGTGAAGCAAGAAATTTGCAGGACTGTTCCACCTTGTATTGACAATAATAATCAGTCACTTTACTCTGTGTTCTGCAGAATATCTGACAGACTTTTGTGAAGCAGGAATTTTGAAGGACTGTCTTGACTATTTTTGGTAAACTTTAGCACTCAACTTTCCTGTGGATCCTACATGTAAAGTTTATAGTGCATACTGTCAGCAGTCAAGGCAAAGTAGTTTCTTGTCTAAATGGCTAATCTTGCCACAAGGAAAATAAACTCCTACAGAGTTTCTTTAATAACCATCATTCTTTTATGAAGTAAATTGGTGCTACCAGGTGCAGATGTGTCTCATTGTTGCAAAAAGCCCTATGTCAACAAAACATTTTCAATGCCTTATTTTATATGTCTTTGAAGTGTTTGAAGACCATCTATCTGTCTAAAATATACCTGTTTTACCTTGAAAACATTCCTACGGTGACCAAAGCTTGATTATTATAGATTAACTACTAACCTCATTTCTCAATTATACTTTGCATTTATAAATGAGCTGCATTAGAAAAATGCCCCCAGACAAATGTAGAAACATATACAGTTTAACCGCATATATACAGTTTAATAATAACAATTTAAAATTGTATAAATATATCAAAATCCATGATCACAAAAAATATTTGAGATTAATAGTTATCTTTCTATCCTATATTCCTATGTTCCCCTAAATGATAACAAACCTCCACAACCCACCAAATAACCAAAGACTACCCGTAGGGGAGTGTGAGTGCTACAGATCTGGAATTACAAAAACATCAGAAAGCCAGGCTATACTTAGAGCTTTCATAGGACAACTCTATAGGGGTAGATCTACAATAAGACAGCTCTGGAGGCTGGAACAGCAATAGGGTAGCTTGGCATTAGAAAGAAAGTGTACTTACTTGTTGGAAAGCAAGGGTACCTGGAGCTGAAAAAGGACAGATCTGGAGGTTGGAGCTGCAATAGGACAGTTGAGACCTAGAGGGAAAGGTGTCCTGCGTTTTCAGAAAGCCAGGCTACCTGAGGCTGCGGTATGGTAGGGGATGGTCTACTGGTAGGATGTAACAATCCTGCTTCTCTCCTGGAGAGTCCTACAACTGAGCTCTGATCTGTGGCCCTAAGGGAATGTCCTAGCAGAGTGTTAAACTTATTCTTCAACCCAAGATATTACTTCTTTTGAGAACACTCTGCTGAAGGGGAATCCTCTGTAGAAATGTATCCATCTCCTCTCACTTTAGCAAAAAGGTTGTTACTTTTTCTGCTCTATCTTGCTCAACCCCACTAAAGGAGCACCTTAGCAAAGTTTTTCAGCTCAGTTGCATAAGGGACATGTCAGCCAGGTTCTTCCACTCTGCACTTGTTGACTGAATTTTCTGTCCTGCCCAGTCCTGCAGCCGTAATGTCCCAAAGAATCACACAGAGGTCTACATCAATTATAAACTGATTAGCCCATTAACTCAGGCTTAATTTTTTTAAATTTTATTACTTAAAAAAATACCCATCCAAATTCTCACTCTCTCCCCTCCTCCCACTCCCCTCCCTTTCCATTCAGAGAACCTCCCACCCCCCTCCTATTCTAAGTGAGGTCCATGCACCCCACCCTGTGGAAAGTCCAAGCCCCACCCTACTACATCTAGGTTGACAAAGGTTTACATCCAAAGAGAATAGGATCCCAAGAAGGCAGTACATGCTATAGAGACAAATCCCAGTGTCACTGTCAGTAGCCCCTCAGTCTGCCCCAACTGTCAACCCTCTTCAGAGTTGACTCCCAATCCAGTTGGAGTTGGTGAGCTACCATTAGCTCAAGCAAACTGTCTCAGTGGATGAATGCCTCACGGTCTAGAATTCCTTGTTCATACTCTCACTCTTTCCACTATTCAACTGGATTTTGGGAGCTCAGTCCAGTGCTCTGATATGGGTCATTGCCTCTGTTCCCATCTGTTGTACAAAAGTTCTATGGTGACATTTAAGATAATAATCAGTCTGACTACAGGGTAAGGCCAGTTCAGATACCTTCTCCTCTATTGCTTAGGTTCTTAGCTGGGGTCATTCTAGTGGGTTCTGGCCATTATTCTAGAGCTAGGTTTCTTGCTAACTCAATAATGGCTCTTTAAATCAAGATATCTCTTTCCTTGCTCTCATATATGTTCTTCCTCCATCTCGATTATCCCATTCCTTCAAGTTCTCCTCAACTCCCCCTTCTCCGCTTCCTTCTAACCCCTGTCCTAATGTTCCCAAATTTTGTTTGTTTCCAATTTCCAGGAGGATCTATATATGTTTTTCTCTGGGTTCATCTTATTACTTAGTTTCTCAAGGATCATGAACTCTAGGCTTGATACCCTTTGTTTATGCCTAGTATCCACTTTATTTTGGGGGGGTCTGGATTACCTCACTCAGCATAGTGTTTTCTAATTCCATCCATTTGCATGCAAAATTCAAGATGTCATTATTTTTTACCAATGAGTAGGGCTCTAATGTGTAGATGTGCCACACTTTTCTTATCCATTCTTCCATTGAATGGCATCTGGGATTTTTTCAGGTTCTGACTATTACAAAGAATGTTGCTATGAATATATTTGAACAAATGCTTTTGCAGTATGAATGAGCATCTTTTGGGTATATTCTCAAGAATGGTATTGCTGAAGTAGGTTGATTCCCAGTTTCTGTGAAACCGCCATACTGATTTCCAAAGTTGTTGCACAAGTTTGCATTCCCACCAGCAATGGATGAGTGTTTCCCTTGCTTCACACACGTCGTCTCCAGCATAAGCTATCATTAGTGTTTTTGATCTTAGCCATTCTGCAGGAGTAAGATGGTATCTCAGAGTTGTTTTGATTTGAATTTCACTGATAGCCAAAAAATGTTGAACATGGCCTTAAGTATATTCTAGCCATTTGAAATAATTCTGTTGAGAGTTCCCTGTTTACTTCAGTATACCACTTTTTAATTAGGTTATTTAGAATTTTAATGTCTACTTTTTTGAGTTCTTTATATATATTGGAGATCAGTCCTTTCTCTGATGTGGGGTTTGTGAAGAATTTTTTCCCATTCAGTAGGCTGCCTTTTTGTCTTATTGACTGTATCCTTTGCTCTACAGAAGATTCTCAGTTTCAGGTGGTCCCATTAATTTATTTTTGCTCTTATTGTCTGTGCTACTGGGGTTATATTTAGGAAGTGGTCTCCTGTGCCCATGCATTGAAGGTTACTTCTCACTTTCTCTTCTTTTAGATTCAGTGTGGTCAGAGTTATATTGGGGCCTTTAATCCATTTGGACTTGAGTCTTGTGCATGGTGAAAGATATGGATCTATTTTCATTCTTCTACAAGTTGACATCCAGTTATGCCAGCACCATTTGTTGAAGATGCTTTCTTTTTATTCATTTTTTTATTAAATTTAATTATTTATTAAAGATTTCTATCTTTTCCCCACCACTGCCTCCCATTTCCCTCCCCCTCCCCCAATCAAGTCCCCCTCCCTCCTCAGCCCGAAGAGCAATCAGGGTTCCCTGCCCTGTGGGAAGTCCAAGGAACCCCCACCTCAATCCAGGTCTAGTAAGGTGAGCATCCAAACTGCCTAGGTTCCATTGTATAATTTTTGCTTCTTTGTCAAGAATCAGATGTTCATTGCTGTGTGGATTAATATCTGGGTCTTTGATTTGATTCCATTGGTCAATGTCTCTGTTTTTATGCCAATACCAAGCTGTTTTCATTACTGTAGCTCTATAATAATGCTTGTTGTCAGGGATAGTAATGCCTCTAGAAGTTCCTTTATTGTACAGGATTGTTTTGGCTATCCTTGTTTTTTTTTTCCATATGAAGTTGATTATTGTTCTCACAAGGTCTGTGTAGAATTGTGTTGGTATTTGGATGGGGATTGTATTGAATCTACAGATTGCTTATGGTAAGACTGCCATTGCTATGTTGATCCTTCCTATCCAAGAGCTTGGGAGATCTTTCCATTTTCTGATATCTTCTTCAATTTCTTTCTTCAAAGACTTAAAGTTCTTGTCATATAGGTCTTTCACATTCTTTGGTAGTGTTACCCCAAGATATTTCATGTTATTTGTGGATATTTTGAAAGGTGGTGTTTTTCTGATGTCCCTCTCAGCTTCTTGTGTACTATGATTCTTTTGGCTACTGATTCTTTTTTTGAGTTGATCCTGTATCCTGCCACTTCACTTAAGGTATTTATCAGCTGTAGGAGTTCTGTGGTAGAGGTTTTGGGGTCAGTTATATACACTATCATATCATCCACAAATAACGAATGTTTGACTTCTTCCTTTCCAATTTGAATACCCTTGATCTCCTTATGTTGTCTTATTACTATTGCTAAAATTTCAAGAAGAGATATAGAGAGACCAGACAGCCTAGCATTGTTCCTGATTTTAGTGGAATTGCTTTGAGTTTCTCTCTAGTTAATTTTATGTTAGCTGTTGTCTTGCTGTATAGTGCTTTTATTATATTTAGATATGATCCTTCTATCCCTAATCTCTCCAAGACTTTTATCATCAAAGGATGTTAAATTTTGTCAAATGCTTTTTCTACATCTAATGAAATGATCGTATGTTTTTTACTTTCATTTTATTTATATGATGGATTACACTAATAGATATTTATATGTTGTACCAGCTCTGCATCTGTGGGATGAAGACTACTTGATCATTATGGATGATTTTTTTGATGTGTTCTTGGATTTGCTTTGTCAGTATTTTATTGAGAAATTTTGTATTCCTATTCATGAGTGAGATTGGTTTGTAATTCTCTTTCTTGCTTGAGTCTTTGTGAGGTTTTGGTATCAAGGTAACTGTACCTTTATAAAAAGAGTTTGGCAATGAGCCTTTTGTTTCTATTATGTGGAACACTTTGAGGAGTATAGGTATTATTTCTTCTTGATAGTTCTGGTAGAATTCTGCACTAAAACCATCTGGCCCGGGGCTTTTATTGGTTGGTTGGGATGTTTTTGATGAGAGCTTCTATCTCCTCACAGCTTATATATAAGTCTATTTAACATATTGTTTAAATCTGTTTTTGTCATTAAATATTTTCTTTTCTCCATCATGGTGAATGAAAGCTTTGCTGGGTATAGTAGTCTGGGCTTGTATCCATGGTCTTTTAGTGTCTGCATCACATCTATCCAGGATCTTCTTGCTTTCATGGTTTCCATTGATAAGTCAGGTGTAATTCTAATAGGTTTACTTTTATATGTTACTTGACCTTTTTCCTTTGCAGCTCTTAATATTGTTTCTTTGTTTTGTATGTTTTGTTTTGTGTTTTGATTATTATATGGTGAGGTAATTCTTTTGATCCAGTCTATTTTGTGCTTTGTAAGCTTCTTGTACCTTCATAGGGATATCCTTTTGTAGGTTTGGAAAGTTCTCTTCTATTATTTTGTTGAATATATTTTCTGTGCTTTTGAGCTGGAGTTCTCCTTCTTCTAGTCCTATTATTTTTAGATTTTGTATCCCAGATTTTCTGAATGCTTTGTGTTAAGAATTTGTTGGATTTAGTGTATTCTTTGACCAATGAGTCTATTTCCTCAATAGTTTCTTCAACACCTGAGATTCTTTCTTCTATCTCTTGTAATCTGTTGGTTATACTTGTCTCTGTAGTTCCTGTTTATTTACCCAGATTTTCCATTTCCTGAGTTCCCTTGGTTTGTATTTTCTTTAATCTCTATTTCAGTCTTCAAGTCTTGAACTGTTTCCTTCATCTCTGTTTGCTTTTTCTTGGTTTTCTTGGGTTTCTTTGAGGGATTTATTAATTTCTTCCAGCTTTCTGTTTGTCTTCTCCTCTGCTTCTTTAAGGGAGTTTTTCTTTCCTCTTTAAATATCTCCATCATTTCCACAAAGATACGTTTAAAGTCGTTTTTTTTCTACATCTTCTGGGTTAGGATGATCAAGTTTTCCTGTTGTGTGTCTGGTGCTGGGTTCTGGTGTTACCATGTTGCTCTTTAGGTTGTTGGAGGAATTCTTGTGTTGGTGCCTACCCATCTCTTCTATCAAATGAGGCCAGTAGTGTCTTGGCTTCTTGTTCCAATCTTTGCTGTGACTGTCTCTTAGCTCATACTTATTGTCTGAGTTAGCCACATGGCTTGGTACCATTTTTGGTCACATCTTGATTCCTCTCAGGCTGGGTCACAACTACAAAGTCAAACTTCCCTCTTCCCAGAATTCTTTTGCCCCACTTCTACTTCGTGCTTGGTGGTCCTTCTTATGCTTCCTGCCTGGATACTGGCCAATGAGCATTTTATTAAAAATAATACAGGTGACAGGATAAAAAACCATTGTTGAACTGCACTTCCCCCTCTTTCTTTTAAACAAGAACTATGAATCTAATACCTTAAATGGGCAAGCAGTGATTTACATAATACAGTTTCTGTGTGATTATTTCAGGTCCAAGCTACCTGGGTAGCCAGGATGAACAAGAAGGCCCTCCTCTAACAGAATGGCATTCATGTGGACAAGTGCATCCACATAAACCCTGAGAGAGCTTGGGAAGTAATTCTAGACAGAAAAGAATAGAGTAAAGCATGGTTTCTTGATAGCAGCACTTTCGCAGGTGGGCTCTGCTTGCTAGTGGCAAGTGCTCTCATTTAAGAGAGGCATCCTGACTCAGCTTTAGCTGTAAAACCTTGCATCTCTTTCAAGAGGTCGTGCCATGAAACATTTAAATGATGAAAAGCTGACTGCATACTTTTTGGTGGAGGCAGGGAACTTGAAATGCCATAAAGTTGTGGCACTAAACGTCGCTTTGCTGGTATCTCTGCCATGAGGCAGGAAATTCAGAAAGCTAAGGAATGGGCTGGATTTAGCCTTCAAAGCCACGGCTTTAATCATAACTATATTGCTTAGCAAATTAAAGACTCATGTGGTCAGAAAAAGAGAGATATACAGTAAAGATAGATTCAGATGAAGAAACCTCAATGCCTTACAGTGTTTTAAAAGTATATGTAGGCTCGGGAGAAAAAAGGAAAAAAAAGATAAAGTCCTTAAAATAAGAGAGTAGTTGGGTGTGGTGGTACACACTTTTAATCCCAACACTTTGGAGACAGAGGCATGCAGACCTCTGTGAGTTCAAGGTGTGGTGGCACACTTCTTTTATCCTAGCACTTGGGAAGCCAAGGCAGGAAGATCTCTGTGAATTGCAGGACAACCTGTTTTACAGAGTGAGTTCTATGACAGCCAAAAATACACAGAGAAATCCTGTCTCAAAAAGCCAAAAAAGAAAAAGAAAAGAAATAGAAATTAAAATGAAGCCACGTAAAGATGAAAAACACTCAGAGAATCTCGATACCATATATTATTATGTTCTCTTTGAATTCTTGGAATGCTGAGGAAGGAGAAACAGCTGCTAAAAAGATATATGTTTATAAATGCTTCTGAATTAATACAAGGTAGGTATTTTGAAAATACCTTGACTCCAAAATTGAAGTCAAAAGGCATGTTACTTTGGAGAAGAGGTTTTGCTTTTGTTTCCATGGGAAATGAGAAGCTATGGAGTCATTCTGAGTTAAGAAAAATCAGTTGAACAAGAAAGGCCACCTGAGAACTCTCTGGTAGGAGCAGATGTTCCAGATATCTGAGATCTACATTCAGAAAAGATTCAAGACTACTGTCTGAGATAATGAAGCCTCACAGGATACTCCAGTCATGACTTGATCATAATTCTAAATTTTATTTAGGTTCCCATAATATTATCATCATCCCTAATTAGCAGGAAGTAGACATCAAAACTATGCCCACCTTCCTCAAAAATGGACTATGGATATTTTCCTTTGTTTAATATGTTGGTTACAAGTTGTTATGGAAAATGGTCAGGAGAAAAGCTAAGCAAAGGGTATTAGATTGAGAGGTTCTTTTTTTTTAAAGAGGAAGAAGTGCTGTGAGAAAATGGTCTTTTATTCTGTCATTTGTGTTATTTTTAATAAAATGCTGATTGGCCAGTAGCCAGGCAAGAAGTATGGGAAGGGCAATAGCAACCAGGCAGGAAGTAGAGGCATGGCAATGAGAATTCTGGGAAGGGGGAAGCTCAGTCTCCAGTCATGACCCAGTCACAGAGGAAGCAAGATGTGTCTGCCTCGATGAAAAAGATACCAAGCCACATAGCAAGCAACATAGACAAGAATTATGGGCTAATATAAGTTATAAGAATTAGTTAATAAGAAGAGCCTGAGATACCAAGCCAATCAGTCTATAATTAATGTAGGCCTCTGTGTGCTTCTTTGGAAGTGAATGGCTGCAGGACTGGGCAGGACAGAAACCTCAGTCAAAACACACTGGCAAATGGAGGTCGTCATCCAAGACTCTTTCAAGAAAGGGATTTATTTGGGAATGAGGACTCCAAGAAAGTGGCTGCCTCTGCCAGAGTGATGAAAAACAGCCTTGAACTGAATAGGCAGAGAGGTTTATATAGGATTCTTTACAGGTGAAGTTTTCCCAGAATGAAGAGGGATTGGTTAGTTTTCCCTGCTCAGGGAGTGGTTAGTTTATTTGGTTACAAGAAGAGATGACTCTGATTTCAGAGCCAAACTGTGTTTCATCCACTTGTCCTTCTTAGCATTTTGTCTCTAATCTAAGGGCCTGGACATATTTCTTCCCCAGCTTTGATTCTAGAGACAAAGTGTGTGTTTCTTTGGCATTGCTTTCATAATCAGGTGATGTTACTTTGGTCCTAAATTCAGGGATAAAAATGTTTACTTCCCTGACTCAGGTCTCAGATTCATGATGTGTTTCTTTCACTAGGTCTGGGCTCAGAGTCAGGGGACTCAGGAATTAGTTGGTTTTCTGTCCAGCGACTGTTTGATTTCATTGGTCAGTTGGTCAGTTAGTCAGTTAGTCAGGGGCAGATTTGGCTCTGATTTTAGAGCCAAAATATATTCTTTGACAAAATGTGATTCTTTCACTAGTCCTTTTCAGTCTTTTGGTACTTTTGGATGAGGGCATATTTCTTTCACTTGCTCTGATTCTAGGGACAAAGTGTGTTTCTTTGGCACTGCTTTCAGAGCCAAGCCATGTTTCTTTGGTCCTGGGTTCAGGGCTAGGGGTATTTTTTCCCTGGCTTAGGTTTCAGATCCTGGGTGTGTTTCTTTCACTGGCTCTGGGTTCAGCATCAGGGTGTTTAGTGATTGACTTTTTTTCCTGTTTTCGTTGGTCCTTTAACCCTACATTACCCACACCCAAACTCTTGGATATGTGGACATCGTTTTCTCCAGACTGCTTCCTGATGTCTGTGAGTGAAGGTATCTTTAGTTCTTTAACATTTCCATAGAAAATTGAGATCATGGCAAATTCCTGCCTAGATTAACTGTTACTAACCTTTTATGATATTTATCACCTGTCAAAATTCATGAGGTCTTCCTTGTTCAAGGCTGATCCATATCAACTCTAAAGGAATCCACAGCTTCTTGTCTCTTACAATTACAAAGCAAACCTCTTTTCCAAAGCAATGCATTTTTAAATCCCATTTTAAAGTTAAGTCACTCATAAAATATCAAGGCTTATTTTAGCTGTCCCTCTTTCAATCCCATGTTTCTAAGCAGGTGATCTTTGCTTATCAGCAATCAAAAAATTCAAAATCAATACAATGACATGAAGGATAGAGACTCCCTGAGTCTTCCCTATCTTATATGGTTTTTTATTTTATATTATTTTTACTCTCTCAGTAAAGACTTTATTTTTAAACTATTTTTCTATAACTGTCTATATCCTTACTCCTAGGCATATACATATTATTAAACACACTGTAACCTGTTTAGAATTGTTTTCCATCTGAAACTGTCCCTTCCTGCATCTATAGTTTATAGCTTTTTTGGTCTGCAGAAGCAAAAATTGCAAAGTTGAGTGTCTAGGATCTCTGTGTGACTTTGGTGGCTGGCTCTATCAGCTTCTTAGGTCATGAGAGCCATGCCTAAAGCTTGAGAGGTACACAACAAGGAATTGCACATATAACAATATTGATCTTAAATTTTTATCAATAGATGAAGACCTATACCAATGTAAATTATCCATCTCTATAGCATATCTCCCTTTAAATGTAAAAGAACATTTATAAACAATATTTGGGAATAAAGGCATAGTTATTTCTCTCTAAACTGTTTCCTGCTGTTTATTGGCTGAAGTAATTTTTTTAAAAATATTTATTTATTTATTTATTTATTTATTTATTTATTTTGTAGACAATATTCTGTCTGTGTGTATGCCTACAGGCCAGAAGAGGGCACCAAACCCCATTACAGATGATTGTGAGCCACCATGTGGTTACTGGGAATTGAACTCAGGTCCTTTGGAAGAACAGGCAATGCTCTTAACCTGTGAGCCATCTCTCCAGCCCCAAGGGTAAATTAATTTTTGAGGGTATTTTTGGGGTATTCACAGTGACCTTTCAGGAGGTCTTGTTCCATGAAACCATATTGGTGTGGAAGCAATCCCCAAGTTCTTGTCTTCTGTGAAAACAAAAGAAAAACCTCTTTTCTAAAGCATCTTGTCCTTAGACTCATATTTGGAAGTCAAGATACCTTTATGTTGGTTTAACTTAGCAGTCCATACAATGAAATGTCTCTCTGTACTTAGCTCATCCACAGTCAAATAATTCAAAGATAGCACAATAATGTACATAATCCAAACTCTCTGTGAATTTTCCATTTTTATATGGCTTATTTTACTTTACTTCTTTTACTCCGTCTCTTAAAAGACATTACCCCTTTCTAAAGCATTTATAACTCTCTATACTATTTTCCTTTTCTGTCCCAAGCATTCATACACTTATCCAACCCTGTGACCCACTTAGAGGTCTTTTTATACAGACTTGTCTTTATTGATTATCTGTAATTATTTTCTGACCAGAAGCACTTTTTAAAATGCTAAGTGCTTAAGAATCTAATCTGCAATATTACTAGGGTATCTACAGTACTTCCTGCTAGCCTTCCTAGTCTAAAACTCACTGCTCCATTAATATGATATTTAGAGCACTGCCTGCTCAATCTGGACAGTTCAGCAGGGAGAAGCTGCTCACAAACTCTGAGAGACATGCACAGTACCCCATCTCTAGGCATATAACCAGTCCATGCCACCATTAAGCAAGCTGGAGCAGTCTGCTCACAAAGCCCATTCAAATGTTCCGTCTTCTGAACAATCCAGACATTGCACTGGCAGCATAACCCGGAAAGCTCTCATTTTAAAACCACCACTTTTTCCTGCTGTGGTTGAGCCAGGAAAATCTCTCTTAAAGGAGCTGTGGCAAACCACCAGCAAACAGCAAGAAGTTGTGTTAAACTCTGTATTTATTATTTTTTTGTTTAGAATTCCTTTTCAAGCCCTCTCAGGTTTTATATGGAGTTAGTTGACCATGTTGTAGTGCCAGTTTGTAGGAGGAGGGCTCGCTTGTTCATCCCAGCCACATAGAACCGAAATAATCACACAAAATTGTATTAATTAAAAAAAACTGCTTGGCCCATTAGTTCTAGCTTCTTATTGGCTAACTCTTATATTAATTTAGCCCATTTTTATTAATTTGTATATTACCACGTGGCAGTGGCTTACTGGCAAAGATTCTAAATGGCTCAGGTGGAGGATCCATGGCTTCCCTCTCACTCTGCCTCCTTTCTCCCAGCATTCTATTTAGATTTCTCTGTCCAGCTCTGTTCCCCGACAGCTCTGTTATAGGCCAAAAGCAGTTCCTTTATTAACCAATGAAAGCAACACATAGTCAGAAGGACCTCCTACACCACCATTTCCCCTCAATTTCCTCTAAAAGAGCAGGAAGGTTTCTTGGGTATATTAACCAAATATGACATAAACAAGATGCAATAGACAAAACAGAAAGTCCTCATATCAAGGCTAGGCCAGCGAATCAGTGGGAGGAACAGAGTTCCAAGAACAGCCAAAAGAGTCAGAGAACATTGTCACAAAAGTACTCAATAAAATACTGGCAAACTGAATTCAAGATAACATCAAAAAATCATCCAATATGATCAAAGGAAAAAAAAGTCACATGATGATCTTTTTAGATGCTGAAAATGCCTTTGACAAAAATCCAACACCCATTCATGATAAAGGTATTGGAGAGGTCAGGGACACAAGGGACATTCTTAAACATAATAAAGACAATATACAGTAAGCCAACAGCCAACATCAAAGTATATGGAAAGAAACTCAAAGCAAGTTAACCAAAATCAGAAACAAGACAAGGTTGTCCACTTTCTCCCTATCTATTTAATATAGTACTCGAAGCAGTAGTTAGAGCAGTAAGACAACAAAAGGAGGTGAAGGGGATACAAATTGGAAAGGAAAAAGTCAAACTTTCATTATTTTCAGATGATATAACATATATAAGCAACCACAAAGATTCTGCAACAGAACTCCTACAGCTGAGAAACACCTTCACTAATGTGACTGAATACAAGATTCATTCAAAAAACAAGTTGTCCTCCTAATTACAAATGATAAATGGGCTGAGAAAGAAATCAGAGAAATATCGCCTTTTACAATAGCCACAAATAACACAAAATATCCTGAATGTAACTCTAACCATACAATTGAAAGACCTGAATGACAAGAAATTTAAGTCTTCAAAGAAAGTAATTAAAGATATCAAAAAATGGAAAGATCACTCACCCTTTTGGATAGGTAGGATCAACATAATAAAAATGGCAATCTTACAAAAGCAATCTACAGATTCAATGCAATCCCCATCAAAATCCCAACACAATTCTTCACAGACCTCAAAAGATCAATACTCAACTTCATATGGAAAAACAAACAAAAAAAGGATAACCAAAACAATCCTTTACAATAAAGGATCTTCCAGAGATCATCACCATCCTTGACATCAAGATCTATTATAGAGCTACAGTAATGAAAACAGCTTGGCACTGGCATAAAAAGAGACCCATCAATTAATGGAATTGAATTTAAACACTTGATATTAATTCTCATAACTATGAACAACACCTGAATTTTGACAAAGCCAAAATTGAACAATGGAAAATAGAAAACATCTTCAATGAATAATGCTGGCATAAATGGAATTCGACACATAGAGGAGTGCAAATAGATCCATAGCTATCCCAATGCACAAAACTCAAGTCCAAATTGATCAAAGACCACAACATAAATCCAGATACAATGAAACTGATATAATGGAAGGTGGGAAGTAAACTTGAAGGCATGAACACAGGAGGTCACTCCCCAAATGTCTCAACTTGGTGTGCCAAACTATGTTTACTCCACAAAGGAGGCCTTATCACTTTTAGGAGGTGTTGGGGAAGAGATGCAGGGGAGGTAGCTGGTGGGAAAATGAGAGGAAATGGGAAGTAGGGCTACTTTGCAAAATTTTTAAAAAGTTAAATAAAAATAAAGCAAAGTAAAATAAAAAAAAGGAAACCAAGCTAACAGTCATAATATAGTCATAGAACCTTATTATATACACATATATTGTCTCTGTGCTTTTACTTTCTGTTGCTATGAGCCCTCATGAGCACTGCTTAGATTAATTAGTGATCCATGTTCTCCAGGTGTCCTTTATCCCTTCTGACTCCTACCATATTTCACTCTCCTGTTTGAAAAATTCTTCAATCTCCAAGGGTACCTCATTTTAATTCAGAAATTCTGCTGGTCTCAGTAGCTTGACAGGCATGACTCAGAATCTCATCTCTCATAACTATACTCTTCTCAAATGGAATTTGCCCTACCTTTTAGCTTATCATAATGACTAAATAAGGAATTTCCAAAAAGGATCGTGTGTGCACTAAGTATTCTTTATTTATCTGTGTACAAGGTACTATATCATTATAGTAAGCAGGGTAACTTCCTCTACCAAATGTCTACTCCTTTTCCTTCCTTTTCATTCAATAGAAGATGCCAACAGTACCTATTCAGTAATCAGAGATTCTGATTCAATGAAATTACTGTATCCTCTAGAAAGAGAACTTCTCTTTGGAATGCAAGATGAGAAGCATCAATACTCTCAGTATATAACATGTGATGATGACATGAACAGGGAATTTTATATCCTTTCTTTGGATTCATGCCTTGGAGTCAATGTTCTGACTATACAGTAAAAAAAAAAGTCATCATATAAAACAATTTCTATCTAAAGATCCTGGCTGCCAATTTGTTCACACTGTCTTATATAGTATTATGTGATATTTTCTCTTGGCAAATTAACTAACTCTCTCAGAAATTTTAAATAGTGGATCACCTGAGAGTTTAGGAAGAAGAGGATAAAATGTAGAATATGGATATTTCTTTTCCCTTTTTCTCTTATTAGGTCTACTGCATTCTTCTCTGTATTATGGTGACTCATGATACCACTTATATATTTCATACCAGAATTCTGAATCCTGGCCAAATATAAGAGTTCTGCAAGGTAATTTATTTTATTTGCCCAGAGCCTTCATAAAGTCTGTACATTCCCAATTTCCTGCAGCTTTACCCAAATATGCCCATTTATTGTAATCTGAATATGATTTTTCCTTCCAAAACTCACTTCAAATTTGGCTATCTATGCAGCGATATATTGGCCTGGGATCCTAGGGATATATAAGTTCTTATGAGAGCTGGTAATTGAGTTGGGCGTGGTGATTCATTACGGCAGTTCTAACATTTGAGAGGTTAAGATAAGATGAATGCTAGAAGTTTGAGGCTACCTTTGGCTATAAAATAAGTTCCAAGCAAGACTGTGATAAAGAGTCAGACTCTCTCTTAAATAAAGCAAAACAACAAAAAATGAAAATGATGTTTTTTAAAATGTATTCAAATAATTTGTCCCTGAGTTCTTCTTTACAGATTCTCCACTCTCTTTATTTTCTGCATGATTTGAAACAAAATATGACATCTACCAAAAGGCCAGATACCAATGTCTGTTTTACTTGTTGCTTACTTGTAGTTTCAGAACTGAATTTAATAAATTTATGACTTTATAAAGTCTTTTCTATTTTGTTATTGTGATGGAAAGCAGACTATGATACCATGCCATTTACTAAGTTTTTTTTTTGTTGTTGTTGACTAAACAAATCCTTTCCTGTTTGACAACACACCTGCCCTGTTTGGAGTTTGACTCAGAATTGATAGAGTTTTATAAAGAAATATTGAACTTTTTCTTCACTTGTGTCTAACACACTTACTGAGGTAGACAATTAATTTAGTTGTAGCCCAAGTGACCTTCTGGCTACCATATTTACACTTTGGTTGTCAATAAATCATTCTCGGTATTTTCTTTCATATTTTTTTAAAAAAAGGGCCTTTCAGGACAATCTATTCTATTCCGACATATAGTGACTTTTTCCACTTTGTAAAATGCTGCATTTTATGTACATAATTTTTAATAGCATGCTCTCCTAGTTGCTATAACTATATGTATTAGCCATTAACATTCTATATCATGCCAGTGGTTGTCAGAGCTCTACTTATGATGGAGTTTCATTACCAGCTGGGAATCAGAAAACTCAACCCAAAATTTCACCATAATCTACTCTTTCTAAGATAACTGCTGGTCAGAAATGCAGGCGATTATTTCCCCAGGAATCATATATTTTAAAAAAGCATTCACTACACTGATTAGGGAACATTCTGAAGGTAAAAGTTTGTGAAAGTAAAGTTTAAAAATGGATTTAGTAAAGGAAAAATTGATCTCTAAGAAAATTTGAATAAAATGCCTCAGCCAATATGTAGAAAGCTCAGTGAATTATATGATTCTTCATAGTTTTACTGAAATGGAGCAAAAATAATAGAACATTATAGAAATCAGTCACTGGATGCTGAGGGTTTAGGGACAAAATGTATGACAAGATAGTTTTCTTTGGCTAAAAGTTCTAATGGTGATTGAAGAGTGAAGGCTGGCATTTCCAAGAGGCAGAGGTAAGTGTGTATCCATGCATTGTCCAAACATCCTCATCTCCAAAGTATAAATGTTTCAAATGAAACTGTTAGTGTATAGTGATATTTTACTTGTATTTTAATAAATAAAGATTGTTTGAAGATCATCTTGTAAAGCTAAGCCACTAGAGGCCAAGGAGTAGTGTCACACACCTTTGCTCCAAGGACTCAGGAGACAGAGGCAGACAGATCTCTTTGAGTTCAAGGTTAACCTGGGCTAGGCAGGATTGATACAGAAAGAGATCCAGGTGGAGGTGTCTCACACTCTTAATCCCAGTATTTGGGAGTCACACATGTTTAATTCAAGCACTAGGGAGGGGCAGACAGGAACAATATGGCTTGGTGGGGAAAGGACTATAAAGGTAAAGAAACAGGAACTCACTGAAGTGTGGAGTCTGAGGTTTGGTGGAGATACAGTGCAGTCTAGGCAGTCTGAGGATCACCGCTTCGGTCTGAGCATTGGGAGAGGTAAACGTTCTCTCTAGTGACTTACTGCCCTGCTTCTCTGATCTTCAGCTATAAAGCTTATATCTGTCTGTTATTTCTATTATTTGTGCTATGGGAAGGTTTGATATTCCTCATTGCAGTGCCTGCCAGTTGTTTTATTTTTCTAAGAAAATATACTTCTCTTTCTTTTTTTTGGGGGGGGGGTGGAGGGAATTTCCAATTGCCAGCTTATTTTTCGTGTGTGAAATTTTGGGCTGATGCTAGAATACACAAAGTTGAGAAGAAAAAGTAAGTGGGCTGAAGGGACTTATGCAGGCAGTATATTTTGACAAATTATTCATACAAATGCTAGAAAGAAGACTAATGAAGATATAAAATCCAGCATTACACCTACATTTCTCTGGTACCAGAAGTTTCTGTTTGAGCATCTGCAAAGGAATCAGGTTCTCAGCTCTGTAAATCAAATGGAGGTCAACTATATGCCATATTAGGAATCCAAGCTGACAGTGAAGATCAATGAGCAAAAAAAAAAATAATGTGCACAAAATATTTCAGAAAGAATTAAAATGGTAAAATTTTCATTGCATTATTTCCATGAATTTTTCAAAGCAAGTTTCAACCCTAATGTCTTTAATTGTTCCATGAAGATGCCACATTTTGTTAACACTCCATTTTACTGAAGAATGCCATTTTTAAGACATTATAGTTTTGTCTTATTAGTTTTTGATTGGCTGATGATAACATGAATTGGATGACTCTCAAATATGAAATATGTATATACTGTTGTTGACAAACTAGAAGCTGAATATGTGTTTCTATATTGTTGTCATTCTTTTGTTGGACTATGCAATTATATGTTACTGGAAATGCATGACAACCCACAGGGATGATAATTATCCAAGTAATTTTGCTATAAGCATTAAGTGAATTAAAATAAAATTTGAGCCTATGTCTAATTTCCATGATGTATTTTAGAACTTCCATATGATGTAATTTGGGAGCTGAAATATAAAATCACTGCATGTCTGATGAAGTACATTTCAAACTCCGTGGATGTGATGAAATGAAAATATTTACATGCATCACTAATATAATTTTGAATATAATTTTAGGGGTGTTATGAACTTTCCAGAGTCCAATCATGAATCTTATGTCAAAAATAGTAAGTTTATCCTTAATTTTCAAGAATAGGACCACTAACAGAGATAAAATCTGACTTACATAATGAGATATTTAATTAGCATAATAAACAATTTAGTATGATTATGAATGTTTCATAAATTTGTAGTAACTACACAATCTTACATCAATAAAACTAATTTATATGACTCAAAATCATATGCTCTTAAAATATTAAGGGAAATATTTCCTGACATTCATAAGGTTAAATTTAATTTAAAGGCAGATCAAAATACAGAAATTAGTATGTTCCTTTCCAAGTAAAAATTCTTGATTTATGATGGTCTGATTATGCTTCTTGCTTCAGGCCTGGGATATTGATTTGCAAATGAACATAGAATCATTTAAAGTAAAAGAAATATCACAAAATTAGATTAGCTCAAAACTGGATAAATCTAATACAAATAATTGCTTTCCATATTTACAGCCCCTAAATTTATGGTACATTAGTTATATTTAAAATCTGACTTAGAATAACATCTCATCTCCCATAACATTGCTCATTAAATTACAATATGAATCACATATATAATTTTAAAGTTTCAAGTAACCAGATTTTAAAAAAACAAAATTTAAGAAGTGAAAATTAGAACATTTACCAAATATACAACAAAGTAATCAATATAAAAACATTTACTGTTTGATATATTTTAGAAAATCATTTAACATTGGTTTATGTTTTATTATCACAACACATCTTATTTCTGGCTAGCTACAGAAATATTCATGAGAATATGATATTGATGTAATATAAATGTCAGTATAAGCATGCTAAAGAAAATCTACCTGTGGGTTCTGGGAAAATGGTCAAGTCAGTAAAATGCTTGTCACACAAACATGAGGACCTGAGTTCAGATTCTCAGTAGACACATAAAAAGCTGGGTGCAGAAGTACGTGCATTTAATACCAGAACTTGGAAGATGGAGACATCCCAAACCGTATAGCACACTGGTCAATAGCCATTTAAACCAATTGAGATCCAGATTCAATGATCTCTGGCCTTCACATACACATACCCATACATATATGCAGTAGTTAGTTTGTGCAACTGCACATACAAAGGAATACCTACACAAACATACTATATTTACATCTAAAGAAAAACAATACCTATAGAGAGAATGTAGAAATTTTCTAACTTAAGAAAGAAATAATCTTAACATCAGGAACAATATGGACAAAAATGAAAGATTATTTTAAGAAAATTGAATCTGACATCAAAAGTCTAAATATTAAATATTGTATTAACTTGCTTATTTATTTATTTAGTCATTCATTATTTTATGTATACAGTTTTCCCTTACATTAGCTTATTTTATGTGCCGTCATAACAAAAAATTCATAGAATTTGAACATGTAAAGTTCTTCTGGAATTGGGGCTTAAGAGGAATTTACGATTTGTTGATTATAGGATACAAAGTTTCTGTTATATAAAATAAATTCTAGATATATAGCATACAATATATTCTTTATGATTATTCTTAGATACTATATGATACAAAATAGATAAAAGAGTAGATTTTATGTTCATCATTATTACAAAAGCAGATAATGTGATAAGATACTTAAGGACATAAAAGGGTTAAATTTTTGGCATAGATTGTGGTGTTTATTTTGCTTTTAAAGTTATCTACTACTTTATAAATATCAATCACATCACAATAAATTAAAATAATTACATATTAAAAATGCTTTCACAAAAATTTGTATGATACATATACCATGGTGCTTTTGTTTCATGTTGACAGAAAATGTTTTGTAGTTATTAAGTATTAAGTACTGTTTTATCAGTAAGAAACTGTAGTCCAGATAAAACAAAGAACAGAAGTGAACCTGGAAGACATACAGCCTATAAAAAACAGCATATTATGCAATCTGTGAAAACCTAATAGAGAACAGTAAATTTCCTACTATCAAATAATCACAAAATTAAAACATAATATTTGACCTGTAACATTGTAGTGTTTTCACAATCTAATGCTTTAATGAATGTGACTCCTTTGTTCTTTTCTTTCATTCCATTTTCTCTGAAATAAACTTATACACATATTCTTTTTCTTTTGTGTTAGGTTGTGCAATTTTGAACAGGTTTACTATGTAGTTTATTACATCCTGAATGCCAAACATTTGGCCTTGTTTGACTCTAGCAACAGCATGATGTTTCTTTATTACTGTCTTTACATCCATCAGATAGTTAAAAGAAAGATGAGATTCTTGGACTGCGACTAACAAGCAAAAAAAAATGAACATAATTGTTACAAAAGTTGTCACAAATGACAATTTACAATTAGAATATTTTTATTGGTGATGTTGTCATACATTCCATGCAAGATGCATGCTTTTATTTATTTTGTGTGGTGTGTGTGTGTGTGTGTGTGTGTGTGTGTGTGTGTGTGTGTGTGTGTGTTTTAAGACAGGATATCACTTGTAGTTCTGGTTATGTTGGGACTCATTCTGCAGACAAGTCTGACCTGAAACTCACAGTGATCCACCTGCTTCTGCATTTCCTATGCTGGGATTCAATTGTGTGTGCCATCACACCCAACAATGGTATACTATTTTTAAATAGGAGTAAAAACAGTATCTATTGGTGTTAAGAGTAGGTAATTTTTTATTCTTTACAGAGTATTTATGGCTGTTTAGGAATCATTTCTTACACTAGCAAAAATTCGTTACTAAAACAGTGATTTAGAATCATGTTTACTGTAGCAGCAGTATTTCTACTTTTGAACATCTTGACGTCCAAAGTCTTTTGTCTAACCGGAAGTCAATACTCTAAAGACAGAAAGTGAAGACCAATTTACACCTTTAAAATTAACTGTGTAATTTAAATTTCTGCACTTCTCTGAAACTAATCAGGCAATGATGACAAAACTATTGTTCATGTATGCAACTGCCAAGGGGTTTGAATTAATACATTAATAAAAATAAAGTGTAGAACATTAATATAAAGATAGTGAAAATTCAGCTAGACATATATTTTTACTAATGCTTGAAAAGACTCATACATTTACATTGAAATATAGCTAATGTTCATCACCTAGAAGCAAAGCTATTAGAGATGTAAATATAGTTCAGAAAATGTTACCCTTCAGCTTATTGCTTAGTTTAAAGAAACTAAATGGTGGTTGTGCAAACTTTTATACCTTCATCAAAAGTGGTATTATGTATAAATACATACTAAAAACAGCTCCCAAGTGTAATATTCAAGATGCTAAAATAAATACTTGTTAAACCCATGTCTCTACATTTATATTTAATGTATCTATGTATTGTTTTATACATTATGTTTTCCTTAATAATTCCTCATGTATATCTCCAAACCATAGTATTTATGTTCAGTTACTCTGCTATCATTCAGTTATTCAAATATTTTGATATGCGTGTGAGTTCCAAATTTTTCCTTATTATAGATAAAGCTGTAGAAACTATCTCTTAACACTGAAATCCAAAAGCAAAACAAAGTAGTCCAAATTTTATGGCTCTTCATATATATTGCTAAACTGCTTTCCATGTAATACTAGTTTATACTGCCACCAACAAAGCAAGACCATACTAATAAATCACAGACTTGCCTGCCTAGAATTGACTTGTTATTTCCCAGCCTTAATGGGCATAAAATGGCATTTCAATATTATTTCAAATGTCATTTCTTATTAGAGAGGCTTGACATTTTCCTTGCCTTATTTGGTTTGCCTTTTTGTTTTGTTCTGGTTTTGACTTGTTGTTTTATGGACTCTTTTCTTTATTCATATGAGTTAAAACTTTTCTCATTTGTTAATTATATATTTGTCATATGTAATAATATTTTTCTCTTCCATTTAATTTCTATTGAGTGAATGATTCATATTCCTTATAATTCATTACCTTCATCTTCCCTTTAAAATTTTTCTTATGGCCTCAAATTGTAAAGAAGATTTCATTTATCTAAATTTCTACTAAATATACCATATTCTAATTTTGTTAGACTTTTCATGAGATTATATATTATGAAGCTTCTCAATTATCTTAAATTTACATGATTTGAGATAATATATCAATCACAATATTTTTAGAAATGAAAATTTTCTCTCAAATATATTATACAGTCATACAAGCATTATTTGTTAATTATTTGTTCAAATAAAGCTATTTTAAAATATTTTGATTACATATGCCCTTTAGGACCACAAATGTCTTTTCAATTATAATAATATAATTTCTGTAATCCAATGTCCTTCAAAATATAATTGACCTTCTTTTCTGTACTTTAAAATTTATAAAATTTTATGTATGCATATTTAATTTCCAGAATTTTAGTCAATTTGAGAGCACATTTTCTTAGAATTTTTAATAACATTACATCAAGAAAAATTAGCAAGTAAGAGTTTTTTAGATGATTCTCTTATGTTATAGTTCATTGACCCAAGCAATAAGAAAGTGAGATTTTATTAGTTACATATGATAAAATATTTTCAAAACTTCCTTAAAGGGTATTGCACCATCCAGGATACTAATAAAAGTAATAAAACTGTTATGAAAGTCTCACAATAATGTTTAGAGAAATTCAACAAATATATCTGTTCATTACAAATAGGCTTACTTTTATTAATATTACCAAGTTACTCCATCCAGTTTAAATTCCTGGCTTCCTATGTATGATTATGTAGAGATCATAATACGTTTTCTGAAAATAGGCATTTTGGGTAATTTCAGAAACTGTCAACATTTTTATTTATAAATACGGTATTTTCTTCCTATTTTTCAGTGAGTAAGTATCTGTAACTTGTGTAGAATAAATGAGGCAATAGCTTATTACTCTTTGGAAAATAAACCTACTCTTTATCATGCTGAAGAAATTATATATTTTAATGTATAGATATTTCTATTAGAAATACATCATAATGCTATTTAATTTAACCTCAATTTTATACTGTTTCTTATTTATTTATTATTACAAATTTTCACCTCCTCCCCTTGTCCCATTTCTCTCCCCCTCCTCCCATTCCCCCTCCCCCTCCCTCTCCAGTCCAAAGAGCAGTCTGGGTTCCCTACCCTGTGGTAAGTCCAAGGTCCTCCCCCCCTCCATCCAGGTCTAGGACGGTGAGCATCCAAACAGACTAGGTTCCCACACAGCCAGTACATGCAGTAGAATCAAAACCCAGTGCCATTGTCCTTTGCTTCTCAGTCATCCCTCCTTGTCAGCCACATTCAGAGAGTCCAGTTTGATCACATGCTCCATCAGTCCCAGTCCAGCTGGCCTTGGTGAGTTCCCATTAGATCAGCCCCACCGTCACAGTGGGTGGGCGCACCCCTTGTGGTCCTGACTTCCACAACTATGTTCATAGCAGCATTATTTTTAATAGCCAGAACCTGGAAACAACCTAGATGCCGCTCAATGGAAGAATGAATAAAGAAAGTATGGAATATATACGCATTAGAGTACTACTCAGTGGTAAAAAACAATGACATCTTGAATTTTGCATGCAAATGGGTGGAAATAGAAAACACTATCCTGAGTGAGGTAACCCAGACCCAAAAAAGATGGATATGGTATGTACTCACTCATTAGTGGATTCTAGCCATAAATAAAGGACATTGAGCCTATATTTCATGATCCTAGAGAAGCTAAATAGCAAGGTGAACCCGAAGAAAACCGTGTAGTTATCTTCCTGGATATTGGAAGCAGACAAGATTGCCAGGCAAAAATTGAGAGCTTGGGGGTAGGGGTTGAGTAGGGGTAAGGGGAGATGGGGAGAGAGAAGTGAGAAGGAGAGGATGGGGAGAGCTTGGGGGAATGGGACAGTTGGGATGGAGGAAGAGTAGATATGGGAGCAGGAAAGTATATATTTTAATTAAGGGAGCCATTTTAGGGTTGGCAAGAGACTGGACCCTAGAGCGGTTTCCACGTGTCCAAGGAAATGTCCCCAGCTTGTTCCTTGAGCAGCTGAGGAGAGGGCGACTGAACTGGCTCTATACTACAGCCACACTGATGAATAACTTCCATTTCAACATAGAACCTTCATCTGGCGATGGATGGAGATAGAGACAGAGACCCACATTGAAGCACTAGACTGAGCTCTCAAGGTCCAAATGAGGAGCAGAAGGAGAGAGAACATGAGCAAGAAAGTACTGATTCTATTTGATCAAAATGAGTAATAAAATTCCCTTGCTAATAATAATGACTGTCATTACTGTTATGCTAACAGTATACATGATTTGCATATATTGCTGCTTTTAATCTTTAAAATAAATGTAGCTAGTCATTTTATTAGTTTCATAGATCTGATGCAATGAATTACTACAAATACTGTTTTTTAAAAGAAAAAGATTTAATCATTTTAGAATTTGGAAACTAAGGATTTTAAATCAAAGTGATGGCAGTTCTAAATTCTGTCAGAAGCTTCTAAAAGACCATATATCTTTTTACTCTTTCAGCTCTTAACCTTATGTTGAGTCAGCCTAACCTTAGTGCTTTTCAGCTGACATGTAGATAGATGTTCCACTCAATTTTATGCATGTTTTTTACATTAATTTCTTCAATTTGAGTGTTTCTTCCTGTCTGGAGAGATGTCACAGAAGTTAAAATGAGGCACAATCTTGCAAAGAAGAGCATAGCATCAACACTAGACAACCCATAACTGTCTATAACTCAAGCACAATGAACATAAATGCCTCTGCCCCTCCGACACACAAATAATTTTTAAAGATAACAGTCATCTTTTAAAATAATTATTGTCCTGAAATATTCTCTGTGGAAAAATTAGAAATAAAATAAAAGATTGCATAAAATGCATGAGACTAAGCTCATTTTATATCTGCTTCTTGTAATGTTTATTTCCTTTATTTACATTTATTTTCTATTTTTCTTAATGTTTTCTGAGAGCGACACTGAATAATTATGTTCTTTTCAAATATTTTTACATATCAATATAGTTGACCTTACATTAGTTAAAGGAACTTCATTTGTATTTGATATAATAAATATTAATTTAATATATAAATATAAAATATAAATATATTATATATTTTTAAAAATATAAATGTCACTGCAACTTAATGCATGCAACATATCTTTTTTTTGGAGAAGAAAGGGTTTATTTTACCTTACACTTCCACAGCAATCACAGTTTATCACCTAAGGATGTCAGTGCCAGAACTTAAGGGGGGACCTAGAGGTAGGAAATGAAGCAGAGGAGAAATGCTCTTTACTGACTTGTGCCTTCTTGTTCATTAATCTGCTTTCCTATACTACTTAAAACCACTTTCCAAGGTGTAGCACCACCCATAGTGGTTTGGACCCTTCCACGCCAAACTTTAATCAAGAAAACAGCTCCACAAATTTGACTACAGCCCTGTCTTATGGAAGCATTTTCTCAGTTAAGATTTCCCCTTCCCAGATATTTCCAGATTTGTGTGAAGCACACCTGCCAATCATAGCTCTTCCCTTGGTTCTGAATTTTATGTGGCTTCTTGCATTATAAAAGAATATTATCAGAGAAAAGAAATTATCTTTATAATGTTTATTTTCTTAGAGAATAAGTTTAAGTGTCCTTTTGAAGCATTCTTTTAAACATCAGATGGTTATTTCATTGAGAAAAAAATTATCTCTTTACTGAGCGACACATCCCTTGTTGTCTTCTGCCAGTTTCACAGGTGCGAAACCGAAAAGCATCCACAGCAGTGACTCTCCGGACTGGCAGAGGGGGATACACATTTACTCAGTGCTTCACTGTTGATTGTACCTTAGACAAGACTTCCTGTACATTAGAGGTGCCTGTAGCAGTTAAGGCCCCTTCCAAAGTCCAGCTTATCCCCAGGTCTCCAGGAAGGGCCCTATAGACCCACACTAATCCCATGTATACGGGACACAAAGTGATACAAGAAAAGATTCCTGCTCAATGAAAGAAGTGGACAGGCTCAGTTCCATCACAGTTACGTCTATTTGAACTTGTAATGTCACACAACACACAGAAAACGAGAAAACAAATACAGTTGAACTCCTGCCTTCCTCATGAGGAAAAATGAAAGCTTCCTTTGTACTGAGGACTGAAATAGAATGTTGAGCAAGAAGCATACAATATATCTTAAATGATAAAAATAATATAGCTATTCTATTAGTGTAGTTTCTGCTTTTAAAATTTTTTCTCTTATTTGGTTACTTAATAAAGACAGGGACCATATTTATCTCAAACTTTCTGCAGTTTAAAATTCAAAAGCAAGTGTGTCAATCTTTAAAATCTTGGGAGAGTTTCAGGATAGATGATGTAGCAGCGGTGGAAATATTGAGGAAAAGATTATGTAATGAGTCAGTTATCCAGACACTTTTGTAGGTAAACTTCATTCCATTTGTAACAACCCATTTTCTCAGAAGTAAGTGGGATTCCAAAACTTCTTCATTCCTTTTTTAGAGTGTTAGAAACCATAACATAGCCTTACCACATAAAGTTTCCACTACATGTGAACATAAGAGCTATTTGAAAATTCATAATGAAATTATAATGGAAGGAAAATTTGCTGACCCATTTACTCCACTTAGATCTCTTTGATCAAATCTTTCTTTGTTATCTTCTATTAAAATTTTACACAGTTTTTTTTCTCTGATCCCCTCCCTTCTAGTTCTATAAAAAAACAATAAAAGAACTTTTATACAGTTTTGTTCATATTCCACTCTCCAAATTCCTGCAGTGGTGTGGAAGGTTCTTTTGTATATGTGTTGCTTTTATTGGTTAATGGATAAAGAAGCTGACTTGGCCTGTGCCATAGGGCAGAGTAGAGCTAGTAGAGTAGTAGTTTAGTAGAAAAACTAAACTTAATGCTGGGAGAAAGAAGGCAGAGTCAAAGAGAAGCCATGTTGCCCCACCAAAGACAGATGCCAGAATTTTTCCCAGTTGTGGATATCAGTGTTAATTTCCATCTACTGCAAGAAATTTTTGTAATGAAGGCTGAGTGATCCACTGATTTTGAAAATAAAAACAAGATCTAAGTAGACATTATTCAGCAACAGTTGTTCAAATGGTATATTAAAATCTCAATGTCTCTAATCATCCAGGCAAGAATTATTTATTTTTAGGATTTGCTTGATATGTTTTATACAGTTTTTTAACATAATTAAATTAAAAGTAGAAACAATATAATCTATAAGTAAAAATAAGTCAAATAAATTTAATTTCCTCTTAAACTATTAAAATAAACATAAAGAAAAGTGATTTTTTTTCTTTTTCTGTTCTTCAAGACAGGGTTTTTCTGTGTAGCTCTGACCATCCTGGAACTCCCTGTAGACCAGGCTGGCCTTGAACTCAGAGACCCACCTGCCCCTGCCTCACAAATGCTGAAATTAAAGATATGTGCCATCACCACATATGAAAAATGGTTCTTTCAGGTGACATATGCACAGAGTACTGAGACAGCAGTCTTTGGTAGGAAAAGATCACTAAAAAAGAAAAGAAAGTTTAGCATCTTCATAGTAATTTCACTTTTCACAGCACTATTGACATTGCAATTCTGAAGCCCATTATATATGTTGTCAAATAAACTAAATATGTAGTATATGGTTCACTTTTTATTAATAATCAAAGAGAATGGACATGCATATATAAAAATCTTGAGAAAATTGATTTGGTATTTAATTTAATTAAGCATATAAATGGAATCACTCTTATTTTTATTGTTGTTCCTACTAATATATTTCCTAGCTGCTCTGTTGAAGGTCTGGCTAGAATCAATACATAAATTTATATATTTTGTAAGGTATTAATATGCAAAATAATAGGGAACTAAAACAATTATAGAAAAAGCAAACATAAAGTGGATTTTGAAAATAAAAAACAAGATCTAAGTAGACATTATTCAGCAACAGTTGTTCAAATGATATATTAAAATTTCAATGTCTCTAATCATCAGGGACATACAATTCAATATTGCTGGTGGGGTATTACCTCAAACTTGTCAGAGTGTCAATTTTATAAAAAAACAAAAGACAACATTTGATTGAAGCCATGGAACAAAGAGAACATCACTACATTGTTATGGAATTATAAATTAGTACAGGCAATTGACAGATGATATTCAAAGTCCATGATGCTTCTTAGACAGGGAAAATGTTAGCTTTATGACACATGCAGTATGATTAATATAATAAATGATAGTATAATACACATTTCAGAATCCACTGAGAATAAAGTTCAACTTTCCTTACAATAAAAATTCACTTGAAAAGTGATTTATTTAATTACTTGATCTAATTTCTAAAATGCATTCATAATTTGTAAGATTGCTACTTTATGTCCCATAAGCATATATAACTATATTAACTTCTAACATAAATAGAAAATGTAATAATATGCAGACGTCGCGAGCAATAAAAATTTAGTCTTAGATATTGTTTTCTATATTTGGCCATCTACTACAATCAATTAAGGTTTCTCATGGAAATCATATATCTAAGTGCAAGCAAATAAAGCACTGTAAGTACTGAATAAAATGAAAAGGGTAAGTAATGTGCAGGTAACAAGCATGGACATTTTAAACCCTGCTTATAATGAATTAAATTTGATAAAAAAATAAAAATGAATTTCTGCATCAAACTAAAATCAGCACTTAAATGTAGTACTTTACTTTCTTGACATATGAAACACTGTCTCTCATAATATTTTCATCTTGCATCAACTTTGAAAATGTTTTTAATGTTTCTCATAGCTCTTCCTTGGAGCCTATTTATTTCATCATTATTTTATATAACATTTATTTAAATGTACTTTTGGTATTTGTTGTGTACTTCCTCATTATCTTGAAAATACATGTTTATTTGATTTTAAAATATCTTGAAGATATGACTAGTAATTTAATTAAAGTTTGTTGTGGTTCTGAGTAATCATATGGTATGTGTAATATCCCCAAATTATTTTCTGAGTGTTCTAATGAGTGTATCACAAATTCTGTTGATTTATGATTGTATACTTGAATGTGCCTGTATGAAAGTGAATATATGCATTCATAGTGAATAATACTGCAATTTGTTTTCCTATTAGATGTTGCTCTTTTATACTGCTTATTATGTAGTGAGTATAACTTGTCCCTAATCAAATCTCTTCTTTACATAAGTTAAAACCACCTCAGTAATTCATAAAATTATTCTCTCCTTGATGAGTTGGCATAGTCTAAACTGCATTATTAATTTTTCAGATATTAACCTTATTAAATTTGTATATTCTTTGTTGAGAACATCACTGGTTACTTAATTCACTGTTTTAGAAAAGCTCTATTGATATACAAGTCATATAATATGTTTTTCATATTGTTTTGTTTTTGTTTGCTTTTATGTTTTCTTTTTTCTGATTTTTAAATACAAGGTTTTTCTGTGTATCTGGAGACTGCCTGGAACTCACTTTATAGAACAGACTGTCTCCTGACTCACAGACATCCATTTACCTCTCCCTCCTGAATGCTGGGATTAAAGGCATATGCCACCAAAGACCCAGCCAATGCTCATCATTTTAAAGTGAAAAATTGGTTAATCGTTTGTTTACTGTTTTGTTATTATATCATTATCTCAATTTACAGTTTTTCTTTATTTAAAAAAACACAGAATTTCACTCAGTTCCAGGATCCTCTTTTTAATTAGTAATTTGTTCTCTTTCTATCTCTGTCTGTTTATCATTTATATTTTCATGTAAAATTAATATATGCATTTGACTGGATTTTTCTATTTATTCTTATGTTATCAAGGTTTTTCTATATTTTAACATCTGCACATTTTGTCATAGAATAGACAATTTTAGTTGCATCCTAAACGCATAATGGACAACAGTGTAGTTTCTTCTTTGGAGCTGATATTAGTAAGGTACAAATATCTGCATACAATTTTCACTTTCCAATTCCCTGGCAATATGTTTTGCAACCAAATTAGAGAAATAAAGAGTATCTTGTCATTTGTTGTTGTTGTTTTTGGAAATAGCATATTGTTTCCTGGAGTAGGAGAACTTAGATAATCTGACTACCAAACCATGAAGTTCATAGATTTTCATCATTATTGACATGCTTTATTTTCTCTCTTAATATTTATAAAAATTAAATATTATTTCACTTTATTATGGTATTAAATAGTTTGTGTCACAACTAATATTAAACAAATTTTCATAGTTATTGCCTCTCTCTGTGTGTATCCTATAAATAAATAAATCTCCATACATTTTTTTAATTTTTAAAAAGAATTATTTTCTGTTATTGTATAGTTATAAATTACATTTACTTTTATTGATTGTTTTCTTTTTCTTACAAACATGTCTGTTTCTGCACTTCTACGTTTTTCTTGTGATTTTTCTTTTGTTTGTTTTTTCTTATTCTGGTTTGTTTCCATTTATTTTATTAAAATTATTATTATTTTCATGTTTTTAGATGGCTGTTCGTAATATAATGAGAGTGAAGAAGAGAGGGTGTGTGATGTAGGTGGGTCTTCTATCTATGTGTTACTTTCATTGGTCAAATAAAGAGACCTCCTTGGCCTTTGATAGGACAGCAGTTTAGATAAATGGAGTAGACAGAACAGAATAATGTGAGGAAGTCAGTGAGGCAGACGCCATAGCTCTCCTCTCTGAGATGGACGCAGGTTAGAATCTTCCCAGGAGGCCACCACTTCGTGGTGCTACACAGTTTATTAGAAATTGGTTAATCAAGATGTGCAAATTAGCCAATAAGAGGCTGGAACTAATGGGACAGGCAGTGAATACAGTTTCCGTGTAAACTGTATTTAAGTAAAGCTAGTCAGGGGCCGGGAGACAGGTGGCAGGAAGCAGATTCAGCTCCTCACTACAGGTGTGGATTTGGATAGGTAGGGAAGTGGGGAGGATCTGGGAGGCATTGGGTTTGCAGAGACCATAATCAAAGGATATTGTATGAAAAATATATTTTCCATAAGACATGTATTTACATTTAGCACATATACCCTAAAAATATATGTTCTGATTATTTTTTTTTTTTGTCAACTTGACATAAACTACTGTCACCATAGAAGACGGAATCTCAATTGAGGAAGTATCTGTAGCAGACTGGTCTTTGTGGATTTATATGGGGCAGCTTCTTGAATCATGAAAGTGCCCAGCCCACTGTGAGTATTATTATCTTTAGGCATGTATCCTGGGCTGTGAAAGAAGAATAACATAACAAGGTATGGAAAGTCAACCAGTAAACAGCTTTCTTCTATGATTCTTGTCTTTGCTCTTGCTTGAGTTTATATCTTAACTTCTCTCAAAGATGGACTGTGATCCAGACCTGTAATCCTAAAGAGTCTGTTCCTCTCCAAGCTGCTTTTGGCCAGTGTTTTATTACAAAAACAGAAAATTAAAATAAAACTGAATATAATATCAGATTTTGTGCTTTGTTCTGTGTGTTGTACTTGATGTTACTCTTCAAACTCCAGGTGAATTTATTTAAAATTGTCTGTTTTCTTGTGTTATTTGTGTATTTAATAATACACCAAAGAAGCCACTGACTATTATCCATGTACTATTCAAGCCCAGCCCTGCTTAACTTCCAGGATCAGATGAAATTGAGCTTTTTTAGGGTAGTATTTCTAAATATGCCCATTGGTGCAATAGGGGCATGGATATTATAAGACTAAACCAACATTTTATGAATGTATGTTAGTATTGTTCTGTGAAATGTACTCTATACCTTGAAGCATTAAAGGGGCCACAAACTTGTAACTACATAGTTCACAGACCTTAGGAGAGAATCCAGTGATACTTTGCTCAATAGATAGAGGATTAAAACAACATTTAATAAATTACTGATACATCCACAGATCAGAGCATCTCTCAACCCATATTAGAGAAGTTTTTTTTTTCCTTTTTTAGATAATAAATGACAAAAAATACCTAAGTTGGTTAATGTGAAAAGACATAGAGTTCTCAGGGCAAAAGAGTACAAAAAAAATATAGGAACTAGTAATGGTAAATAATATCAAGTGAACAAAATCACATTTTCTAAAATAACAGTTGCATATATGAACTGAGAGCAATTATGATAGCATGTAAAAGATGTGTATTTTTAAGCCAGATATAATCCTGTAATAAAGGAGGGAAAACATCTATTTCAAATTTAATCACTAGCTGAGCAGCTATTGACCTTTGCTAGGTGATAGAAGAGGGAGAGCTGGTTTTCTTTAATGCTGCAACTCATGCTAGGTCAATCTCATAGCAAAGCAAGCCCCACTTCCAGAGTTATCTAGACAGCACAGAATGAACTCAATGAGGGTAAAGCTGGAGAAGAAACTAAAATTGGGTAAGTAGGAAAGTTAGGGTATTGAGAATGATTATGAGAGGAGTTAGGGAGGCAGATGAATAGTTTCAAAGTGCATTCTATTGAAATTCTCAAAGAATAAAATATTGCTAAAAAGTTGTCAAAAAGAGATTGGAGAGATGACTCTCTATAAGAATGAGATATGGTTAACAGCACATAAAGAGTGGCTCAGTACCATCCATAGCTCCAGTTCCAGAGAATCGGAACCTTTTCTATTACTTCTGTGGGAAAAAATGTTCACATAGCACACATACATGCAAGCAAAATATTCATAAGTATAAATCTTTAAAATGTCATTGACTCAGTCAAGGTCACAAAGATGTGTTTTGTGAAAAGAATTTATGTCATAATTACACTGCCTTTGCTGATACATAAACATGGGATGCACTTCCATTTATTTATCCCTCTTTTAGATTACCTAAGAAATGTTTCGTAGGTTTTAATAAAAAAAAACTCCACCTATGTGCACTAAATTTACTCTTGAAAAAAATTATTTTTATGCATATGTGCATGTGCCTGTATATACTCTGCATATATACTGGAGTTTTATAACTTTATGAAGTTATTTTTTATTACTTTATAAATAATACCAACCAAAATTCCTACTTCCTCCCGTCCTCCCACTTTCCACCCACTCCCTCATACACCCTCCCTCCCACAACCTTGATAATTTAATATGCCTTTTGATCATATTAACCCCTTCCACCAAATCTTTTTAGCTCCTTTTGTGGTTTTCTACCTACACTCACAATGTTTCCTCAAACAGTTACAAATTAAACAAAAAACTAATTATTTGGGGAAATATTTACCTTGTACATGATCATGGCATCTGACTATAAGGAAATATATACATACACATATACACATGCACGCTTGCACACACACATACACAGACAGACACACATGCACACAGACAGATAAAAATTGAGTGCATTGTTAGGACACTTGCCTGGCATCCTGAGGGCCTTAATTCAATCTTCACTACTTAAGAATAAAGGAAATATGAAGAGAGAGATACAGAGACAGAAAAAGGAGAGAAATGAAAACAAAGGTTCAAGGGAACTGAGGTAGGGAATCACACTATTCTGTTTTACAGTAAAAATATGCCATTAGTGCTTCTTAATTTATCCTTTATACTTTCAGACAAATGATGATACCTAAATAGATTCTCTTATGAAAAAACAGCCTTTGTCCAGACATCAAAGTTTTACATGCTATCATCTTGACACATTGGCATTCATAAGAATGAAAAAATGAAATATCTCCCTTTATAACTTGACAAATATCCAGGATTCTTTTATGGCTGAAACAACAGATTAAAATACTTTTATTTCCAATTTTAATAATAGTATTTGCTACTCCTACTTAATTGCTTGAACTAAAAATCTCCAATATCATATTTAAGGATCTGGTAAGAGAACATATCCTCTCCACATTGTTTGCCAAGTATTGTCGTGCTTATTTAGGATGAGAATTGGAAAATATATTCTTTACCTCATTTGCCATACCCTCAAGAGCAACTGTCATAAGGAAATACTTGTATCTCTTATTAAAAATATTTAACGACTGATAATCTAATCAGCTATACATTTACATGCAAGTGTGTTAGCATTTCCTGGAATTTTCTGGCACAGGTGTTAGTACAAGGGAAACATTCCGTGTACTGTGTGTCTTTCTATATTCTACAGGTTAAAGGGTCGCAGGATAATTCACACAAAAAAAATATTGGTTTGGAGATAAACCAAAAAATTGGAGATAAAAATTTAAATGCTTTTCCAATGCAATAGTTTAGTATCATGTTCTATTAGCTATTTGTTTCATATGGAATTTATGTTCTGGCACATTTCCTTTAAAAGCTTAATTTTCTTCAGGCTATTTCCTCAGTTCCGATAACCTAACTTTCACAATTCATGCTTGATCCAGCTACAAATGAGTCTTCCCAATAGCGTCCTGTGCCAGAAAATTGCACAGGTCAACCATATCGGTTGTAAAGAATCCTTCACTTTACTTCTTTCAAATTAATTGCCTTTAAGCCCTTTCCATTGTGCCTTGCATTATAGCAATATGAGCAAGCTGCTGAGTAGCTGAGGCTATTGACATTCATTATGTCCATAATTACTAAGGACTGCCTATCAAGTATACTTTCAATCTTTAAAGAATAGCTGTCATTTCATTTCTGGATTTTTTTCTCAGAGTCAAGAAAAAAGTTTAAATACATTTATTAGCATCTGTGAACACAGAACTATAATATGTGCTTTGTTGGCCATCTTTAAATATAGAACATTCTATCACATAGTTTAATAATAAGATAATAAGGATACATTTTGGTACTCATGCATATCTACTTTTTAAAAGTTAATCTATTTTCCATTATTTGATATTTTATGCACGCATATAATAAATTTTAGTCTTTCTTGACTCCTTTATAAATCTATCTCATCCCCTTTCCTTTTACTTAAACCTGTATTTGCAACTTTCTTTCTCACCATTTTTTTCCATTTGTGGCTCACTGAGTTTAAATATACTACCTGCTTGAGCATGGACAAGGGGCTATTTGCCAGCAAGTTGTCACTAGATTAATTACTGTTTGCAGTGACAGCCTTCTTCCAGCCACTATTACCTCTCAATGTATACTCTGGGAGGTTTGAGGCTACATGAATCCCTGCCTTTCCATGATAGAATGTTCAGAGACTAATTTTATACAAGACTTGTGCAGGTAACCATAGCTCCAGTGACTTTATGAGAGTTTTGGTCCTGTGATGTCTAGATACTACTTCGCAGCACTCCTCATCAACTTCTGGCTTTTATAAAACCTGATATGAAACTATAATGTTCAGACTTTTTAAACCTATAATAATAAAAGAATACAATCTAAAAGGTATGTGTATTGATTATTTTAACCCTTTCCTTAAAGGTTTCATAAAACTTAATAATGACTGTCTGGTCACACGCTTTTATTTATTCATTGAAACAAGCCATTTGAAGATAGTTTATGCATTTATGGTTTAATCCTGGTATGTAATATATGCAAATAAAAGTTCCTAAATTCAAATTTTTTTTCAGATTTTTTTGCTAAGTAAAATTTCAATATTTCCTAATCATTATGGATTTGGAATCTGTTTTTCCTGTTTAGCCTCTAATTTTATCCATTTAAATCTTCAGTGGTTTTTTTTAAGTTTAAGTGAATAAAGGTTTGTAGTTACTGTTATTATTCTTTTTGATTGATTTTATGTGTTTCTCTTTAGGTTTCAATTTCATTCACTTATGCTCTTTTATTACTTCTTAAGTTATTATAGGTGACACTGTTTCCATGATATCTTTCTTAACATGCTTATTAATTGTGTACAAAAGGCTATTGCTCTTTGTAAAGTGGTTTTTCTCCTGTGACTTTGCTCAAAGGATTGATCATTTCTAGTTGTAGAACTTCTGACATCTCCTGAGTATATCATATCATCTGAAAAGAAGGATAACTTGACTTCTTATTTTCCTACTTATATACTATTAAATTTCTTTTCTTGTTTTATTTCTCCAGCTAGTTCTTCTGGCACAATATCAAAAAGAAACAGGAAAAGTGAACATCCATGTATCATTTCTGATTATAATGGGATCACTTCAAGTTTAGGATAATATAAACCATAGGGTTGCTATATATAGTCTTTATTATATTGACAGATGTTTCCTCTCATCTTACTCTCTCTAGAACTTTTACCACGAAGGAATGTCAGATTTTGTCAAAGGCTTTTTATTGTGACTGTTGTCTTTTAATCCATTTGCACAATTTTACATTTATTGACTTACATAGGTTGAACTGTCACTGAATCTCTGGAAAAAATAACTTGAACATAGTGAATTCTCTTATTTATTGTGTTTATGTTTGCTTTGGGGCTAATCTTTAATTTAAATTACTTTCAAATTAAAATATAATTGTATAACCATAACCCTTCCCTTTCCTCCTTCCAACTCCTCCACTAACTCTACTTGCTCTCAAAATCCTGGTCACATTTTTATTACTATCGTTACATATATATGTAAACATAAAAATATAAAATTCAACATGCTAAGTCTGTTTAGTATTCTTCCTATTTATTTGATCTCAGGGCTGAATACTTTGTATTTATTAACAAATTAGGGAAGCCAATTCCTGAAAAAAGTTAATTCTATCCGTCATAATTACTTGCTTGGTTTTTCATCTGGGAGAGGGACCATGTGAGATTTCCCCTTTCAAGTTAGCATGTTTATTTATATCATTGCTCAGGTCTTGATTAGGCAGCCATATTGTTGAGGTATTACAGTTACAGCTTCCCTATCATTTCAGGAGATGCAATCTGATACCCTGGCTCTGCCTGTCACTTCTTCTATAATGTTCCCTGACAGGCCTTAGGTGCACAAGTTTTGTCTTAGATGTATCCAATAATGTTATGCTTCCCATGATTGGTTGATCATCATGAACAATTGTGATTTGCTGTAATGTTATCTATTTGATGTAAAGGGGATCTTCTTGATAAGGACTGATATATATGTACATATATATTATACAACATATACTTATGTACACAGGCACAGGTATGTAACATGAGTAGGCCTGGCTTGTCTGTTGTTGGGGTTTTTGTCTTCCACAAGGTACCCCACAACTGTTTGGCTGCAAAGAAAATGACAAAAAATATCTCCATAAATTATAAAGCTGATTGGCTCATTAGCTCTAGCCTCTCACTGGCTAACTTGATTAACACATTTTTCTTATCTATATTAGCCATGTGGCTCAGTACCTTTTTTTCAGTGGGGCAGATCACATTCTTCTGCTTCAGTGGTCTGGGCAGGAGTGGGAGGAATCAACTTCCTCCTTCCCAGAATCCTCCTGTCCTCATTTCTACTTCCTGCCTGGTCCCCCCCCCCCATATTTCCTGCCTGGCCAATCAGCATTTATTTATAACATGATTGACAGAATACAGACAATTCTCCTGCACCACTGGTGTGCACTGCGCACATGCACACACACACACACACACACACACACACACACACACAATTATGCTAGTCTAAAAAACTGGCAGTAATAAACTCTCTTCTAAGATCCATGACCTCACGAAATACAGGTAGTTGTCTAGGTTTCTAGTACTAGTCATGATTTCTTTCCTATTGAGTAGACTTTAAGTACAGCTTTTGGTTAACAGGAAGATATGAGTGCTACTATTGCACTTTTAGATATAACCTTTAGCACACTGGTCATTTTGTTGTGTTTCACAGGAATGCCAGTTGGATAGGACTATTGACTGCTTTGACTGCTAACTTGTATGGACAGCTTGATTACTACTTACCAGTACTATGAAAGAAAGACTGTGAGAGGGAGACTTTCAAGTTTCAACAGCTCAAATTTTCAGAAAGGTCTGTCTGAAGTCTGAAGTAATACGAATGTACCTTCAATTTCTGGAAGATAAGCAAAAGCAGCAACAATAGCGTATATTGTTTTGCAAGTGTTGGGATGCTCTAAATAACAATTTGAATCTAGGTTTCTCATTCATGGTACTAGGATTTTTGTCTGTGGCTCTTGTGGGGAGCATTATTAGCCCTAATGGCACAAATTTCTTTAAGATATATACATTCCATCTATGTTCATCTGTTATTTCCTTTTGTGTTGTGTCTTTACATAGTTTGAACATTAGAGTGTTGTTTGGATGTGGGATTTCCCTCTGTATGTTGTGATAACCATTAATGAATAAAGAAACTGCCTTGGCCTGTTGATGGAGCAGAACGTAGGTAAACGGGGAAGATGGAACTGAATTCTGGGATGAAGAAGGCAGAGTCAGAGAGATGCCATGAAGCCTCCGATGCCACCAGAGGTAGACGTGCTGAAAATTTGCTGGTAGGCCATGACCTTGTGATGAAGTACAGATTAATAGAAATGGGTTAGATTAATATGTAAGAGTTATCCAATAAGAAGATTGAGCAAATGGGCCAAGCAGTGATTTAATGAATATAATTTCTGTGTGATTATTTTGGGGGTAAGCAGTCAGGCAGCTGGGACGATCAAGAAGCCCCCACAATGCAACAATTCTTGCTTTGTAAACAGAATTTAAAAGTTTTCCTTCTATTTCTAATTTTTGAATAATTTAAGTATTTTCTGTAGAACATTTAAAGTGGTAGAATTCTATTATGAATCCATCTGACTTTGCATTTGTTTTAGTTAAATGACTTTTTATTACTGTTTATATATCCTTATTTATTATGGATCTGTTTAAGTTGTTGATCTCACATTGGTTTTTCCTTGGTAGTTTGTATGAATCAACAAAGTTGTCCATGTCTTTTAGATTTCTGACTTAATGGACTATAGTTTTGAAAAGTATTCTTTTGTCTCTGCAGTTGAAGGGATGGTTATTTTTCTCTATATTCACACATTTCCTTGTTTCTGATAGACATTTGTACTTGGTCTTCATTTTTGTTCACCATTCTCTTTTATGAATCCCCATGTAACAGTTACAATTCTGTCTCTTGTGTATGGAAGATTGGACTCTCTAATAAGTCTTTTCTTGACTGCAAATCTGGAAGCTTAAGGGAGGTTTAATCACATGGGTTCTCTTTAGTTGCTGGGTAATCTGTTTCCAGTGAAAAGTCATAGTAAGCATCAGATGACATTATTCAGCCCAATTCTCCTGTGCATTCATTCCGTTGTCATTAATCATTGTTGTGTATATTCATTAGTTTTATTATTTTTATAGTTTCTGGTATAAAATACCAGACAAAGTCAATTTGGAAAAGGAGGGATTTATGTTTGCACATAGTTTAAGGGCCCTCTCCATTGTAGTGGGGAAATCAGGGTAGCTGAAGCCAGAGAAAGCCTATTATTTTGTACTTTATTTTTCATTTTAGGACCACTGCCAAATAATAATGCTGCTCACTTTTAGGAAAGATCTCCTGCCATGATTAAGTCAATATAGAAACTCTTTTAGAGACATGGCTAAAAAACATATCTCCTATGTAATTCTAGGTGTTGTTGTTTTGACAATGTAAATGATGACAATGGTAAGGGACATAAAACTGGACACTGCTGAAGAATTTCATCTTCAGATTTCTACACAACCCTTTGGCTGCTTTCTGCACAGCCTATGCTATTCTTGCTATATCTTGCCTGGTATGTTGTATATAGTCTTTGATTATGTCCTCACAGTCTGACCAATCTCTCTTCAGCTTGGTTTTACTGCAGAACCAGTGGCCAAATAAAATGAACACCTCTCTGGAAGCTATTGCATTTATCAGCTCTGGGATGTTCTAATCCCCTTCACAGCAGGCTCCTAGTACAGGCAGATCAGTAGTTATGGCATAGATACCTGAGATTCTTCATGAGAGAGCAAAGTTTAGAGAGAGATTCCTAGGTTAGTACATATCAATTTTGTACTAAAAATATTTTTCTACTTCTTAGTTCTGACTGTCAGATTTAATATTGCAATGTAACATTTGCTACTAATTTTCTCCTCAGAAGCAGTATATTAATTAAATTTATATCAGTTACATGTCTCATACAGAAAATCTCATTCTAATTTCATAACCTTAGGTACACACTGAGAGCCCCCTTTCTATTATTCCATGTGATAATAAAATGTCTGTGTTTCATATTTGGGGAGGATGCCTTCTTATTTTCTTTCAGAAAACAAGTATTTTCCCTATTGAAAGTCAATATTAAATTTAGTTTTCAATTATTTTATCATCAACACAGTGATTCATTTGAAGTACATAAAACATTGGTTTAACATTATTATATGTTCTTGAGAAATGTTGAGAGTTTATATATTTCTGCTTTCCTGAAGATATTTTAATAGGTATTTGGGGGGCTGGAGAGATTGCTCAGTGGTTAAGAGCATTGCCTGCTCTTCCAAAGGTACTGAGTTCAATTCCCAGCAACCACATGGTGGCTCACAACTATCTGTAATGATGTCTGGTGCCTCTTGTGGCCTGCAGGCATACATGTAGACAGACTATTGTATACATAAAAAAACAAATATTTTTAAAAAGATATTTGGTTATATTAAATTCTCAAAGTTGTAGAAGGGGCAGCGGGCTGAAGGCTCTCAGCCACCTGGCTAGCTTATGCCCCGAAATAACAAGACACAAATTGTATTCATTTAAACACTGCCTGGCCCATTAGTTTCAGCCTCTTATTGGCTAGCTCTCACATCTTGATTAACTCATATATTTAGTAATCTGTGTAGCACCAGGAGGTGGTGGCTTACCAGGAAAGATTAAGCATATCTGACCTGGCGGCTGGCTCCATGGCATATGCCTCACTCCCTTCTTCCCAGCACTCTGTTCTGTCTATTCCACCCACCTATGTTCTGACCTATCAAGCCAAGCAGTTTCTTTAGTAATTAACCGATGAAAGCAACACATAGAAAGAAGACCCACCCACATCATTTCCCCCTTTTCTGTTTAAATAAAACAAGAAATGCTTTCATTTTAACATAGTAAAATTGCATATAACAAAACAGTTATCAAGCAAGAATTACAGTTACAATATTTATATCTATTTCATCTTTGATCATAACTAAGGAAAATTATTTCTATTTATTCATCAACTCCATCAAAGACTCCAGATGGATATAATATTACCTAAGTAAACAAGAAGTAACCAACTTCCAAAACTCTAGAAATGACACAGACATCTTGCTGCCTATACAGGCACCCAATTTTTTTTTATACCATTGGGGAATCCATCTTTGGCCTTCAGGACCATAGTATCCAGAGACATTTTCCATGAAGCAGGTAATTTCAAAGAGAGTTCAGTCACTTTCTTCTGTGTCCTGCAGAATGATTCGCAGATTCTTTCATGATTCAGGAACCCCAAAGGATCATCTCACCTTTAGGCAAGTTCAGCAGTCCTTTCTCTGCAGGTTATCTGTGTCCAGGTTATGCAACAGTCCAGGCAAGAGCAGTTTTTTTCCCAAGTGAATATCAAACTCCATAAGGAGCCCCTTCAATGCCCATCTTCCTCTTGAAGTAGCTGGTGCTGCCAGGAGCAGACATGTCTCATTATCATGAAAAGCCCTAAATTATTAAAACATTAAATGCCATATTCTATAGTCTTTGAAAGATATAAAGAATACCTATCTGAAATACATCTATGCACATCTAGAAAGTCTAACATGACTACAAACTTGACTATTATAGATTATTATCCATTAACAACCTATATTTTCTAATTATACATTACATTTTTAAATGAACTACACAATCACAATACCTTAGTCAAGGTCAGAAATACATATACCTATAAGAAAATTGACCTTAAATTTATACCAATAGAGAAAAATTTATACCAATGTAAACTATTCATATCTATGTCCTTTCCCCCTTTAAATGTAAAAGAACATTTATAAACAATATTTGGGAATATGGGCACTGTTTTTTTCTCTCCAAACTGCTTCTTGCTGTATGGGGGCACTGTTATTTAGGTCTTTCATGGTATAACCTGTGGGTCAGGTTCATTTCAGTCAGCAGTTGAGTGAAGTAATTTTTGAGGGTGTTCACAGCAACCTTCAGGAGGGCGTGGTTTATACCACATTGGGATAGAAGCAATCCACAGGGTCTCATCCTCTGTGAAAACAAAAGAAGACCCTCTCCAAAGCATTATATCCATAGACCCAAATTTGGAAGTCATGATACCTTTAGAATATATATGCAGGTTCAGTTTAGTAGCCCATTTAATGAAATGTTTTTTTTTTGTTGTTGTTGTTCTTAGCTCCTTCACAGTCAAAAGTTTTAAAGAAAATACAATAAAATACATAATCTAGACCATCTGTGAATTTTTCATTTTTATGTGGCTTATTTTTACTCTATCACTTTACTTTATTCTGTCTCTTTAAAGACTTTACCCTTTTTTTAAGGCATTAACTTTATTCTCTATATTCTTTTTCTTCTCTCTCCCAAGCCTGCGTATGTCTAACACCATGACCCATTTAGAGGTCTTTTATGTCTGAATTTACCCTATTGTGTTGCCTGTAAGTTTTTTACTGTCTAGGAGCACTTCTTAAAATGCTAAGCACTTCTTAAAAACTTACGTTGCACCATGAAGAGGTAATATGGTACCACCTGTTTACTGCCAGTCTAAACCTTAACTGCCCTGTTTTTATGATAAATACAATAGTTCCTGCCTGAGGTCAGCACAGTTCAGCAAGTTCAGCACGATGGAGGAGAGCTGCGCAGGGGCCTCAGATCCATTTGGTCCCCCTTAGCTGTGCTTAGTTCCAGGCACTCAGCAATCTACATTGCTATCAAGCAAGCCATAACACTTTAATTACAAACCCCATTCAAAAGCTGTCTCCCACAGGAGCCATACAGAGATCACGATGGCAGCATAGCCCAGAAAGCTGGCATTTTAAAACAGCCAGTTTTTCCTGCTGCTGAGTCAGGAAAATTTCTTTGCGGCAAGCCACCCACAAACAGCAAAAAGCTGTGTTAAACTCTCTCTCTCCTTTTTAAGCCCTCTCAGGTTTTTAAGTAGATTTAGTCCATCACATTGGAGCGCCAAATGATGGGCATAACTGACCGGTAAACTAGGATTAATCAGACAAGCTCAATATAACAGATCTAGTTTAATAATTGGAAAACGGGGAAAACTCACACAACTGGGGTCCAGCGCAGCAGAGACAAAACATGGGCAGGCACCTGGATCCCCAGGTTCTTCTTCCTTGGCCCCAAGCGGCCATACCCAAGCCAAATGTGATTGGCTGAGCTTCCCCATCGCAAAGTAAAAAAAAAAAAAATCAAAATATGACTGATGGTAGTCATATCTTTAGAAATCACATTATAAAAACAAATACACTTTAACTTATGATATTAGGTTATGAAAGGCAATAAAACTATTGAATAAACAAATTGTGATTTGGTAGTGAGAAAGGCTGATTTTACCTCTGAGTTCAAAGGAATTTCTGTTCATCATGAAAGTTATGACTTAGTTTTCTATTGTTCTAATAAAATACCATGATCAAAAGCAACTTGAGGAAAAAATAACTTATTTGGGTTACATATTTTGTGTCAGAGCCTATGGAAGGAAGCACAGGAAGGTTCTTCGAGGTAGGAACTGAAGCAAAGATATAGAAAAGTTTTCCTTAGGGGCTGGAGAGATGGCTCAGAGGTTAAGAGCATTGCCTGCTCTTTCAAAGGTCCTGAGTTCAATTCCCAGCAACCACATGGTGGCTCACAACCATCTGTAATGGGGTCTGGTGCCCTCTTCTGGCCTGCAGGCATAGACACAGACAGAATATTGTATACATAATAAATAAATAAATATTAAAAAAAAAGAAAAGAAAAGTTTTCCTTACTGATGCGCTCCTCTTTGCTTGATCAGTATGTGTTATTATATCATCTAAGATACTCTGCCTGTGGATGTCACCACCCACAGTGGATTGCTATTCCCACATCAAACATTAATCAAGAAAATGCTACATAGACTACCTGAAAGTCACATCTATTGTTGATATTTTCTCATTTGAGCTCTGCTCTTCTCAAATGACTTTAGCTTTTGTCAAGTTGACATAAAACCAGTTGGTACAGGAAGATACAATGGAGATCGTAGTAGTGGGGACATAGCTAGAAATTGTTTATATAAGAGCATACTAAGGAGATGCAGAAACCAAACAAGAACCAGGAATGGATGCTTCTAAAGCACATTCCTGCTTATTTGGCCCTGCCATCTAGGGTCCAAATTCCTAAAAGCCTCACAACCTTAAATATAGCACAACAGAAAATCAACCAGATAATAAATGTATGAAATTCTAGTATTTAGTGGCCTGAGGAAAGTGGATTGCATGTTCAAGGCCAGTCTGAGGTACACAGTAAAGCCAATATTTAACAACAGAGAGGAGAGAGAAAGAGAGAGAGATAATTAAAAATGAAAAGAGAAAAATAAACTCCATGAATGCAAATCAAGTACTGAAAACACAAGCCTCATGCCGGGCGGTGGTGGCACACGCCTTTAATCCCAGCACTCGGGAGGCAGAGGCAGGCAGATCTCTGGGAGTTCGAGGCCAGCCTGATATACTAGAGCTAGTTCAGAGATGGGCAGCAAACCTACAGAGAAACCCTGTCTCGAAAAACCAAAAAAGAAAAGAAAACACAAGCCTCTGATAGATATTTCAGGTTTATTTATAGCATTTACCCTTGTCTCTCAAAGGCTTATGGTCATATCACAACACAAAATGAAACTTAATGAAACTTGAAGAATTCTCAGATTTTAATTATCTTAAAATTAAAGGTTTATTTTTCAAATATAGAGCCTTGTAAAATAGAGCCTCATGGCACTTTTCTTTTCCAGTGAAAAATCCATGGCTAGCGTCTAATGGTCCTGATCTCTTTAACAATAGTCTTCGATGTCACTGCAATTTCTTTGTCTTCAAATATAAACACTGGTGTTCTGGGTCCCAACAATCGAGTAAAGGAACTTACCACCAAACCTGATGACCTAAATTCAGTCCCCAAGACTCATAAATTGTCATCAAACCACCATAAGAGCATCATGATACATATATATATATATATATATATATATATATATATATATATATATATGCAAATAATATTTGTGTTATTCCTTTGCCAAACTACAGTTCCCAGCATTCTCCTGGATACGGACATTTCCCAGAAGCCTTTGCATTCCCTGTTAAAAGCGAAGGTCTTTACGAGTTCCCTCTCTTCTCTTTTCCCTTCCCCCCTTGTTCTCCTAGTGTTTTGCACACCTGTACCTGCCCGTTGCCCCTCCCCCCATTAAAGTGCACCCACGTGGGACCGCCGCGTGTTTGTGTCTTTTCCTCGCGTAACCGCCTCCGCTTTTTACATTACAGCCAACCCAGGATTTTTAATATTTAACAACAATTTGGTGCCGTGTGACTCATCTCGACCGATTACCTGCGCCCAACTTCACCTGTTTGCCACGGCCTCATCCGCATTCGTGAGTTAACCCCCGGGGCGCTCAGAGACTGTCCGGCCGGCTTTCTCTGCTGTGTCCCGGACTGGGTCGCCAACCTCCTTTCCCACCCCCCCCCCTTGCTTCTTGCCCTTGGCCTAGGCCTGCATCACCCACAACCGGGAGTTCGGTGCTTCCGGCTTTTTTCTCCTTTTTTTCTAAACTTTTCTGTCTCCGGCCCCGCTACGTTGCGGTGCTTCTCGGGCAACACGCCCTAAACAGCTTAATTGTCTCCTCCCAACCGGGGTTTCTTTCTACCCCGTACGGTTGTTGGGTTCGGGCCAATTAAGCCTTAGCACGCCCCAAGAACACTCGGACGCCTGTGTTTTTGGCCTGCCGTGTTCGCGGTACCTTTTGGGTACCTTTTTGCGGGTGACCTTCGCTTTAGCCATGGGCTCGAGCACTCAAAGCCAATCCCTCCATCCTCCCCACTCGGACAGCTTCTAAAACCTCAAGCTCCCCCCCCCCACCGCTCCTGGAGGGGCCACTCGCTCTCGCTCCGCCCAGTCGAGCGATAGCTATTGGCTCACACATTCCTCCTCCTCCCAAGGTTTGCTCGCCTGCACCTTTTCTGCTCCCGGAGAAGCCCGGTCCCGCTCGGCTGCGGCTCGCAAGCCGCCGGCCGCGCGCCCCACCCCCACCCCCGCTCCTGCAGTGGACCCTGCTCGCCTTTCCCTGTTGGGTCGCACCATCGCGAGCAGGGGGGGACAGGGGCGGAGCGTCTGGGTACGCGTGTTCCCGGGACCGCAGGACAGGGGCGGAGAGTCTGGGTACGCAGGTGCAACGCGATCCTCTCCACAGGCCGCTCTCCGCTCTCCAGCTCTGCTCTTTTGCGGCTTTTTCAGAGTAATTCTTTTAACTCCTACAGCCGCCAAGCTTAAAGGGATTCCTCATTGGATTCACCTGTCACATCTTAAACCGTTTATCTCCACAGCTCAAGATAATCCTTCATATACGGTAACTCAAACTAGAGCCTGTTCTCTTAAGTTCCAAAGAACACCTGATCCAGTCCCCCTACCACAGGCTGAAGAGAACACTGGTCCCCATCCGTCGCTGTGTTAAATCCATAAATAATCTAGCTGTCGTTTGCAGGTACCCTCACTAAACACGGAGTCAAGTGGTAAGCAGATTCTCCTCTACAAACTCTTTAACATAACAGGCCAGCCACTGACTGCAGCAGTGGCCCCTGAAATGTTAAGAAATGTATGGTTAGAATCTATTTCTTTTAAGACAGTTTCTTTAAGCTCCAGGATGCCAGCGCAACCTATCCAAACAAATCAAGCACAAGCGGACCACTAAGGATAAGTAGCAGTGGCCCCTGAAAGAATCTATTTCTTTTAAGACAGTTTCTTTAAGCTCCAGGATGCCAGCGCAACCTATCCAAACAAATCAAGCACAAGCGGACCACTAAGGATAAGTAGCAGTGGCCCCTGAAAGAATCTATTTCTTTTAAGACAGTTTCTTTAAGCTCCAGGATGCCAGCCCAACCTATCCAAACAAATCAAGCACAAGCGGACCACTAAGGATAAGTATCTCCCCCAAATTTTTTAACCTCCTTTTTACTTTTTTAATCTTTTTCCTTTTACTAATGCAATTTTGCCTTCCAGCGTCTTAATGATGACCCAGCTACTCAGGAGAGCCAGACAGAAGCTACCTCAGATGACAGCAATTTCTTCAATCAGAGATTTCTTCAATCAGCGATTCAGACAACCAGCAGCTACACCAGCGATCAAAGGCCAATGGAACATTCCCGGGACCCCTCGACGCCCAAAGCCAGCAGGAAGCAGTTAGAGACCGGACTACGCCCCTACTCCCTACCCTTCAAGGTCCCCCAATTTTTTTTTCCTTTTTAATCAAATCAAAAGGGTGTAATGTTATTCCTTTGCCAAACTACAGTTCCCAGCATTCTCCTGGATACGGACATTTCCCAGAAGCCTTTGCATTCCCTGTTAAAAGCGAAGGTCTTTACGAGTTCCCTCTCTTCTCTTTTCCCTTCCCCCCTTGTTCTCCTAGTGTTTTGCACACCTGTACCTGCCCGTTGCCCCTCCCCCCATTAAAGTGCACCCACGTGGGACCGCCGCGTGTTTGTGTCTTTTCCTCGCGTAACCGCCTCCGCTTTTTACATTACAGCCAACCCAGGATTTTTAATATTTAACAACAATTTGTAAATAAAAAATGCATGTAACACAAAATATAAACACATTCAGTTAGTCTACAACTTTAAGAGTATCTGTACTCTTAAACTGCACTTTTCACGTTTTTTTTCTGTTTTGTCAGTTGATCATACTTCTTGCTGTAAATTCAGTTTTAAAAGACTAGCAGTAACCACAGTATATCTTGAATTATGATGTCTTTAAATATTCCTCACAAAACACACAATCAATTAGTTTTTAATTTAGTTCCATATGAATTTTCAGACCATTATAAAATAATAAGTATATTCTTAGCCAGATTGTAAGCAGAAAACCATTAAATGTGATTGTCAAAAGAGTCTATGTTCCTATTGGTAACTCCTTGAAAACAGTTCTCTCATGAATTAAGTTATGATTCTTCTTTATCTTCTCTAAAGCAAACTTAAAATATTTTCAGACCTCAAATAATCTTTGAGCATATCAAATCTTTTAAAATGTTATCTGGCATAGGAATCATGGTATAGCCATAATATAGGAAGCTTATCCATCATTAATGAATGTCCAAGGCCAACCTGAAATATATATTTGAGGTATTTGAGATCAATATGGACAATTTAGTGTGATGGAGAATAGGTTGGGCTATTTCATAAGATTTAGGGTATTTGGCCATAGTTTCCTGTGAGTTCATATTCTACCACTACTTCCTTGATTACAGAAATGTCATTATTCAACACTTAGAAGCAGTATTTGAGAAGACAACATTTTCAAATTTCACTGAACAAGGTCCAGGATAACCATTCCCTTGAAAATAATTCAATTTTCCTATTCTTGAATTACAGAAGTTTTTATATTCCCATTGATTGTAAAACAGAGTAAACAAGCATACATAATGACACCAGGCTCTGCCATTTCTAGATTTCTTCGGTGTCCTGGGATATTCATTAGTAATATCCAAGAAATAATATGTCACAGGGTGACATAATTGTAGTAATGTCACCTAAAAATTCTAAAAATAATAGAGAGCCTAAAAACAGCAAAAAAAAGAAACAAAAAACAAAGGACCTACAGGTGTATTATGACATGTCTTGAAATAAATAATGACAATAAAGGGTCAATCAATCATTGTTGGAAAGGAAAGTGAAATAAAACCAATATAATGGCTTCTACAACACATACAAAATAAATAGTTACCTTAAAAAGTAAAATGTTCAAAGAAACTTCTGTAACATAATACTATATTTGTAGGTATATATGATATATATATATATATATATATATACATATTTGAGGTATTTGAGATCAATATGGACAATTTAGTGTGATGGAGAATAGGTTGGGCTATTTCATAAGATTTAGGGTATTTGTCCATAGTATGTATAATATATATATATATATATATATATATATATATATATATATATATATATGTGTGTGTGTGTGTGTGTGTGTGTGTGTGTTTCTAGTTTTCAGTTTTAATTTTATATAATACCTCATTTTCTTCCACCAAGAACCATCTTGAAGCTTTACATTTACTAGCACATTTCCTTAATAATATTATCAGATAGACTACACTTAAGTTTATGTCATGCAAAATCATATACTTTCCTAAGATATCATGTGATCCAATAAATCCAATTCTGTGCATAAATTCTAGAAAACTAAAATCAATGTCTCAAAGAGATATTTGTGCTCACATGTTTACTGTATAAACAAACATAGAGCTGAAAAGAAGAAACAACTCAAATATCAATGAGTAGTTTGTTCTATAAATAAATATGGTGTATACATATAGGAAGACTAATATTTAATGGAAATAAAATTTTGATATATGCTGTAACATGAATGAACATTAACAAAATTATGCAAAATAAAATACACATGTCACAACAGATATTCTATGATATAAGGAATCTAATATAAAAATGACAAGGACAAGATATGAAATGATATAAAAATCCTAGAAACATGAAGAAAAGAAAGCAAGGAGTTCTTTTTTAACATTCACTAAATTACTGTTTTGGCAACATTAGAAGTTTCTAGTAATATCTTACATAAATGTGTAAAAAATATTAAGTTTGATATTTATTTACTTATATATTATCTATCTATGTATTTTTAAGAATGCATGCATTTATGTGTGTTCCATGAAGCACATGTGAAGATGGGACCAAATTTATGTCATATTTGGTGACAGTTAGCTTTTGTAACTGAGTCATTTATTAATCAAATGTGAATTTTTTAATAGCAATCTATCTATCTATCTATCTATCTATCTATCTATCTATCTATCTATCTATCATCTATCTACCTATCTATCTGTCTATCTATCTATCATCTATCTATCTATCTATCTATCTATCTATCTATCTATCTATCTATCTATCTATCTAGAAAAGAATGGCAGCCATTAAAAATAACCCACCTCCAAACTCTGTCACTTACAATATGTCATCTGCAAAATATGATGGTGAAATAATAACATAAATGTTACAGGAATAAAAAACAATTTTAGAATTTTTTATATTTTAAAGTAAACAAACTATCTTTTTCATTATACATACCAATCCAAGTTCCAACTCTCTCCCCTTCTTCCATTCCTTCTACATAGCTCCCACCCCACAGCCATCCACTCCTCAGAAAAGGTAAGGCACATAGTTCGGGGAAGGTCCAAGGCCCTCCCTACTATATATCTAGGCTGAGCAAGGTATCCATTCAAAGTGAATAGATTTCTAAAAAATAGAATAAAAATAGAAAAAAATAGGAATAAATCCTGGTGCCACTGCCAGTGGCTCTTATTTTGTCCCAGCCATGCAGCCATCAACCACATTCAGAGTTACTAGTTTGGTCCTGTGCTTGTTCCTTCCCAGTCCAGCTGGGGTTGGTGAGCTCCCATTATCTCAGGTAGACTGTTTCAGTGGGTGCACCCATGATGGTCTTGACCTTTTTGTTCATAGTATCATTCCTCCCACTTTTCATCTGTACTTTGGGAGCTTAGTGCAGTGCTCTGATGTGGCTCTATGCCTCTGTTTCTATCAGTTGCTGGATGAAAGTTCCTTGGTGATATTTAAGATATTCATCAATCTGACTAAAGGGAAAGGCCAATTAAGGGATCCTATCCTCTATTGCTTAGTTTCTTAGCTAGAGTCATCCTTGTGGGTTCTTGGAAATTTCTCTAGAGTCAGGTTTCTTGCTAACCCCATAACGGCTCCGTCAATCAAAATATCTCTTTTCTTGTTCTCATCTCTCTTTTTCCTCCATCTCAACTATCCCATTCCTTCAAGTTCTCCTTACCTCTCCCCTAAGTTCTACTTGCCCCTCACCTTCTTCCCTCTTCTTCCCATTGCACCTTCCCTTTTCATTTTTGTTCCCAATTTTATCAGGCAACAAAGGCCCAATCTTGTTTATTTGATTTTCCAGGTGGATCTCTATATGCTTTTCTTAGGGTTTACCTTGTTACTTAGCTTCTCTAGGATCATGAACTATAGTATAAATGCCCTTTGTTTATAGCTAGTATCCACTTATGAGTGAGTACATACTATATTCATCTTTTGGGGTATGTGTTACCTCACTCAGGATGGTGTTTTTTAGTTCCATCCATATGCATGCAAAATTCAATATATCATTGTTTTTACTGCTGGGAAACTTTATAAAACAATAAATTTCAATATTATACTTTCAAACATCCTTAGTTTTATTTATTCATCATCAGCCCTTTTCTTTGTCCTACCTCCATCCCCTCACCCAACTTAAATCTCCACTTATTATTCCCATTACTCCTGTCTTATATCCTGTGTTCTACTATATCTCCTTCAGTTAAAGACATATCATCTACCTTCTCCATCAATGGCCACTTTTTTTTTTCTGGCTTCTTATAGGTGCTCTAAGTGAAACACAGAAATCTAAAGATTCAGTGGTCGAAACTACATATTAGGAAGAAGACATGGAAAGACACACAGTCTCTCATCTCTATGTAAATAGCCATTGATAGTAATGACTGATGATAAAAGGGGTTGCCTCAGTTTGCTTTATGAGTATGGACCCTGGTAGATTGATCATGCTCCAAGTGAATTGCCCTACAAATGTATGCACATCTGTAATGCAAATTGTACACAATGGATTATGAAAATAAAAAAGCATTTGAAAGAGTATAAATTGTACATAGAAATCCTTATTCAGTTTGTCAATTTAAAGGGGATATTTTGATCTTATCAATGGTTTCTATTGTAAAATATGAATTATATGCTATCAGAAAACATATCATAAATATTATAATATGTGAGGAAGTATGATGGCATAGCAAAATGATACACACTAATTTAAAACTAACATTTGATTAGTTATAACCCATAGAGTAAAGTTTCAAGGTCTTTAGGATATCTTTGGCCACTAATTTCAAAATAAATAATTTATTATCAGCTCTAGATATATGTTTTTTACTCTTGTGTCTAGTCAGACAATGTTGCCATATTGTTGGATAACATTATCTTAATCCACTTTGTGTATATGTAAAGATATATTTTAGAAAGATTTTTACAATAGTTGGTTTCCATTTCCATATGACTTTTTTGAAGTTTTAGTGTTATTTATCCCTCTCAAATTCTTTC